>NW_015164187.1:918264-918555 GCF_001447785.1 Gekko japonicus
AGGAGTGACTATTCTCATATCCAAGCACAATAGATTTTCATGTATAGATATAGAAAAGGACACTAGAGGGCGATATATATTTGTCAAAGGAATCCTAAATGAAATTAAATTGACTATAGCAGCCATGTATGCTCCCAACTCTGCTCAACTTAGCTTCATACAAGACACCCTGAAAAAGCTCAGTGATTTCCAAGAAGGACCTCTCATAATAGGTGCATATTTGAATTTTATAATGGACACCACAGTAGACAAAAAATCTGTCAAATCTAAGACAAAACTATCTTTCCACAG
>NW_015164187.1:918839-948277 GCF_001447785.1 Gekko japonicus
GATTTTTTTAATTTAACAGAAAATATCTCTCTTAACACAGTTTGGGACACATATAAAGCTGTTCTTAGAGGAAAACGTATATCAATTTCTGCTGCATATAGAAAAAAGAGTGCAGAAATGAAAATGCAAATTATAAATAAAATTAAATTTCTAGAATAACAGCACAAAGAAACCTGTTCTAATAAGACTTATAAGCTACTGGAAATAGAAAGGGAAAAGCTGCAATTATTAGACACCCCAAAAATAACAAAAAAAATGTTATACTTAAAACAAGCTTACTGGCACAAGAGCCCTAAGGCAATAAGATTATTATCTTGGAAAGTTAAAAAAAGAAAATCTGAATTAGGGGTTAGAGGCATTCGTGACTCAAAACGAAACCTATTCACTTCCACTAAATCAATATTAAATACCTTTACAGAGTATTATTCAACATTATACAGATCAGGAAATCCTCCTTCACACACAATAGAGCAATTTTTAAAATCTAATCAGTCAATCAAAATTCTATCAGAAATGCATTAAAAATTTTAGATTCTCCTCTCGAAGAATTGGAACTTCAAAATGTTATTAAAAAGATGAAAAATAATAAATCTCCCAGTCCAGATGGGTATACTGCAGAATATTATAAGCAATTTTAATCCCTTTTAATCCCACAACTTCTAAATTTATGTAACTCAATTTTGGATTCAGGTAATATTCCCCAAACATGGACTATAGCAAAGGTTATATTAATCCCAAAGATGAACAAAAATACAGAAAATCCTTCAGATTATCGACCAGATTATAAACTGTTTACAAATATTATCACTCAAAGGCTTAATAGAATCATAGGAGAATATATTGCAATAGATCAATCTGGTTTCATTCCACAAAGAGATTTAACTGATAACATTAGGAGAGCCCTAAATGTTGTACAACATAGTAAAAAACAATCTAAAATTGACACATGTATGCTTTCTCTCGATGTAGAGAAGGCATTCGATACTTTAGAACATAATACATTTTTAAGCTCTTGAAACACATGAATTTTGGAGACAAATTTATTTCAGTAATTCAGGCACTCTATCTTGCTCCACAATTATTTTTAAGAATCAACGAGGCTAATTCCAATTTTATATCTATGAACAGAGGAACTAGGCAGGGATGCCCATTTTCTCCCTTATTATTTGCCATCGCGGTCGAACCCCTAGCAAATTTGCTGAGAGATGACCCTCGATTTGAAGGAATATCTCTTAATAAACAAAAAACAGAAGTTAGGTTATTTGCGGACGATATGATTTTATTTATATCAAATCCGAAAGATTCGTTACTAATAATAGTATCCCACTTAACAAATTTCAGTATAGTTTCTGGACTTAAAATTAACAATAAATAAACATTATTATACCCTATAAATTTATCACAAACAAGTAAAACCTACCTTAAATCACACTTTGACTATGCATGGGTAATCTCGGCCTTTAGATATTTAGGAATTCAAATACCCTTAGATTTGAAAGACCTTATTAAAGTAAACCATCTACAGCTCTCTTCTTGTATCTCAGACCTTACAAAACAGTGGAATGATTTCAATCTAACTTTGTTGGACGAATTAGAGTAGTAAAATGGTTGCTTCTCCCAAAAATGGTATTTTATATGAGGGCCATTCCCATAACATTGCCTTCTTCCCTTCTTCCTTTCTTAGAAAATGGCAAAAGGGTCTTTCTAATTTTATTTGGCAATATAAAAAGCCACGAATTAATCATATAACCCTTATAAAACCTTTAAGATTAGGAGGCCTAGCAGTCCCAGACCTACAATTATATTATGATGCCATAATCTTGTCTAATTTGGTCAAACACTATAGTGTGTATCACGCACACTGGAAAAATATTGAAAATTCATTTCTCCCCACTAGTTCTATTAAGAAGCTTTATAGAACTACAGATCATATAAGTTGACAAAAACTGCTTCAAACTTATTTCTCCAATCAACTTTTAAGGTATGGCATAAATATAATAGAAAATTAGCACCATCAATTTCATCTTTAACTAATTTTACAGGACAGAACTGGTTTCAACCAACTAAGCACAACAGCACCTTTAGATGTTGGAGAAAATTCAATACTAAAGGTTTTCTCAAAGATAAAAACGTGTTGGAATATAAACACAGCATAAAAATCCCATGGTATGAATACCTACAGCTACATAATTTATTTCATACTCCAAAATTTACAAAATTACGCCTAGCCCTTACTGTGTTTGAAAAACTATTATACTCTGAATCACAACCTATAAAAGGATTAATTTATAAAATATACAAACTCCAAACTCCAAAACTGCTTAGATATCAAAAAGCATGGCATGACGACTTAGAACAACACCTCAGCAAGGATCAATGGTTTCAGATTTGGAATTCCTCAATTTACCTTTGCCCTTCTATGAATATACAATTGGTAACTTATAAGGTAATATCCAGGTGGTACTTAACCCCAGTTCAGCTTTCCCATTCTTCAGTAAAGATACCACCCTGGTGCTGGAAAGGGTGTGGAAATAAAAGTACCTTTTACCATGCATGGTGGTCATGCCCACTAATTCAGCAATTTTGGGATCATATTTTAATGGAAATGAACACTATTATAGAACATCAAATGGCAAAGTGCCTAAAAATTATTTTATTGAACCTTTGGGATAATTGTAGAGTTCCCAAACATGCCCAGGAGTTAGCAGCGTCCATGTTTGCAGCTGCAAAAAATGTTCTTGCCTCAAAACAGAAAGAAAAAGAAATCCCTACCATTCAGATGTGGAAACAAAAAGTATGGGTTTACTTTATTTTTGATAAAATTACAGTAGATATAAAAAATTCTTTGTTCAAAAATGGTTACCTTTTACGAAAAAGTTTATTAACCCTTTACGAGGAACAGATGGTAAAAATGCAGATGTTACACAAATTAAAGAAGCATATATGTTAATTATTCATTAATACTGCTGTTTACTTTTTTATAACATTATATTTGTGAGACCTGAACTTTATTATAGAGTTATACCATGCTTGTTTGTACTTGTTACTGTTATTGTTATTTTTATTTGAAATAAAATGTATAATTAAAAAAAATTATAAATCTAACACAAGGACGAGACAGATTTATTTAGGGGGGGATGAATTCAGAAATACAGACTGTATATATATAAACTAAAAAATAAAAATAGTATTCCAACACACTGGTTTTAAAGGATGGCACAATATTTAGAGGATAGTGATGACAAGGTTGGTTTTCCTCAATGAACTGGGATCATAAAAATGAAAAAAAAATTAAATTGTATAAAGTCAGGCAACTCATGATTAAACATGGGTTTCCCCCCTAATCACCTAGAAACTTACTAGAAAGGAAATAAGAGATCTAAGAATTTGGCGTATCAGAATATAACAGTGAGCCATCAACACACATCTGTTACAAAGATGGCAACTACAATTCCTGAATAAGTTAAGCGACACATTGCTAATAAGGGCAGGAAAACATGAAAAACATTCTGTAATGCATAGTTAGGACTTGATTTGGAATCGTGACAAAATTGCATCCTTGTGCAATCTAAATGTTCAAAAATGTTGTATATAAGTGACCGATTGCTCCTATTTGGTTACTCATATGGAATAGGTATGAAATCAGCACAAGTAGTTTTCCATTTTCCTGAAAGCAGAAGAGACTGAGCTGCTTTGCTTAGAGAAATGGAGACTGGGGAAGGAAAGTATTTAATTCTACAAATATATAATCCATCTAGTATTGCACGTGTAACATTCTAGAATAGTCCCCCCTGCAGACGAAAATAAGCTAACTGGTTCTATGAGGGAAGTTGGATACATTTGCAAAAATGGGAAGACATTTGGTTGTTTCTTATTTTGATACCTGATGTGCGCTCCAAATGGGTCAGGCAAGTTTCTTCCTCACTCCCAAGACCAGGAGGTGACTTCTTTTTGGATGTCAGATACTGGACAACTAATTTTGACTGTTGGGTTGTGGAGTGGGATATAAGGGATGGGTTTTGCTTCAGGAGTTGATTGGTTACTATACCGGGATTCAAGAGGAATGCATACCAATATTGCTGGGAGAAATGCTGGGAGTTAGGAAGGGCAGTATGTTCTATTATAGTCTGGCTCACTTGTTTGTGCCAGCTGGAGCTAGAGACTCTGCAAGTACCTTCTTGTGGCGTACCCTGTTTTCATTCCTCTTCCTCTAGCACACAGTACTCTGGATTCTGTAGGTTAAGCTGTGAGAATCCTTGCCTTGGAGCAGGAAATTGGTAGCCTTCAGCTCTCTTCAGGCCTTACGAATGTAAGTTACAAAAAGCGACCCTCCCACAACTACTGTTGAATCCATTTTCATTGGGAGACCTAATGGGGGGGAAAGCCAATGATCACATAGAACAGAATCATACAACTGATTACTAGATGCATGTGTGGGGGGACTAGGGTTGCCAGCTTCGGGCTGGAAAATACCTGGAGATTTGGGGAGGGGACGTGGAACCTGATGAGGGTGAGGTTTGGGACACAATGCCATAGAATCCAACTTCCAAAACGGCTATTATTTCCAGGTGAACTGATCTCTGTCACCTGGAGATCAGTTGTAATAGCGAGGGATCTCCAGCCACCATATGGAGGCTGGCAACCCTAGTAGAGTCAGACACATCACTATTACAGTGAGGGATGGCACCATGGGGAATCAGCACCCACACCACTGCAAATGTGCACGAACGAGGCCAGTGAGCACTTCCAGTAGATTATACACTTTGAGAACAATGCTGTTCTACTGACATTTCTGGAATTAATTGATATTTTGCCAAAAAAGTGAAGATGATGTAGATGGCACATCATGATAGCGTTTTACCACCAGTCATTCTGGCTTCTGGTTCAGCCTGCTGTCCTGTTGACTTTAACATCTGTGGGCATGAGCACTGCTGACAGTATAAAAGTCCCGTGCACGGGAGGAGCTTGCGCGGATGTTCTATTCATGTAGTAGGTGAACAAACGGTGCTGGGAAGACACCTTTCCTCTGAGGCTGCCCTTCAATCCAGCCACACTGTTAAAAAGACACACACAGAGAGAGAGAGAGACCAAGGCTATTTAACAAATATAAATAAAAAGCACTGCACAATTTGTGCAACAATTGCACAATGACTGCAAGCACTACAAAGCACACAACTGCACAGTCAGAAGTGTTCTATAATTCTCTGTTTGGGTAGGACGGGATGGGACAACATTCAGTGCACAGAGGAGGACGCCTCAGTAACCATGCAGTAGAGAGTTCAAACTCACTTACCCACCAGTTTGAATCCTCCTGCCCATGTAGTATGATTATTTCTCCAGCTTGAAAGGTCAGCTCATCTTCATGGTCTGCCTGGCAGTCATAAAGGGCTCTGACCCGACGAAGAGAGGTCTTACTCTGAAAATCAACACAGGGAAATAGTGTCAAAGTCCTAGAAATGGAAGTCAAGGTAGTTCATAAGACTCTGTCATAAAAGCACAATCCTTACGTCATGAAAGGAATATGCATAGTTTAGCACATATTTGAACTAAATAGTAAATATCCGAGGATATTTAAAGTAGTACATTGACGACATCAGTTTAATCATTGAAGAACCATCTGTCATGAAGATCTTACCATGTGAGTTGTAGCCATCATGTAATGAGTATCATAAGCCCTGATCTACACAAATGATGGCCAATAATAATAACAGGGAAACTCTTTATGTAATGGCCCCAACTTCCTTTGTGGATTCTGATTGTTGCTTATGGGCAGTCAGGAGGAAGAGATTCATTCCAGGAATGTCAAGAGCCAATGCAAAAATAACAAATTGAACAGCTCTTACTTTTGAGTGATACAGTGGTAGGAATGGATGAAAACACAATGTCCCAAAGGGAAGGGCAGGAGGAAGGATAAATAAAGCAGCACAATTCAAAGCCAGCTTTCTACCAGAATTTGATCTCCATTCCTTAAAAGGTTACTGTTAACCTGATTACTGTATATATCAAGGAGTCCTTGAACAGGGAAAAGAGATAACTTAAGTCCATGATAGGTAATCCAAATCTAATAGCATATTGAAAGGAGCAGGAAAAGTGGAAGTACATGGTTAGGGCAACAGAATTTAGTTTATGAACATACTAAACTTCCCCTTCTGGGCAGGGGTGGTGGAAGCTCGTGTGGAGATTCAGGTGAGAGGGAAGAATCCCAACGGCTCTCTCTAGTCTGCTGGTTTGCCCCAGTGATTGTGTGTGCTTTCTTCAAGGAAGCTGCAACAGAAACAGATGTGTAAAATGACATCTTCATGGGAACTTCCGAATGGCTCTCAAGAATATTTATTTATTTGATTTATACCCCGCCCTCCCCACCGGGGCAGGCTCATAAATTAATAGAAATCTGTGACTCTGAGCTCACACAGTGCTTTTGGGAGCAAGAATTTTCTGTCAACAAAATACAGCAGTTTTGAGTGGTCCAAAATGCCACTTCCATGCAATATAAGTACTATCATGAGCAGGGGTCATTTCGTAGAAAAAGAGCTAGGGGGACTCATTAGCATATGCCACACACCCTGACATCACCGGAAGTGTGTCCTCCCCACAGCCGGCGGCGACCTCCAGCGGGCACCAGCAGGGAGCTCCAGGCCCCGCCCTCCCGCACCTCACCCGGGGGGATGGCGTCCCCCCGCGTCCCCCCCCAAATGACCCCTGATCATGAGGTAGAATAGCTGCGTCCCCAAGTACAATGGAGTCATGCCTGCATGTTTTTAGTACTGAAAGCAATCTTACATTTCTTCCAGGAATCTATCCTTTCAGGAACGTCAGAAGACTCAGAGCTAAAGGGGAAAAAACAATTAATTCGTAAACCTCCCTAGGTGCATGAATAACTGCTACCATTTGGATCTGCATACAAGCTGGCTAGTGAGTGGAAGAAAGACATTTGTAGTGACATTCGCCTCTTTTTGCTGCTGTAGGTATTACAATTTTGGCTGTTCAGCCATGCGTAAGGAGATCACACTTGGGAAATCCTCTTAATAAGTGTTGTTGCCATTTTATGTGAATTAGAGCAGTGAGCATATTTTTCAGCTTTGGTATACACAGGCTGCGGTCACACGGAGCATTAGCCACACTACAGAGACAGAAGATAGGCAGATTTTCTGGGTGCGATCACAGCGCCACATCTGGGAAGCGTAGAGCTCCCGTGGTGAACCCGAGACTTCCCGCCAAAGATGCGGGGTAAAAAACTAGTACCTCCGAGGTACTAGTTTCTGGAAACCGCAGGGCAAGGGCAGGCGTCTGATCACGTTTCCGGTGGCATCCAGCGCCCACCCATGTCCCGTCGCGAAAAGATTTTTTCCCCCAAGTCTCCACAGGATGTGCACAAGCACCCAACGGAGCATGCAAACACTTGGGTTAAAAAAAAAACAAAACAACCCCCGTCGATCCGCTTCTTTGCCGCGCCGCAGGAGTGATATATGATCGGCCCCTCCCCCCCAACCACAGGATGTCGGCGGGACATTTGATTCCACTGCCATGCGGTAGTTCGCTCCAGGGCAAACAGCCATGCCTCCCCCCGCGCGATATCCGGTCCGTGTGACCGGGGCCACAATTGGAAAGCTGGATTTTAGAGGGTATGTGTTTGTGCATACTGAAGCTGGAAAATACCTGTATGCCCCTATTTTCACAAAATGGCAACCATGCTTATTGGGGGGGGGGGTCGTAAGTAGTATGTTCTCCTATTATGTCAGGTGGGAGTGCCAAAATATTGAAGAATGGATTTAAGCCTTATCTGTTAAAGCCCCCATTCTCTGCTTTTGAGTTGGAGGTACACAAAAAGATACCCCTCTCCAGTCCCCAAAGAACAGGGCACCTGCTAGTCCCTTGTCACATAAACAAACATACTCCTTACCTTAAACTCTTAGGAGACGCGCCTTCTGGAGACTGCCGTCTTGGCGAAGAGAATGATCTAGAATCTAATGAATAAGAATCTAATAAGAATAAGAATCTAATAAGAATCTAATGAATAAGAATCTAATAAGATACCATACTATTGTGATTATAAATAGAAACCAACCAGCCTAGAGTTCATGACGAGAGACAATAATTTAAATGATGAGATGGCACCATTGTGCATCCAAAACAAAATATACCAGTACAAGAAGGTATATAAAAAACCAGGGGTGTGTTGTAAACTGCAAATTGAAAACATCACCTTGAACCCACAATACAGGTAAATATGACAAGTGTACAATTGTAATCAATATTCAATGTATCAATAATATGTGTAAATATACAGAAAAATGAATAGTACAAATGTATACAGCATATCTTAAAGGAGTTACCACACATGACAAACTACAGACTGGCAGCCAAACTCTGATTCAAGTAGGTCTTCACCAGACCATTTCTGTGTTATCGCGTATATTTAATTTTAAAATAGCCACCAATTCAAAACAAGGTGCCAAAAAGGTCTCTCACCCGTGTTGTATGAGATGCAAAATAACATCTCTTTGCTGTTTCACAGGAAGAAGGTTGAGTACATCCTTTCCATTTTGGATAGCTTAGAAACATTACTGAAAGACTACTGAGGGTACTCACTGCACCTAGGTTATAGGGAAATCAAAAGCACTACACATACTGAGATTAAGGGCCACACTATGTGGTGCTGCAATCTCACCAAACCTGGATAAGGGCCATATATCTAGAGATGGAAGAATGTAACCTCTACCCACCCACACATAGTTCCCCTAATAAAAATATAGGCCCCCCCAGCTAGTTTAATAGGAAAAGGAATAGCACAGATCATTGTCAATATATCTAATTCTCAATATGGCTAAATCTGTGGATACTTAAATCTGAAGACTGGAGCGTAAACATACAGGACAGAACATTCTACAAATCTGAAAAATGCCCAAGGTTTGCAGAAAAATCTGAAATCTAAAATAAATAAATAAATAAATGGGGAGTTAAAAATGCTCAAAACAATAGAAGCAGCACCTGCAGCTTCAAAAAATGAATGCCCTCAGTGGCCATTGCTAAGCAACCACAATAGTATCACCAACCTTCAAGACATAGGTTCTGTTAGTAAAAGGTAGGGTGAGGGGCAGGGCCATTTCCAGGGCTATTTTGGCCTTTGAGGGAGGACTTACTGTGGCAGGCCTGGCAACAATAGGGTTGCCAACCTCTAGGTGGGACCTGTAGCACTCCCAGGATTACAGTTTACACACCCAGGGAAATGGTGGTTGCCACTTTGGGGTCAGGAAGCAATTTTTCTCCAGGCCAGTTTGGTACAGGGATCCTGGAGGGTTTTTTTTTTCATCTTCTGGGTGTGGAACAGTGGTCACTGTGGGTGTGGAGGGAGACGTATTTGTGAATTTCCTGCACTGTGCAGGGGGTTGGACTAGATGATGCTGGAGATCCCTTCCAACTCTATGATTCTGTGATGCTAACTGATCTTCACATTACAGAGATAATTTCCTCTGGAGAAATGGCTGCTTTGGAGGGGGAACTGTATGGTGTTATACCCTGCTGAGCCCCCTCCCCTCCCCAAACTTGAGCCTTCCCAGTTTGGTGTACTGGTTATGAGCATGGACTCTAATCTGGGAGAACTGGGTTTGATTCCCCACTCCTCCACATGCAACTGCTGGTGTGACCTTGGGTCAATCATAAATTCTTTCAGAGCTGTTCTCTCAAGGGCAGTTCTCAAGAGAGCTCTCTCAGACCCACCTCCCTCACAGGGTATTTGTTGTGGGAAGGGGAAGGGATTGTAAGCCGCTCTGAGACTCCTTTGGGTAGTGAAGGGCGGGGTACAAATCCAATCTCTTCTTCTTCTACTCCCAAATCTCCAGGAATTTCCCAATCCATAGAACCAAACATATTTTAAAAGACCTTAATCCGGTCTTTTAAAACATTTTTCTTATATTGCCTATGGATTTTGCCACTGAGAGGGTGACACAATCATTTGTATCCAATAGTAGCCATGAACTCTGGGCTCCCACATTTAGCAATTCCGTATCTTTAAGTAAAGGAGTGACTAAATTGGCCCTCAACTTGTTGACACCAAGCCACTTGTATGACTCAGCCAGGAGTGGATGCTTGCTCAACAGCAGTCACTCCATGAAAACCAGTGTGGTGTAGTGGTTAGAATTTCAAACTGCAAATTGGAGGATGCTGGTCTGAATGATAACTCTACCATAGAAGCTTATTGGGTGACTGCGGGCTAAGACATTCTTAGCCTAACTTACCTCACAGGGTTGTTGTGAGAATAAAATGGAGGTGAGGAGAATGATATAAGTTGCTTAGGATCCCCATTGTAGCCAAAGGTGTGGTATAAATGAAGTAAATTATAAATATAGCTGCTTTGGGCTCCCATTGTGAAGAAAGATGGTATATATAAAATAAATCTACATATATAAAAGAAAGTCCCCTCACCATAAAATCAACGCCCAGGCCAAACCACTGGACAAAGAAACACGAAATTCGGGGACAGCACTCCTACCATGATGTAGATGCTCACTAAGAAGGGATTTTTAGAAATTCGACCCCTCAGGGGGTCAAAAGGAGTAAAATATGCTCCCCCCATTGCTTCCTATGTTGTTGCCAGGCTGCTGCCTCCTTGCACCCCCATTCTCTGATTGGTCAGCAGCAGAGCTCAGTGTTCTGAGGCAAAAAAACAACAACCCAGTCACAGGAGACTGCAGAGAGCTAATGACAGTTGAGGAAATCAGAAATGGCCAACCACCTGTGAGGTGCAGTAATGCTGCTGGCTCAGCCTCCCCCATGGCTTCAAACATGCTCCCCCACGTCTTACACCTGATAGGTGGCTGTCTGTCAGGGCAGCAACAGGTGCAGGGTGCTTAAAGTCATCAGGGGGCCAGCCCCAGCAGTCTTAGCAATCCTGCCAGCTCAGCCTCCACAATGGCTTACAATCCCCTCCCCCTCCTACACTGGGCAGGCAGCTGCCTGTCAGGTGTAGGAGAGGGGGTGGAATGCTTACAGCCATTGGGGAGACTTGCTCAGCAGGATTGCCTTAGTGCTGCTGCTGGCCCAGCCTCCCCAGTGCCTTTAAGCACACTCCCCCCAACACCAGACAGGCTATCTGTCAGGTGTAGGAATAGGGCCAAGGTATTTTAATACATCAGGGAAGCCACCCAAGCAGGAACACCTTAGCAATGCTGCTGGGTCAGCCTCTCCAAAGGCTTTAGACACATCCTACCCACCCCTCCACCAACTGATAGGCAGTTGTCTATCAGGTGCAGGAGCAAATGCAGAGCATTGAAAGCCATTGGGGAGGCTGCCCAAGCAGCATCGCCTTAGCAATCCTGCTGGTGCAGTCTCCCTGATGCCTTCAGACATGTTACCCCTCCTACACCTGACAGACAACTGCCTGTCAAGGGTTGGAAGGGGCACGTAGTCCTTAAAGTCATCAGGGAGGCTTGTTCAGCAGAATTGCCTTAGTGCTGCTACTGGCCCAGCGTCTCCGATGCCTTTAAACACAATCCCCCCTTATACCAGACAAGTGGGTGTTTGTCAGGTATAAGAACAGGGCCAGGGTACTTTAATCCATCAGGGAGGCTGCCCCAGCAGGATCACCTATGACCATCAACAAGTCCCAAGGCTTAACAGATGACAACTGCTTCTCACATGGATAGTTCTATGTGGCCTGCTTCAGAGTGAGCTCACCAAGCAGCCTGGTAATCCTAGCACCTGAGGGCAGAACCACCAATGTGGTCTACTGAGAGGTCCTTCAGTACAGAAAGAAAACCCCAGAACATATGTCTCACTTCATTTTTTACACTACAATCTTCACCATTAGAATTCCTACAACAAATGTTACATTTCAAACTTCACACCATCAGTATTATGACTGGATTTATGGAACTTAAATGCTGTAGTGAAGTATGGGTATCAGGCTAGTAAATAATAAATGCAGCTGAAAAGGGGGGGGGCAAATAAAAAGTAGGATGGTTGATGGGTGGATGGGAAGGAGCGAAAGAAGCAGGAAAAGGGGAGAGCCTATTGGGGCTTTCAGGGAAGAGGAAATAGTGGAGGAGGGGAAAATGAGATGCCCCTTACAAGTTCTTGCCAGTCCCCCTTTTGTATAGATATAAAATATATCATATAGGTACTAGGGTTGCCAGGTCCTACATGGCAGCCGACAGGGAGCTCCTGGGTCCTTTCCAGGATCTTCTGTTTATGCACGTGGTGTGATGTCACCCGAAAGTGACATCAGTGCTTTGCCAATTTTAGGAGTGACACTCTGAGGAGCAGCCAATGTGTACAGAACTGAAACAAGAACCAGTCCAGAAACAACAACCAGTCCAGGCAATACACCATTCCAGGAGAAGGCCTGGAGAAGGAGGTCTAGCCTAGGGCAGGCAGCAACACCAGATCTCCCCAGCAGCAGACCACCAGCCTGCCCCACAGACACCCACCCCAACAGTAAAATAACAACCACAACCGGGATGCACTAACAGGAATGACAGGATTGCTCAGTGGAAACAACGGGAGAGGCTTGAAGAGTCAGACTCGACTGTGCGACTGAACAACAACAAATGTTGGACTGGATGGGCCTTTGGCCTGATCCAACATTGGCGTCTCTTATGTTCTTATGTTCTATAGAGGAACAGTGAAGACGAGGACAAAGTTTCAACTCCATATGTCCAGAACTGTGTATCCAGATTTTAAAATAATAGCACCCTGAATGATCTTACCTCTCAGAGCCAGAAGAGTTCATCTTTTGACTGTATTTCTCCCCCACAAGTTTACTTAGAACATAAATATAGTCAATCCAACAATTTTCATGTGATTTCTTTTCTAACAGGATTAAAATATGTATCAAGTATTTGTTGCACACAACCACCATGTCTTCACTGCAGTGCTGCTGTAGAAATGCTGAATTTCCTGACCATTCATATCACAGTATGTTACCACAGAAATGTTACACTTCCCTAAGATTTGTTGAAATTATGCTTGCTTTGTGGACTAAAGTTGATCACAAAATTGGCTGCCTCAAAGGCTTTTAGAGATCAATGGGAGGATAGAACTAATATGTGTTGGAAAGCCAGATGGTAAAGTACATGCTTCGCTTACATAAAGACCAAGGTGAGATTAGTGGCATTCCCAGTTAAAAGAATCCCATGACAGGGAGAGATCTCTGATGAAGGCCTTGGAGAGCTGTTGCCAGAGTAGCCAGCAAGATGGCTCACTGGTTTGATTTGGTACTAGACAACTTCCTATGTTTAATGTTCCTCTCATCTAGGGTAATGTTCTCAACAACTCAGTGCATCCAGCGACTTCCCATACCTTCAGCCAGACTGGTGTTGTTCAGTGGTGTAGAGGGGGAAGGCTCTGAGGAGGTCCGTTTATGTCGAATAGTCAGAGGTGGTGGCAGAATCTTCCTAGCTCCTGTATCTGTAGGAAAAGGTTTCTGGCTCACTGGGGGCAACGGAGGTGGAAAGCTGGGTGCTGAAAAATAAATTCATTGATAATATTCTTACTTAGAGCCCATGACAAATTACAGGGTGGGGGAAATAAATTAGGAATCTCCAGGGGTCATTTCCTGCAGGAGTGCACAGGAGCGGAGCTCCGGCAGTAAAGAGCCCAGGGGGCGGGCACATGCAACAAGCCCCACCCCCTGCTCCCAGCAGCCCTCAGTCAGAGCAAGAAGCAGCCAGGTAAGCTGCAGAGCTCCCCCCCGCACCCCGGTCCAAAACAGTCCAGTGGCACCTTTAAGACCAAGTTTTTTTTCAGGTACAAGCTCTCCCTCCTCTGCGAGGACGGATCTGCACGTTCCCCCCCACACCAATAGCTAGCAATCAAAAACAGTCCAGTGGAGCCTGAGCGGTGGGCGTTGCCTTCTGAAACACTTCTGGTGATGTCAGGAGGTGTGGCATATAAGTTATGCAAATAAGTTATGCTAATGTTATGCTAATTAGCTCCTGCACCTCTTTTTCTACGAAATGACCCCTGGGAATCTCACTTGACTCATGGAATCCTCCTCTAGGCTAATTTCCTCTACCCTCCTTTAACTGATTTGCAGCTTCCCTCAATATCCCATGCCTCCTAGCATGTTTAATCCACTCTGAGAGGCTTTTTTTTGGCTTTTCCTTTGGTTATATTTCTCTGCACAAAGAAGATATTTGTACAGTCATATTTTCCATGTTCCTCAAGTATATAGAGATCCCTGTTTTGTCTGGGGGGGGGACAGTGGAAGGGCTTCTGAAGTTCTGGCCCTGCTGGTGGACCTCCTGATGGCACCTGGGTTTTGGCCATTGTGTGGCACAGAATATTGGACTGGATGGGCCATTGGCCTGATCCAACATGGCTTCTCTTATGTTCTTATGTCTATGGATTGCTTGGTTTTGATGCTTATGTGACCGGCACAGAAATCAGCTGGAGTGATTAAAAATAATGAAGTAGTAGGCAAATAGAGTGTTAAAGCTATTATCAGATTAGTGACTATGGTGTCTTATCCTCCACTATATGAAAACTAAACAGGCTTTCAAGTAAGTGTACTTCTTTAAACAAGGGAGGGTTTTAGTCTCAAATATAAAAGGGCCAGTGCTAAATAGTAGGGTATACTAGAACAGCAGCAGACTTTGCTTGAGAGTTTGCTGGGGTTTTTTACCTATACTGCAATCCCTATTTCATACATACCTCATATCTGCACAGAAATCAGCTGGAGTGATTAAAAATAATGAAGTAGTAGGCAAATAGAGTGTTAAAGCTATTATCAGATTAGTGACTATGGTGTCTTATCCTCCACTATATGAAAACTAAACAGGCTTTCAAGTAAGTGTACTTCTTTAAACAAGGGAGGGTTTTAGTCTCAAATATAAAAGGGCCAGTGCTAAATAGTAGGGTATACTAGAACAGCAGCAGACTTTGCTTGAGAGTTTGCTGGGGTTTTTTACCTATACTGCAATCCCTATTTCATACATACCTCATATCTGCTTTGAATACATGTGTTCATTAGTTCCAGCCTCACCGTTCATTTGTTTCCATCACCAAGTTTTAGTGCAAAATTTTACACTGATGGCAATGGGAGCACAAAAACAGGATGACTCGTACCATCCCTTGAAATAGGATGGCTATGATAAACCCAATCCAGGCGACAAAGCAAATAATCTGGCACCAGTAGGCCCGCTAAATTTTAATGAAGATGTGGTAAAACATTTTCACATAGTTTCAATTATAGGGAAGTGGGAAAAGTCTAAGTAATAAGAAATGGAGATATCCCTGACATGAAAGTAAAAGTTCTTCTTCACCCTCTTTCTCTCCCCCCCCCCCACAATTTGTATGTAATATCCTATCTATACCTGAGGGCATGTGCCCATCAACTGTGAAGCTTTTGCTGCTGGACAGTGGAATCTTTATAAAGGAGCCTGAAAACTCATGGGTGAGGAGCAGCCAATGTGTACAGCAATCTATCATTCCAGCCCTGAATTACTATCTGGATAATAAGGAAACTCCTGAAAATATAGCAGATGGCATCCCTAGCCTGGTCTAAGGTTATATGTAAGCTGTGTTGACAATATTATGTTGATTTTAATTCACAATAATATAGACACTTCTAGGGGTGTGCGCTCGGTATAAACCGAGATGAAAAAATACCTGATACTTTATCAGTATTTATCAGGTGTTTCTCAGCCAATCAATGAAGGGACTAGTGATTCCGTTATCCAATTCTCCATTATACAGTAGTATAAACTACAGATACAGAAGGAGCAATGGAATGGGGCAGCCATGGGGAAATCTTACCTTTGGGTACATTGCGTGGTGGCAGAGGTGGGCCAGTACAAGCAGAGACAGGGGAGACGGCTTTTGCATTAGAGGCAGAAGCATGTGGGACAGCATACAGGTCATTGCATTTCACCTTCAGTGCTGGACTGGCTCCCTTTGAAAATTCAGTGGTTCTCCACAGCTGAGAGGCCGTTCCTGGTGGATTATAGCAGCTCTGAGGTCGCAGAATTCGATCTTTGTTTACCGGACTGAGCTGAAACAAATAAAGAAGTAGACTGTATTAACAGCAAGCTGGGAGAAAGCAGTTCATAAATATAAGAAATTCTATCTCGTGAAGAGGACAGGCACAGGATACAGAATGCAATATAATGCACTGCTAGGTCAGATAAAGGTTCCTATAGTCTAGAATTTGGAATACCACCATTAGCGGAAGACAGGAGGGCCTGGCGGGAGCTGGTCCATGGGGTCGCGAAGAGTCGGACTCGACTGTGCGACTGAACAACAACAACAAAGTCTAGAATTGTGCTCCCAAAAATGGTCAGACAGATATTTCTGGGAAGTTTACAACCTGTGTGATGAAAGCAACAACCCTCTATCATCACTTGCCCTCACCATCTAGGATTCAGTGGTAGACTGCCTCTGCCTATTTAGCTGTATGCAGTGCACACAATACTTAGAGAAGAAAGGAAATCTTTTTCTCTTCTGTGGTCATGTTGAATAATGGGACTCATCACAAGAGTCAATGCCTAATGTTTCTGGGAACCAAATGTCAGTCCACTCTGGATCCAAGTCTGAAGTATTTTATAAAAGAAACAAATAGCAGTTTGGTGGCTGAAGTTTCTTTACGACTGATCAGCAAATATTAGTGATTATGGACCAAATTTTGCCTTTCAAATTTCGTAAGTGGTCATTCAACAGCAAGATTTTTGTGCCATTGAGGAAGATTTGGAGAAAAGAGAGGTTTAAATTTAAGGTGACCACACCTTAAAAAGGATATTATAGCTTTGGAAAAAGGGCAGAAAAGGGCAACTCGAATGATAAAACGGTTGGAACACTTTCCCTATGAGGAAAGGTTAAAGCGCTTAGGGCTCTTTAGCTTGGAGAAACGACGACTGAGGGGTGACATGATTGAAGTTTATAAGATTATGCATGGGAAAGAGCAGGTAGAGAAAGAGGTACTTTTCTCCCTTTCTCACAATACAAGAACTCGTGGGCATTCCATGAAATTGCTGAGCTGTCGGGTTAGAATTGATAAAAGGAAGTACTTCTTCACCGAAAGAGTGGTTAACACATGGAATTCACTGCCACAGGGTGGCGGCTACAAGCATGGATGGCTTCAAAAGGGGATTAGATAAGCATATAGAGCAGAGGTCCATCAGTGGCTATTAGGCTATTAGCCACAAGGCTAAATCTTGTAACTTAGTAAGAACTGCACATGATAAAGAGTCATTTAATGTAAAACAGGTAGTTGACCAACCAGCTGCAGAATTAGTGAATGGCTGTTTCATTAAGAAGGATGACCAGCTCACAGGACTTTTAAAGCATCTTGCAAATATCTTATTCATCATCCTACTTTTTAATAATAAAAGTGACTGTTTCAAAGAGGGGGAAAAACACTCAGCTGAGTGTTTTCACAAGCTTTCCTCACTGGTGACTAGATCTTCACTCCTGCAGTCTTTGGAAGAAATGTATGAACCACAACCCAGCACAGACTAAAGCATTCTTAAACCCAGTGGATTCAGTAAACCTAAATGCATTTAACTCTCTCAATTATTGTGGCCTTGAACTATCTGCACAAAATGCTTGGGATCCTTTCAGTTTCCAAAATGTTCATATAGTTTAACAGTGTTCGTGGAATTCTTCCAGAACAGCCCCCCAACTTTAAGGGATCAGTCATGTGCTGGAAAGGTGCTGATCCTGCTCTACCTGAGAAACTGGAAACAATGGATACACTTCAGCCCACAAAAATATATTGGTCTGAAGTGCTGGGCTCTTACCTTCTCATCCAGATCATCATCACTTTCATACATGTCCTCTTGGCCCAGCCGCCACTCATATTCCACATGAGCACGCATATTGAACTGATCATTTTGAGCCTGAAATAGCTGGAATTCAGAGAAGAACTCACCTAAGCTCATGATCTTGGAGTCTGTAGGGAATGTTCCAAAGCAATCCCCAAAACCTGCACTAGTTGTTTTCCATTAAGATCTCCATTGGGCTTACATCTGGGAAATGGGAAGTCTCAAAAGCCAGGCAGAAGCATTCCCACAGTTATAATCCCAGCACCAGAAACTACTCCTTGATGGAACCGTAAAGCGTATGTATGTAAACTGCTGTGAAGCTGCAGCCAACTTATAGTGACCCCATAGGGTTTTCAAGACAAGACATGTTCAAAGGTGGTTTGCCACTGCCTGCCTCTGCACAGTCCTGCCTCTGGACTTCCATGGAGGTCTCCCATCTAAATACTAACCAGGGCCAACCCTGCTTAGCTTCTGAGATCTGATGAGATTGAGCTAGACAGGGCCATCCAGGTCAGGACTGATACAACAGGCATACTAATTAAACCAAATAGTGAATATTTCTGTATTTAAGCTTCGGTTTTCACGACACAACCAAGCCTACCTAATATGGGAGACTTAAACAAGGTTTTAAAAATCCACCTGTCTGCCAGATTGTTATTTGTGTCCCCTCTGCCTGCTTTTCATCTGATGTGCTGCTGATATTTATGCAAGGATGGACCACTTGGTAGACTCTGTCTCATGATCTGTACACCACTTCCTTGCAGGGCTTTTTTTGTAGAAACAGCCCAGCAGGAACTCATTAGCATAATAGGCCACACCCAACAGCAGGAACTCATTAGCATAATAGGCCACACCCTGACAGCACAGCTCATTAGCGTATTAGGCCACACCCCATGCACACATTAGCGTATTAGGCCCACACCCTTGGCTTGCCTGGGCACCCCGCGGCAAGCCGGCCCTAGGACAGGCCGGGGAAGGCACGGGGAGGCATTTAAATGCCTCCCCAATCCTTCCAGGGGCCCCCTTGGCCTGCCCACATCGGAGTCACCAGGGGGGTCGCTCTCCAGGCCTTCCCTCTGTAGCCATGCACACAGAGGTTTTGGCTGTAGTGGGCGTGGCCAACTCTGAAGCCAGCCAGAACTCCGTTCCTGTGCGTTCCTGCCCAAAAATTGCCCTGATTGTGTGCAATTGGAATAGACAAAATCTTGGGATTGCCCACTTCCTAACAGTTGTCTCCTAGTTTCTCCATCACAATTTAGATTTATTTACAGGAATTATCACTAGGAATGTGCATGAACTGGCTCACGAACTAAAGTTCATCACAAATTTTGGCCAGTTCATGGTTCACAAGGCGATGTTTCCAAACTGAAAAGCTGCCACAAACTTCCATGAATTTTAAGGCAGTTTGTGGAGGTGCACGAAGAGCAGAAAGTAAGGGTTTAAATAGCTCCAAGCCATGTAGACCCCTGCTTTCTGCTCTTTATGAAAAATTGCTTAGCAAAGGGGAGCAGAAAGCAGCAGTTTAAATGACATTTAAACCCCTTCTTTCTGTTCCCTGCCAAAAGCAGCAGCGACCAGAAAGCAGAGGGTTAAATGGCTCCAAGCCATTTAAACCCTTGCTTTCTGCTCCCCACAAAAAGCAACAGGAATCAGGAAAGGGTCATGAACCGATATGAACCAATTTGGTTTGCAAACCTACATGTTGGTTCATGGTTCGGCCACAAACTGCAAAAAACCGATTCGTGCCCTTCCCTAATTAGCATCTTTGAGAGAGAGAGAGAGAGAGAGAGGGAGAGAGAGGGAGAGAGAGAGGGAGAGAGAGAGAGAGATGCATTTGTGCAATTCATCTCATGGATTCAAATATTTTGAATGTTCTCTGGGTTTTTAATCTGGGGGAAGAGAGTGTTATTCTTTACAGGCTTATCCTATAGGTTCCCACAAAACCACACCAAAATGTGTACATGTTGATTTCATTGAGGCTGGTGATACTTCTGGGGGATACTCTAGTTTCTAGGATACAGTTTGAAATGTTACATACACCTAGAAATCCAATTTGTTGGACACAAATAAAATGAACATATGAACAATCGGCTATAACAGTTCTTCGGTGTCACTTCTGAAAAGATATGCCATCCTAAGAACTTGATTGTGGTCTTCCTCCTACCTGGTTACAATTGGATCCTGGAACACAGCTTCATCAGAATCTAGAAAAGCAACTACTTTATGGTCCCAGCACATGCTTCAAAGGTGAGAAAAAAATCTAATCTCTTACCAGATCCTCACACACAGCATAATTCATCTTCCTAGCTATGTCAAGGGCCGTATCTCCAGCTTCATCAGCTGTTGAGAAATATCAATATTACTAGTTTTTGTGATATCTGATCACTGTTACAGATTCATCCTGGTGGGCAGCCGTTTGGTCTTTGCATCTGTTAAAGCATCTTTATCATGTTGTATGCTAATTTGCTGTTCACCCTCTGCCTATATGTATGGACTGTTAACTTCCGTTTCAATGTATCTGAGGAAGTGTGCATGCACATGAAAGCTCACACCTTAAATAAAACTTTGTTGGTCTTAAAGGTGCCACTGGACTCAAACTCTGTTCTGTTACAGATTCAGTTATCTTGATATAATCATACTGACAATTTGTTTTGGATCCAAGTAGGACAGTGGTGCAGTTACAGTGTAGTCCTGGGCAGAGTTTCTCCAGAGTAGGCCCATTCTACCTAGGATTGCACCATGCAGAACCTTCAGTTTACAGAAAGTCTGAGTTAAATTTTGAAGAGAATGGCCAGACATGTGCTTTTCATACTGGCAAACTGGTGCTTTGAATCCTAGATAAGAAGTGTGGGCAAAGGAAAAAGCCGAGGGAAAATAATCATGACATGGGACTCACCCCATCCTTTATCTAGAGTGGTCAGGACTGAACTCCTTTGCTAATTATACCACTTAGGGATCAGAAAGCGGAATTCGGACTGTGTAGATCTTTGGTATTGCTTCATCAGATGATACAGTGAAATAACATGATAACCTAAGTAACTAGGTTTTTCCCCTTCTAAATCAAGTAAAGATTTTTATTTGACAGCCACTTACTGATTGTAATGTTGGCTTTGGCTCGTAGAAGGAGTTTAATGCATTCCGGTTTATTATGAAGACTGCAGTAATGAAGAGGAGTCTTTCCTTTAGATGTTTGCTTCAACAGGTTCCCACTGAATGAGAGACAATTATTAGCCATGTGGGCAAATTCCTTTTGCAGAGAGGCAACCTGATGATCTGGTTTCTCTGGCAGCCAGGGCTAAATCTATAATAAGGTGACACGAGGGGGTGACATGAGGTGGCAGCCCCTGCCTCTTTGGCCATTATCTTGCCCCTGCCTCTGCCACTTCTGACCACCCTGCAGCAAGAGTGCCCAACACTCCTTCATTTCTCTTTCTCTAGACAACTTGAAATATGCCACTGCAAGCTGCACATGCTCAGTAGGGATTCTCAAACTCTTGAGTTTGGAAAGCCTTATTGGGCAGGGGAAGATTGCTTTACCGCATTTCATGACTCCTGGGGAATGAGGAAGAAAGGGAAGTTAGCCCTTCTGGCTCCTGGGCCAAGGAAGGGAGAGATGGCCAGCAAGAGCAGCAACCAGCTGGGGGCAGCAGTCTTAGGTGGCAACCCCCTGTTGAACCATCAGGGAGTGGGGCTCCAACTACACTGTACAGCTATCACACCAGTGAGCTGCCAAACGATAGATATGCAATGGGTCGTGTTCCTGGCAACTAGATTTTATAGAAACATTGACTGCTCAGAAGAAGGAAGAAAGCCCAACCCCTACCAGTAGTGTCAGAGCTCCAAAACAAAAAGCTCTGATTACATTACTTCATTCCAGCATTCAGATTCCATACCATCTGAGGGAACTGTTGGGGCTATTACTAGTTCCCCCCTGTAGATAAGTTTAATACCTCCTCCTCCACCACCACCATCATCACCACATACTCATGTCATATCTTCAGGTGTTCTTCCACTACCTCTTTGACTCAATCTTCTGATAACATGAGCACATGTATTAGGGGCAGCTGGGGTCTTGGAAGGTAGGAGACTGTGTGTGTCACACACCTGGTGGCTTTCAACCTGGACCAAAACCAGGTTCATCATTGGATTACTGCACAGCCTCATGATGATTTGGACGTGTGAATGAGACATCATAAATCTCATATCACAGCATTGTGAATGAGACCACCCACCCCACTGGGACCCCTATATTTGCGCACCCCAAAATATCCTCTGACTTCATTGCCATAGGGCTGGACAAAGACAATCCAGTTTGATATCTAGGCAGGGGCCTCTTAGCTACCAGGAATTGCCCTGGATCAATTCTCCCTCTAAGCTGTGGAGTCCTGTGAGCAAAAATTCTACTTTGTGAGCTACCAGCATTAAAGTTGTGAGCAGTCAGGTGATCTGCCTACTGCATAAACTAGCTTGCTCTGGACTGGAGCCATCCTTCCTGAGCTAAGACAAAAATGTGTGAGCCGGAGGGTAAAAAACTGTGAGCTAGCTCACACTCACTCATCTTAGAGGGAACACTGCCCTGGCTGCTCTCACATGGGAGTAAGCTCATCTGCTGGAATGCTCCATGGTGCACATTGATTAAAGACCTCTCTTTTTTTTTTCAGCCTTCTTCACACTCATGAGTAATTGACTCAGGTTTGCTGGACAATGGACAGCTAAAGGATCCCCTTTACTATACATCCTTCCCATCTAAAATTATCAAGCCACAGCTCAGCCTTTGTTGGGCCAGCCCAAGCCTGTCCACCACTGCCAGTAGTTGCAGCAATTACTCAACCACTCCACCTAAATTGTCCTGCTGTATGGCCATATTTGGACTTCTATTTCCACCTAAGATGTTCACCCTCCTGCACCTCACCCTCGTAAACCATAACTAGAGATTCCGGAACCCCTGGCTTTGTAGTTGGTTCTGCCCCTGAGCCTCCTTCTCCAACTCTGCGGTTGGCTTATTTCTTGGACCTTCATCCTTCTGCTGAATCACTGAAACCCTTCCTTTGGTTTCTGGATCTTTATCCCTTGCTTGGATCTTCAACTGCGTAGCTGGCTTTGGCTGTGGATTTTTCCTTCACCTAAGAAATTCCCTGGCCTGGACCAGCTTTTCCTCCTCCTGCCCCAGACCTCAGCGCAATGGACTTCAGGATAAGGTAGTGTTATGTTTTTCCTCTCCCCCTTTCCCCACTCACCCCCAGTTAAGCAACAACCTGGGACAGCAACACTGTTTATGCTTTTGCTTTCCCTTACATTTCTTGTCTTGTATTTTGTTAGGGCAATAAAGATGGTTTTATTTTAGATTCTCTCTTGTTTTTCCTTCTTAACTGGAGTGCTGTATTAGAGTGGGACCTGGATATACCCTAGACCAGTGGTGGTGAACCTATGGCACGGGTGCCAGAGGTGGCACTCAGAGCCCTCTCTGTGGGCACGTGTGCCATCGCCCCAGCCAGGACCAGACCATCATTAAAGTGTCAAAATTCTCTGCCAAATAATTTTAAGTAAATGAAAGCATTTGGGATTGCTTTCCTTACTTTGTTTGGATCATCTTAAGTTAATGTATGAGTTGTTTTTTCTAAAGTAAAACCTCAGTATTCAGGTTAAATTGCTGTGTTGGCACTTTGTGATAAATAAGTGGGTTTTGGGTCGCAGCTTGGGCACTCAGTCTCTAAAAGGTTCGCCGTCACTGCCCTAGACGGATCGGTCCCAACGATTTGTCCCGGTAACACAGTCTGATCCTATGCATATAGAGTACTCTTTGTATGTTACTGGCCCAACATATGGTAGCAATAGGGATATGGCTCCCACAAATCTATTTTGTTAGCAGTGGAGTTCTCCTCTGATGCAAGGAGTCTTCGTCCACCTCAAGAGACTCTTGAATCAGAGGAAAGCTGCTTGTGCTGGAGGAAAGCACCACTGCTTGTGGAACAGATTTGTGGGACCCAACCCATCTGTGGCATTAGATTTCTAATGTCATCCCAAGGTTGTGGGATCCAACCCATTGTTTTCATATCACCTAAAGCTTTTCAATGGATTTGGTTCACACACTGAGCTGTGAATCATCAAATGAAGAGAAAACAACAGATGTAAAGTAACATAAGGATCTTGCACAAGCACTAAAACACAAAGCCAGGATTCTACCAGGCAGTAGAATTCTGAGGTTTGTTGGATGAGCAGACATAATTAAATTCTATACAGGAGGGCAGTATAGTGGCTGAAGAGAGCTCCATGTTCTGGCAAGAAGGTGAGGCTTCCTCAGTCCAAGAAACTATTGTGACAGGACAGTCCTTGCTGCAAAGATATCTTGGGACCACGTTGAAGATCTAATCCTGCTGTGTCAAAGAGACAACTCTAGTCTCCAGTGCTGTTGGCCCATAGCCTATCACTCGCCATCACTCATTTCTTTCCCGCAGATGCATCAATAAAATCAGAAAATACAGCTACCCTGAGCCTTATCAAGAAAGGCGGATGACAAATGAAGTTAATAAATAAATCATGAAACCTGTCTGGCAAGCCTGTGGAGTCAGCTTACCTGTTCTGCACGAGAAAATCTACAATATGCAAAGAGGTTCGGTCACACATGAGAACTGCCAAATGAAGGAGCGTTTCTCCAGGTTCCTTTCAGCCAGGGGGAAAAAAACAACAACAACCAAACATAAAGGGACTGTGCAAAAGGATTTTGGTGTTTCCTTGAGAATAAGGGCAGGATTAGCTACTGCTAATTTCTGGCAACACGGGAATTCCTAGCCTAGGAATTCACCTAATCTAATGGTCACTCTGTGACCACACTCCAAAGCAAAACACTTTATGGAGTGGCTCATGCAAGCTTTCTGAATAGCATTGTGTAATGATCAGTTTCTTGTGGAAATTTAAGGCAAAGCAGCACATTACTTGTGTAACAGATCAAGTCATTTTGAGAACTCCATCTAGTACAGTAGCCTGACAGTGCTGCAGAGATACGGGAAAAAGAAACCCAGCAATGCTGATGGAATCTAACCTTCATCTTTGTGTTCAGGCGGCTTTGTTCTGTTCATAGTACAAATGGAAAAGTATAATGCGAGTTACTATTATATTGCTTTGTCCCATGTTTGGGGCATCACTGGCAGCCAAGCCAAAACCTTGATGACTTTATACTGGCTCTCATTGTGTTACCAGTGCTGTTTTGTTTGGTGCCTTTGGAGTCAAGAACAGCTTAAGTTGAGAAAAGACAGCTTTACTGCAAAAGACAACTAGGAGGCTGCTCTAATTTTCTTGAAGAATTTATAGCTGCGGCTCTGTATTTGAGGGAAATAAGAGAGGCAGCTGTTTCTCTCCATCCTAGGATACTGAAAAGAACAGAACCCTGCTTTGTTCACCATGGTGAGTCATCTTCCAGGGAATTATAGGTTGCAGTCACACGGAGCATTAGCTACGCTACAGAGACGGAAGATAGGCGGATTTTCCGGGTGCGAGCACACCACCACATCTGGGAAGTGTAGAGCTCCTGTGGCTCACCCGAGGCTTCCCGCTGAAGATGCAGCTTAAAAAACTAGTACCTCCGAGGTACTAGTTTCCGGAAACCGCGGGGCAAGGGCGAGCGTCTGATCACGCACCTGCCCATGTCCCCTCGCAAAAAGTTTTTTCCCCCAAGTCTCCACGGGATGCGCACAAGCACCCAACAGCACATGCGCACACCTCCCTCCCTCCCGCGGTGCATGGCTTACTTCTAAGGAGACCTGGGGGGGCTTTCCGGCTGCTGCACCACTTCTCCCGGCTGTTGCCTTCCCTGTTCACACTCCCCCCTCCCCGGACACGCATGTGCGCGCAGAGCCCCCTCCTCTTTTTCGTACCCCCCCACACTCCTGGCTCAGCCTGCTCGGGGTGGCAGAGGGGGAGGTGCAGAGGGGGCGTGGTGGGAGGGCGGCTCGGCTGAAGCTCCTCCTGGAGGGGACTGGACGGAGGACACATGCATTCCTCTGCAGCCTTGGAAGGGGTTAAACCCACGGAGCCTTTTGCCAGTGAGGCCGCTTCTTTGCCGCGCCGCAGGATTGTCCTGTAATCGGCACCTCCCCCCTAACCACGGGACCTCGACGGGACATCTGATTGCGCAGCCGCGCGTTATTTTGTTCCGGGGGCAAACAGCCACGCTTCTCCCTCGCATTTTCTGGCCTGTGTGACCGGGACCATAATCTAGCAACTGGTGGTTTTGGTGGTTTCCAACTCACTGCTAACAGAGACTGCCCACTCTACATTTCCTTGAAGTGTCAAGATCTTACTGGTATTTCCTGCAGCTGACCAACCTGAGAGATTCTGCCAAATTATTCAGGTGATTGAGCTCAGCTACCCAGTCAGGAATTTTGTTTCAGTTGACTGTTGATTTAAGATTTTAGTCAGTTGGTTTAACTTTAGGGCAATATTCATATCAATGCATCTTGTGTTAATAGACTGCTCATTGTCCAGGTGTGCGAGCAGGGAAGTTTTATTCTAAGGAGAGCTTCTGCCTAGGAATGTGTAGAGAGGCCCAGGTAACAATTTATCTCTTCTCTCCCCCAGTATTTTTAGAAAGTAGAGCAGGTGTGGGGAGAAAAAGGAATCCTTTCCCTGCCCGCCACATGCCTAAACAAAATTGTCCTTCTCAAGTTGTTTCCTGCCTGTGGAGAAATCGGCAAGTAGTTTGTGACTACAATTTTGAGCAGATAATCAACTGGTAGGGGAAAAAATCAGCCTCTCACTCTTCTTCCCTGTTGGTCCTCCCAACCCAAAGCTATTTTGTATTTTTAAAAAATCAGGAGGGATCAGGGAAGTATGCATACAATACAGTCTGGTCTTGAATTCTCAGCCTTATTACTTCATCATTACTGTGCAAGTTGGAGCAGGAGGATAGTCAAAAGTTGCTGATATTAGTAAATAGTGGTGATCTGATCAATTTGTTATTCATATTTAGGTAATATAAACATGGCAGAAAGGCGCTAAAGGAGACACCAGGTACTGGGGGAAATAAAGTAAAAGTAGTAGGCAGTAGGCTGACTTATGATAAAGGGGAATCTTTATAATGAAAGCAAATAGCCCTCAACAGTTACCAAATGGCCAAGACAATCATATTAGGTTTTGGTTTGCCATTCTCCTTTAATGTACAGTTTTGGAATCAATGCCTTCTTGCAGGCTTAATCAAAGATAGTTTTATTTGTGGTTTTGTCATGCTCTGCCTTGTTCCACTGGCATTACTTCTGCTAAAGAGTACAGGTATTTGGCTACTCATGGAAGGGGGGAAGCCTTACCTGGCTGGGCTCCAAAAGACGCTCACTTAAATCTATCTTTTCAGCATATGCCTGAAGCAAGACAAATATATCCTTTCCTGTGACAGCATCCTGAAGTTCCTTCAGCCTAGCTGTTGAGCTCCCTGTGATTTTCTGGCCAGCATATTTCCTATCAATGTACTTGGAAATGATGAAGTCCTTCCGAAGAGTCCTGGAACGACACAAAAAGATGGACCCAGTGGACCCAGAGAAGAAACCACATGTTCCAGCAAATCCACATCCACCTAGATTGAAGAACCTACAGCCAAGCTGACAATAGTGATGATTCCTTGGACCCTGACTGATCTTTCAACGTGCAGTAGGCAGCCAGTGTTCCCTCTAAGCTGAGTTAGTGTGAGCTAGCTCACAGTTTGTTAGCCTCCGGCTCGCACATTTTTGTCTTCGCTCAGGAAGGAGGGCTCCAGAGCAAACTAATTTATGCAGGAGCCAAATTGCTCACTCACAATTTTAATGCCAGTAGCTCACAAGGTAGAAGTTTTGCTCACAAGACTCCATAGCTTAGAGGGAACATTGGTAGGCACTTCCACTCACAGAAGAGAGAGAGGGAGATTTTCATGGATTTCCCCCTCTTTAATGCTGCTCCTTGCTACAACCTCCATGATGTACCGGGGGGGGGGGCTACTGACCCATGAAGGGACAATTTTGGAGGTAGCAGAATACTTCACTGGGAGGGGGAAAGGGAAAGTCAGTTTATGTAGCACAGCTCCACATGCTCTGCATAGGATCTGCATAGGGTCCAGGCCACAGATTTCCAGCCTGCAGGAATAAAGGTAGTTTTCATTTCAGAGCTGTTCAGTGCTATTTGAGTGAACCTGATCCTCATGGTTAACTTGCCAGTTCATATGGCTGAGGGATCCTTATGCAGTATACAGTGTGCACACAACTCATGCCAATCCTGGGGGCAGACTGGCTGAAAAGTACCTTCTCACTTTGCCTCAGAAATCAACCCTTGTCTATGCTGCCCATTAAAACCCTACAGGTTTAACTCACATCATTAAAACATCCACTGGAATTTGTTTTATAATCATAAACATTTCTAGCTATGGAGTTTTACTTTCTTCGCATCCCCCTTCTTTGGGCAGCCCCAAATCCTGTTTCTTGGGGGTCCCTTGTCATCCAGGCACATGATTTCAGGCTGCTCTCTGTGGGGGAGAGAAAAAAGTTGCACTCTGTGATTGGAAATCCTTGTGCCTGTGGAAAACCTCAGGCGGATCAAAAAACCAGTCTGACCTAATCTGTTTATGATAAAATTATGCAGTTTTATGCCCCTTTGCTATTTTCTCTTACCAACTGCTTTAATCCAATCACAGCTATACTTATTGCTCAGTTACCTATGTATCTTGATTCTAACTAGCCCTTCCTGGTCTCTAAACCCCCCCCCCCACACACACCCCCTCTTTCTACCTATATGTAAGGCTTGAGGAAAACTGTTCCAATGTATCTGATGAAGTGTGCATGCACATGAAAGCTTACACCCAGAATTAAACTTTATTGGCCTTAAAGGTTCCACTGAACTCAAACTTTGTTCTATTGCTTCAGACCAACACAGCTACCCACCTAAATCTTTTTTCATGTATTCTGTCCTGAGCTCTTTGGAGGAAGGGCAAGATAAAATGATAACTTTCTTACAGTTTATTAATAATCTGTAATTGATGCCACAATAAATATGATGGTCCCTAAAATGCTACCAAAGCAACTGTTTTTTTAAATCTAGGTTTGGGGATGCTGCTATACATACAAACAATCATAATAAGGAAGAGAAATATAATTTACATAGCACTGTCAGTGGTAGGCTTTAGAGATGAACTGGGAAGGTTGGTTTCTAGTATGTCATTAAATCTAGAGTTTCCAATATTCTTAGCCAACTGCAAAAAAAAAGAGAGAGATAAAGTTTAACATGATGAAAACCTTAGCTTTGTCAGCACTCACAACTCTCTGTTATCATTGTCTTACAAATTTTAAATTGCATAGGAAGGGAGAGAAGAAGCCATAGATGTGGAAATTGGGTTAGTGGGAGAGGCTAGGCCATGGAATGTACATGGTTAAGTAGTGATAGAATAGATATTGATAGAATCAGCAGGACCAAAAATGAGAAACACAGGAATATTTACAGAAATGCTGCCCCAGAGGGCAATAAAGTCAAAGTCAAATACCTTTAATGGCATGGCAGTAAGATACATAGATATACAATAACACAGTATGGATATTTAGGAACATAATAAACAATATGAATAATTAGTTTATGAGAATAGATCTAACTTTGACTGCTTCAGCAAGAAATTTGGCCACTAAACCTGTAATATCAGGATTAGTATCCTTCAGGAGATACTGAATAGCTCTTTCC
>NW_015164187.1:948387-950908 GCF_001447785.1 Gekko japonicus
ACCTTTCATGTAGGGGGATTTTATTAAACCGACCTGAGAGCATTTTTGAAGGGAAAACATTTAGACGGGCTAATGTAAAGGCTCTACGGTGCGAAGGCTGAACTAAGTTGTGGAGATAATGGGCCATCTGGCCATATTGAATTGGGAGATTTAACGGAGCCTGAGAAAATATGCAAAATTGTGCAAGACATAACATTCGGAATTCAAGGTCAAGCAGTCTCCGTTTGATAATCTGGAAAATAGAGACTTCATCCAGTGAATAGAAATATTCTAAGAAGAAACCGATTTGACTAATTTTCTTCTCAATAGATGCCAACCAGGTTACGCTATAAGCGTCATTTTTTAAATGTGAGATGAAAGAATTTGGCGCCGATCTGAAGTGTATTTTCAACCAATATTTAAAAGTTAATAACCAACATTTAGTATCTATAAAATGTTGGCCCAATTCTAAACAAAGAGAGGACTATGGGATACAGTTAGAAACGCCTAGAAGTTGGCGAAAAAGACAGGCCTGTAGTGTTTCAAGATTGCTATGAAAGCCCGTTATCCAAACGGGAATGCCATATAATAATTGAGGGAGAATTTTGGGTTCAAAGATCTTTATGGCTCCCGGTAAATATTGATTCCCTCTGGAATAAAATAATTGCTTAAGGTGTGAAACAGATCGTTTAACTAAAGAAATATTATGGGATCTATGGGTTGACCGTTTAAGGTTATATTGAAACGTAATAAAACAAAGAAAATTAATAATTTGCATCTAGGTTTGCCAACCTCCAGGTGTGACCTGAAGATCTCCAGACTACATAGATCAGTTCCCCTGAAGTAGAAGGCAGTCTCTATGGCATCACATCCCTGCTGTGCATTTCCCCCTCCCTGGGCTCCACCCCAAATCTCCAGGGATTTCACAATCCAGAGTTGGTAATCCTATTTGCACCAGAAGGGGTAAATTCTGTCCTGGCATCTGAAGGAAGGATGCACCATCAATTCCTCACCAGAAGCTCTGAGGTTGACAGCTTATCCAAGGCTAGTGACTGAATGCGTGAGTGGTGGACACCCATCTCCCGATGAATCCCAGAACATTCGATGCAGATCAGAATTCCTAAATTAATGGAGAGCCATGCTGGGTCTGTGAAATCAGAAAACACACGGATATGGTCATGCTCCACCTTGCCCAAAAGTATGGACAATATGATGGATAATCTTCGTGTTTTTACCTCACAACCTCTCATAACTCTCAATAATAAGTCAGAGCCTTCAAATTCAGTGCCGGGCTGCTGAACAGGATGGGAAGGAGGAACAATGCTCATTAGTGGGACATTTCCTCCCTGTATCTACTCCAAGACCAATTGTACTGGACACTACAATTCCATACAGAATTAAAATATTTCTTTTCCTTTTACAGGCACTCAGCCTGTTTTTTCACCATGAAGAAGTCTAGCAGAATCCTTTTCAGAAGGACAGGGAGAGTAAAACGTATGATAAATTGAGGATCTGGTGTGGATTGTAACTTCATAAAAACCTGAAGCTCCTGGTATACAGGCCAGGTAGTTGGAGTGGGAGGCTGCTGGCTGAAAGGATAACAAAGAGACTTCAGCAAGATCCTGGCTGGAGAATTACCTGTACAGGATTGCTCCTTTCTGTCATTATGGGCCAAATGGCAGAAGGCAGAGTTAAAGCCAAACTGTCAGGCAATGTATGAAACCTGCATGGCATTAGTGTTGGCATGTCTACAGTCTGGTCACTGGACATCTTTGTTTGCTGTATACCAAGATGGTTGTGTGGAGAGTGGATTAGCTAACATCTACTTTTATACCTGATGCTGAGCAGTCACAGCACATGCTGTTTCCTGGCATGCGCTTTATCTCCTCAATGATTGCTCCAGTTAGGTCTTCCATACTGCTCCCTTCCTGGCCTGGTGACCGTTTGAATGCCACATTCAGGGCCTCTTCTTTGCTGTTGCTGAGGACAGAGATCCATCTGCAGTGTAGGAGGAAACTATCATCAGGTAAATGGAACATTCTGAAACAATTTGGGAGGTGCTGTGGCTCAGTGGTAGAGCATCAGCTTGGCATGCAGAAGGTCCTAGGTTCCATCCTCGGTCTCTCCAGTTAAAAGATCTGGCAGTAGGTGATGCGAAAGACCTCTGCCTGAGACCTTGGAGAGCCACTGCCAGTCTGAGTATACAATACTGACTTTGATAGACCAAGGGTCTGATTCAGTATAAGGCAGCTTCATGTGTTCGTGTGTGTTCACCAAGCTGAATATAGTCTACCAGCCATGCTATTGTGGTCTCTCAAGGGAAGAAATGGCAATAAATGATAGTTCTGGTTTTGAAAAGTGCTGATTTTAGCAGTTTCATGCCAAAAGATTATTATGTCCCTGGTGGGTTGTTAAGAACATAAGAACATAAGAACATAAGAGATGCCAATGTTGGATCAGGCCAAAGGCCCATCCAGTCCAACACTCTGTGTCACACAGTGGCCAGAAATACCAGGTGCCATCAGGAGGTCCACCAGTGGGG
>NW_015164187.1:950955-971074 GCF_001447785.1 Gekko japonicus
CATCACTTGCCCCAGAGTTCCTATCTATACCTTGTGGCTAATAGCCACTGATGGACCTCTGCTCCATATGCTTATCTAATTCCCTTTTGAAGCCGTCCATGCTTGTAGCCGCCACCACTTCCTGTGGCAGTGAATTCCAAGTGTTAATCACTCTGCACACAGTCTGGGCCACTGCATTTTCCTGGTGGGTCACAAGTTGTGCAAATGTGATTGCAGTCCTGGATGAGAGATGCTTGAGAGCTTTTCCACATTCTCATTTCCCTCACTTGGGTGTTCTTGTTGCTGCAGGGTTTTTTGTGTTCTGTATGTGTTTTGCCCCCTCTAGAGGTCGATTTGATATTACATTGGTTTATGTTTGGCCTATTTCCCTGCAGATTTAAACTACAGCTTTTTATGCCAGACATCAAGCAATGTAATATCAAATTGACCACTAGAGGAAGCAAAACACATGCTTAACAAAACAAACAAACCCAGAGCAACAAGAATACAAAACCAAGGAAAATGAGAATGTGGAAAAGCCCTTAGAATACTCATTTCAACTCTGCAAGTCAAAAGAGTATTATTGCTCCCAAGTCCTGGATAGCCCAGGCTAGCCTGATCTTGTCAGATCTCAGAAGCTAAGCCGGATCAGCCCTGGATAGTACTCGGATAGGATTCAGGAGACCACCAAGGAAATCCAGAGTTGCTATGGAGAGTCAGGCAATGACAAGCCATCTTTGAACATTTCTTGCCTTGAAAACCCCATGAAATATTGCCATAAGTCAGGTGTGACTTGATGATAATCCCTCTCCCCAACTCCCCAGTACTTACACAGCACATTCCTGGTCATCTTCTGCCAAGAAGTGATATGTCCGGTTATCTGTTGGGGGATGTTTGAAATAATAGCAGAATAGAAAATAATATACCAGAAATATGCCCACATATGAAAAAAAATCTAGATAACTATATAAAATTATGGCTGTACTGAAAAGCCAGTAGAACTATTCAGCACATAACAGCATCCCTCCTCATAACTGGCATGTGTCACAAAATGAAAGACACTTCACTATTATTAATTACGTATGTGTTCTCCAAAGAGCTCCGGTGGCATACATGGGATTCTCTTCTTTATCCTCTTAACCAGTTTGGTGAAGTGGTTAGGAGTGTGGACTCTAATCTGGGAGAACCGGGTTTGATTCCCCACTCCTCCACATGTAGCTGCTGGTGTGACCTTGGGTCAGTCATAAGTTCTTTCAGAGCTGTTCTCTCAAGGACAGTTCTCAGGAGAGCTCTCTCAGCTCCACCTACCTCACAGGGTGTCTGTTGTGGGGAGGCGAAGGGGAAGGGATTGTAAATTGCTCTGAGACTCCTTTGGGTAATGAAGGGTGGTGTATAAATCCAGTCTCTTCTTCTTCTAACAGCCCTGACAGGCACGTTGAGACTGAAAGCAATTGGCCAATGTCCCTATTGAGCTTCATGGCTGAGTAATTATTTGAACCCAGATCCATCAGGTCTCTAACTCCAATACTAAGAGTTTTCATACTCATCTGATTTCAGTACAGGATTACATCAGCTGAGCCCATAATGTTTAAGACCTAACCATCTTGTTAGTCTCCAGGGAATTTTGGAAAGGCTTCATACCCCAGGGGCCCCTTGATAAACTATATTAGATGGGAAGTCTAGCTTTATTAGTGCAAACAAATCTAACCTAAAACACAAAATAAACAAATAGCTGCCACTATTGAATTATTTACTATATGCAAAAAAAGAAAATGCATCAAAATTGCAGCCAAAGAAATAAAAAACAAACTATTGTTTTTAACTGCATGGAAAGAGCAGATAGTTTTTAAGGCCCTGGAGATCTACAGCTTGAAGCAGCTGTTCCCGAGTTAGAAATCTAAGGTGGTCTCTGCTTGCTTGGAGAGAGAAGGGCAGCATCGGATTGAGTGGGCAAAGCTTTTGGTGAAGGCCCCCTAGCCATAGTTGTGACTTGATTTTGTAGAAAAACTGGAAAATTAGGTCCAGGACACAATATGATACAGAAAGACAGAAAAATATGTTGAGGGAATGAGATACTTTCCCAGCATAGGTTATGAGGACAGCCTAGTACAGACTTGACATAGCAAGACATCAAATGTCTCGGGCTGACACTATTTTGTTACTGCCTACTGCATATGAACAACCTGACTTCCTAGAAATTGTACAGCCTGGCTTTCTGGAAACTGGTCACTCTGACAAATGCAGGCAGACTGTTAAGTCGCTCGCTTAACAAAGTAGTCGGAGTGTGATTCAGCAAAGGTTCAACTTTATTCAACAACTCGAACACAACTCCAACACCGATCAACATCTGATAGCCAGAACAGCTTTTACATTGCAGCTGTTCTGCTTTTAAACTCTCCCAGCTAATGTAGCCATGCCTACTATACAAATACCAACCAATTAGGTTGTCTACATAAAGACCAATCACGGACGTTCCCGCTCAGGGAGCTTGCTGGTACTTGATTGGCTGGTTCTTCCTGGGCTACCAATATGATTGGAGGGATTTGGATCCTAGCCCAGGACGAAGCTTCACATGGTGTTTCAATAAGGTGATTCACATACAGTTTGCCTTGCATTGAATACACCACACAGACATAACAGTAGATTATATTTAATTCAGAGAATGTAACATACCATATACGTGACCCCCATCTTTACACAGCAGTAAGACTAACATGTCAGTAGAATTTGTATTTAGGATGATATTTTAGGTCAGTCACATCTCTCTAAACTATGTTGTTCACAATAACCTTAGGTATGGTATATTTTTCCTTTATGGTTTTGTTATGTTTCGATATATTTTTCTCAATGTTTAATTACACATGACCCTGGCAGATTTTACTGAAAATACTTTTCTTCACACCAATTATAGTTCTATTTTGTGTTTATTCAGTTTTTTGGCAAGAGAGCATTTGGAAACCCAAAATGACAACAGAAATAATAGCCACACCTTAAGATATCACCTGCTAAACTCTATACCACTCCAAGGGTCTCTTTAGTTTTCACCCCTGTCTTGTGAAGCATCATAGAAGCCTGCTGCTCTATCAGACTCTTCCTAAGAAAACAGAAATGTAAATGAATTGATAGGGACTTACGTGAAATAAGATCAAAACATTTCCTGTCATCCACGTTTGGCTTCACTTGGCAAGTGAGTAAATTCAGTTTCACTGGAGGGCGATTTAGCTAGTTGGTTTAAAAAAAATGTGTTTTAGGAGCGTCTAGCCACAACCCTATGCACACTTACTTTGGAGTAAGTCCAACTGAATCAAGTCGGACATACTTCCAAACATACAACCACAGGGTAGAGATGACAGTTTCACTTTATACAGAAGGTCAAGGCCCCAGAACATCCAGCGTTCCCTTGGCTCCAAATTTCATGAGGTCCATTTCAATAGTACTATAGACTTATTTCCATAAAATCACTTACTAGTAGTAAAGTGAGTTACTTTGATTTTCAGTTTCTATTATGTTTAGGGTTCTTTTTTGAAAGAGATATCATCTATATACAAGTCAAAGAAGAATATAGAGATTATATAACATCCAGCTCTTTCTTCTCTGATTCATCAGCTTCTTAACAGCTCAAGAAATTGGGTAGAAAGAGCATAAACTAAAGAAAATAACTCCCAACTCTGTTCCCTTTTATCTAGCTATTTCATCTTTCCCCCCATACTTCCTCCAAGAAGCTCAGGGTGGTGGGTCCACTGTCCTCCTTTCCTCCTTTTTACCCTAATAGAATAGAATATCCTAGCATAGAATTGGTTAGGCTGTAACTGGCCCAAGGTGACCCAAAGAGCTTAGTGGCAAAAGAGGGACTAAACCCCTGATTTCCATGGTCATAAACTAATCTTGTAACCACTATACCACACTGGTTTCTCCTTTCTTTTCCCACTCTCCTTTACAATCAGCAGTGTCTTCATAAGTCACTACTTTTATGTGGAAAACTGTAAAGCACATTTTGGAAAATTTTCTCCATCAAAGTGTTTTTTATGGAACTGCTTTCCAAACAGAACTGTAACAAAAAGATCATTCAGATCCTCCACTATCTGATTCCTGGGCTAATCCAAACCTGCTAGCAGTGATTAGCAAAGGATGAACCCAGAACCAGAAATGGCAGCTTTCAGCTCCTAGGATAGGAAGTATTTGATATATGGGAGTGCTTTCTGTTTTGCCGGACATAAAGCAATCTAATATTGAATTGACCACTAGAGGGAGCAAAACACACAAGCAGGGAAAACGAGAATACGGAAAAGCCCTTGGATAGGTGGTCAAGGCAACTTGTGGAAGCTCTTTAACAAGACATCTGTCAAATCTAGCAGCACTAAACATGTTTTATTATAAAATAATATGCATACTGTGCTGTGTGAGATGGTCAGATAACCGTTCCTGATTGTGCACTTTCTCTTCTGCCAGACTTTTCTTAAGCTGAAATTCAGAAGTAAAACAGATGCCTTTTACAGCAAGCTAAAAATGCAGTCTTACATAAGAGAACCAACTCTGTTAAAATTTTTATTCTAAATCAAACCCCCAAACAGAAAGAAATAACAAAATATAACAGCAAATGAACAAATCTACAGATAAGTCTTTATAAAAAGGTTTCCAAATATCTAAAATTATGTCCATGCATGACTGTCTTTCATATGCCATATTTTCAAATGTAGGATTACTGAAGGTGGGCATTTACTTTTCCGGTGTTGTAATATAAGTCTTTTAGCAAGGAGGGTCCATTTCTGTTGACCATCAGTTAGTCTCCAGGAGACAGGCAAACATAAGCATCCTCAAAAATCGATTAATGTTCTAATAGAAAACTAATATGACTAATTACTTCCTCCCAAAAAGACCAAATAACTGGACAGGCCCAAAACATAGGTTTAAGATCATGTGAGTTGCAACACCAGCAATTAGACAGTATATCCTAAATACCAACCTACCTATACAGGTTAAAATGCTCCCCCACTGGTTTTTGAATGTTGTGGTTTCTAATAGCAGTATTAAAACCACACCTACTACCGCTGTGCATATCACACATAATCCAATCACACCTGCTATTGCCATTCGGCATCTGATATCATCTTTATAATGTTTATATTTCTGGTACCTCATGTTACATTTTATGGCACATGTGGCCCAACCTGACAAAAAGTGACACTTATGTCAGATCCGGCCTCGTAACAAATGAGTTCGACACCCCTGTTTTAGAGAGTCAAAGCTCCTTTTTTTTCAGGTACCCTGGAAATCTTGTCGATTTTTAAGATGCCATTGGCTAGCTAGAATCTTGCTCTCTTACTGCAGACCAACATGGCTACCCATCTGAAACTAAAACCCATCTCTGTGTAATGAAAGCTTGACACAAATCAGGGTGTCAAACTCTGTGTCTTTAACAGCTGCAGGACAGGCAAATCTTTCCCCAGCAGAGGTTTAGCAAGTATAGAATGTTTGCTGTGTAGCTGTTAAAGGCATAGAAGCTGTCCTGGGAAAACAACAACCACCTGGCAACCTGAGGGACAAAAACGTGATTGCAATTTTGTAAAGCACACAATATGAAATTGTCAGATCTGGAGTACTTTCACTTACCCATCACTTTTCTTGAAAAGGCTCCCTGATTTTTCTGTGCCATATTGCTTATTTCCCTGCAGCTGGTGCATGCTGTATCTCAGAGGCTTGCTAATAGAATCCTATCAGACAAAAACAAATAGACCAACTGACAGCAGTTGTTTTTCTCAAACACAGTTCTAATTAATGGTTGGGGTGAAAATACGCACACGCACATACACATATGCTAGGAGAACATTTCTTCAACATGATTCTATACACACAGCTTATTCTCATTCATGGATAGCTTTTGTGCAAGAGGAAAATTCTTTCCGGCCTACCCTATAGCGCATTAGCTCCTCCCACTGGATTGCACAAAAGTGATCGGTGATCTAGAGGGATCAACATGTGTGCCGCTCATCCAAAAGGAAGAGACCTGCGGAGCCATTGTCATAATGACTCCTTTGACCAAATATCACCTTTGTCCTATGATGAGAAGTTTGAATCCTTTTCATAAGAGTATTTTCCCTTATAGTAGTGTGGTGGCAGCTGTACTTCACACAGAGATTGCACTCAAGGTTTATTTTTGTTGTTATTTATTTATTTTAAAATTATATTTCTCAGTCCATGATAATCTCTTCCACCCCCTGACAAAGACCTAGAGCTGAGTAGCAGCCTGTTCTCCCCTAGTCAAAACATGATGCCCTGGTTTACCTCTTTGGGTTCCAGCTGCAGTGCTGCTTTCAGCTGATCACGAAGGGAGCACAGCTGCCTCTTCTCCTCCTCCTGCTGTGCCTTCATCTGAAAGACATTGCACCCAATATTCCTTCAAGCAAAGCAAAAGCGTGCTTTGTGATTGCTGCTAAATCCTCCTGGTAGGCATTTCCCTCCTCCTTGCATTCCACACTGAAGAATTTTTCCATGTCTACAGGAAGTATCAAGATCCCATTACAGAAAACTATCTAAACACAAGCTAAAGAACTGATGTTAACTGCAACCTACACACAACTCTTGGAGTGCCCGGCACAAATCCTTCCAAGTTTCAGCATAGGGTTTCGTATAGCTGCTCTTCCAGGGCATGTTCAGCTGTGCCAGACTGCCATGCTGCTAACCATACCAATGAAGATGCGGGTGTCAAAGATCTGCTCAGGCTGAGGATTTGGGTAAACAGCATGGGATGTGCAGCATATGCAGAATAGCAGGCTCTCTGCAGGAAGTACCAGTGTGTCCTAAGAGGACAAGATGCCTGCTTTTACGTGAGGCATTTCCCATGCTCCCTGGTGAGCAGTAGAGCAGGATGCTGCCATCTTGTATGTGCCTTTCTGTCTGCCAATATAGTCAACCACCAGGGGAAGGGAAGGAGTGAATTTGGGTCAGGTTCTTTCTAATTCAAGCACCATGTTTTTTTATGTATTTGTTTGTTGTTTAAAACATTTATTAGATATATTTCCACCTGATGAAACTCAAGGGGACTCACAATATAAACAAAATAATCATAAAAACCAGAATTTAAATCCACAGTTTAAGACTGCCACCAAATTAATCAAATGCAGTCCTAAATAAAATCAGCCGCCTTCGAAAGATGATAAGTGAGGGAGGTCAGGTGCACCTGCCTAGGGTGGTTGTTCCATAATCACGGGGCTCACTGAAAAGGCCCTCTCTTGCATGCCCACCAAATGAGATTCTTGGATTGATGGGACACTCAGGAGGCCTCTCCCTGTGATCTTAATTTCCAGGCAGGAACACATATTAATAGGGGGTGTGGATTTTTGTTTTATTTTGATTTTGTTCACAGAAATTTCATTTCTTAGTATATTCATTCGTTGTAACTTCTCAGTGGTTTCAACGGGAAACATATTTCAATGAGAAATGCATACACAAACTTAGGAGGCAACATCTTTGTTTTCCATCTAATTTTTGGCCTTGGCTAGTATTTGGAAGGGCGGCCTCCAAGGAATACCGGGGTTGTGACACAGAGGCAGGCAATGGCAAACCACCCCTAAAATGTCTCTTGTCTTAAAAACAAGTCTAGCTTGCCACCTAGTGGTGCATACTACCAAGTAGCAGGGGTCGTTTGGGGCCGGAGCGCACTAGGGCACTGCTCCGGCAGACCCAGTGGTTGAAAGCCCCGCCCCCCAGCTCCCCGCCCCCCAGCTCCTTTAGTCTAGAGTCGCGCCACAATCTCTCCATTGTATTCTATGGCCCCATAGAATACAATGGAAAGATCGCACCGCCACTGCATGATCTTGCCATTCTATTCTATGGCCCCATAGAATAGAATTGAGAGATCATGCCACTTCTGCAGCGTGACTCCAGAGAGAAGGGATTTAAACTTTAAACCCCTTTTCTCTTTGCTTCCCCACCACCACCAACCTGCCTTGGCAGGCCAGCTGGGGAAGAAAAGGGGAGGATCTTCAAAAGCCTCCCCTTCCCCAGCCAGCCTGCCAAGGGGGGCAGGGGGAGCAAAGAGAGAAGGGGTTTAAAGTGCTGGGGAAGGGGAGGGGAGGCTTTTGAAGATGCCTCCCCCCCTTTTGATTCCCCTTCTGACATCACTTCTGGTGATGTCAGGGGGCGTGGCATATGTTAATAAGCTATTATGCTAATAGCTTATTAGGTATGGTAATGAGCTCCTGCAGCTCTTTTTCTATGAAATGACCCCTGCTAAGGATCTAGAACTTATGCCTGCCAGACAATCTTAGGATCTCCTGGCTATTCTACACACAATGCCATACAATAATTATTGTTAATATCCATTTAATTTGAATAAAATTATCAAGGATCGTACTTTCAACTAAAATCCTGACCAAATTTCATGACAGATGGGAAAGGGATCCCAGTTTCATACATCATTAATATTTTTTATAACACTGGATGACGATAGTTTCAGAGGGCAGTTGTGCTGGTCTGCAGTAAAACAGCTTCGAGGCCAGTAACATCTTGGAGACCAACAAGATTTTTGTGGTAAAAGCTTTCGAGATTCAGAGCTCCCTTCATCAGTCCTTTTATTCTAGTCAGAAAGTAGGAGGGATGTTGTAAAGAATGCTTGTAAAGGATATATGCAGGCCCTCACAGAGGTCAAGAGAGGCCCAGGCCACTTCCATTTTGGAGGGCCCCCCCCCCAGTAAATTTAAAAATGAAGAAGTGCAAAAACTGATACAAAATTAATAGTATTATATTTTAAATGTTTACATTTGATACAACAAGAGAAAGAATATTGTAATTTGTAATAAATGTTCCCATTTTTATTTAACATGTGATTTAATGTGAAAGTTGTAAATTTGAGGGGGCTCCCTGAGAATGTGAGGGCCAGGCGAAATGGCCCTGCTGGCCACCCCTCTCAGAGGCCCTGGATACATGGTACCTTTGCAACCTTTACAATCATTCTTACAATATCCTTTCCAACTTCTGACTAGAATAAAAGGACTCTGAGATCTCCATGTCTGATGAAGGGAGCTTTGATTCGCCAAAGCTTATGCTACAAAAATCTTGTTGGTCTCTAAAGTGCCACCACTGAGCTCAAATCTAACAGGATTCTCTTGTGTTGCAAAATCTGTTCAACTGCGAGGACTGGAAAAGCTTCACTGCCAGTTTAATCTCTCCTGACTCTCTCCCCCTGCCTCTTGAGATGGAATTCTGCCTGAATGCTGTAAAGCAGATAGCCAGGCACCACAGAAATGTCTTGGTTTCCCCATTTTGTTGCCTTCCTCAAATGAGAAAAATAATGGAATATTTTAAATTTGATTTTCCATTCGTTTTAGAACAAATGCAAATCTTTACATTTTAATATAAAGGCAATGTGGCTTGGATCCCTCCTAATATTTCTGCTGACAAAAAGATATCTATCAGCAGAGTGACTATGAATTACATTATGAATTCAGTTCCCTCGCCCATTCACTTGCCTTGGTCTGTCTCAACCTGCAGCTACGCGTAATTTGGAACATCATCCGATTCATCAGTTTGTTTAGCTGGTGCCTCTTAAGGTTTTATGTACTGAAATTGCACTGAATTTGACAGGTTTTATGAACTGAATTGTATTTTATTTTTTTGTATGTTTTAGGACTGCTGTAAACCACCCTGAGCCTACTGTGCAGGAAAAGAGGGTGTTATGCATTGTGTTACATGGATAGCCTGAATGACAGAATTAGCCTAAGCTTCAGTCACAAGCTCCATAGACTCTCAGTATCCTAAAATCAACAGCCTGATTGGCTGCCACAGTGCAATGGATCAATCAAGGAAAACTGTGACTTTCGGCAGGAACAAATCCTATTGGTTCTAAGCACTCACTTATGATTGGACCTTACTGTTCAAGGGGTGTGGTTTAGCCAGTTCCAAGCTATATATAAGTTGGGGTTGTTCTGTGTGTTGTTGTTGTGTTCTGTTCTAATAAACTGAAATCACTGGTTGAAGAAAGAGCTGCCTGATCTTGAGTTACAACAGAGGGCTAAAAATCAAATGAAATAAATAAACAAATAAAGCATGCTTACACTATGAAGGTCAGGGACAAGACTCTCTATAAATTGTTTGTGCTTCTCCGAGGCCTTTAAACATATCTGGAAAAAACTGACAGAAAAACTATTGTGACGCATAAATGGAAAATAGCATTTCTAGTTTAGACATATTTTGTGATCCGCATACTCAGTATAGGCCTAGATTACTTCTAAAATTAGATTCAGGTGGGGTGGTCGTGTTGGTCTGAAGTAGCAGAAGAAAGTTTGAGTCCAGTGGCACCATTCAAACTTTGTTTTAAAATTAGATAAATTCAGTGGGTGGAAATAGAGCTTCCATGTTTAGAGACAGTCTACCTATGATTGCCAGGTGCGTGGGTGTGTGGATGACAAGGGACAGCTATTGCCTTCCTTCTGAACTTTAGCCATGGTTGGAGACAGAGTTCTGGTTTACACATATGGGCAAATGAGGTGGTAGAATAGACTGCCCTACTTAGACTGCAGAAGGGGAAACTTTCCCTAGTTTCCCTAATTAGGATTGGCAACTTCCAACTGGGATCTGGAGATCTCTCAGAATTACAACTGATCTCCAAACAACATATATCAGTCCCTGGAGAAAATGGCAGCTTTGGGGGGTGGACTCGATGGCATTATACCCTGCTGAGGTCCCACCCCTCCCCAAACCCTGTCCTCTTCAGCCTCCACCCCCCAAATCTCCACGAATTGCACAACCCAGAGCTGGGAACCCTACTTAGTGCAGTGTTCTAAAGTAAGGTCAGCTCATTACTTCAACGAAGCTAGAATGTTCTGGAACAGGGATTCCATTAGTGCTTGTTCAAACAATAACTTTTTTAGAACTAGCTTTCCATTTATCTCTACAGTTGTGTCAAGTCCTGCAACAGTGGCATTAACAACAGTTAAAGCAAATATTATGGGCCAGGGGAATCATTGCTAGGGGGGAGAGTCTTTAAAATAATAAAACTCTACACTACACTAGAAGGGCAATAATGCAAAATAATGCGAAATGAATTAATAAGATGAATGAGTGACTTGCTGCAATACATTTGTTAGTTTAAAGTCGCTCATGACTCTTTGCAGTAAAAAAAAAAAGACAGTGAGGAACGACAGCAAAGGCAGTCCATTGCACTTACTTGAACTGGGTATTGCAGTGATTGATGGTGTTCTGCAGCAAGTCAACCCCTTTCTTGGTTTTAATTTCATTCACTTTAATTAGATACTGGAAGAAAAACACACACCAAGTGTTGATTTGCTGAGTCTACATTTTCTTGTTAAATACTGTTTGTTTGTCTCTCGTGTGCTCTTCACTTCTAACTAATATTCTGCAGTGATCCATTCTTTCTGCTTTGTGTAAAATAGTTTTTCCTCCCCCAAATTATGCACTTAATTAAAGTATGGCATAAATTTCCTGTTGTAAACTTCAGCTTTCACCACCTTGTTAAAACATAAACTAAGAGATTAAATCAATATAAAACAAAACACATCTTAAAAGATAAAGCAGTACTTTGGCTAACTTAAACTGGTTTTACTTTTTGTCTATCACGTCTTTTTTAAAAAAGCATACAGTTTTCAAAATATCACTTAGTTCACCCTTTGCTTTAATTTACTGATTCTTATCTTTCCAGCTATGAGGAGGAGTATATTTTTTCAACAACTAGCAGCAATCAACAAAACAAAATAAAGCACTCTTATTGGTGCATAGAGTTGCCAGTGTTGGGGTGGGAAATAGCTGGAGATATCGGCGGGGGAGCCTGGGGAGGATGGGTGTGGGAAGAGGAGGGACCTCAGCAGGGTACAATGCCATGGAATCCACCTTCCAAAGCAGCCATTTTCTCCCGAGGAACTAAACTCTGTCATCTGGAGATCAGTTGTAATACTGGGAGGTTTCCAGGCCCCAACTGCAGGTTGGCAACCATATGTATACAGTGCCAGCTTCTCCGGTGGTGCTGGGCAGTATGTGCAGCCAGGGGGGCCAGGTGCTGCCACATGGGCAAGGGGAGAAGTGGCAGCGGGCCCTGCTGGAAGATCTAGGCCTCATCAGCAGTCCCACTTTGGAGTATGCTCACACCAGCCCTCCCTTACTTAGAAACTGGAGTTAAGAGTTGTTTCCTGTCAGTTTACGTTGCCTTCCCTCTCAGACTGCATCAGTGGCCAGTTATCTTACAGCAGGGAATGGAGAAAGACCAAGGCCCCCATTTCACTGAGAAGAAACCGGAACAAGTTATGTACAGCTGCTGTTATCTTAGTATAGCCTATAATTTTATATCTTTGTTATATTATTTTATTGTTGCAAACTGCATCAAGAGTTCCAGACTGAAAGTGCAGGATATAAATATTTTAAATAACTAATATATAAATAATCATGTGCAAAGAAGCCGTATCACTCCCCTGCCTCACCTCACACATCTGTAACTGGAACATCCTTCGCTCTTTTTCCATTTCCTCTGCAATCTCACCTCCCACAACCTCAGTTCGCACCATGCCATACTGTTTTGCCAGCTCTCGCTTTTCTTTTTCGATCTTTGTGCTCAAATAACAATAAGAACAGTGTGTATTAACTATTTACTAGAAACCATTCAGAATAAAGCAGCAATTAAACAGCTAACTGGAAAAGGGAGCATCAAACCAACTTACAGTTTGTTCTCGTAGTCTTTCCAGGATTTCTCAAAAGGCTTCTTAAAGTCCTGTTAAGAGACAAAGGCCTATTACACATGCACAGCTTACTACAGATCCTGCCTTATACACCATTCTTTTTCCTCTGGTGTATTCTGCAGCTACAATTTAAAAACTATACTTCTCTAAATCGGGGTGGGAACGTCACTTGTGACATGTGGGGGGTGGCATCCAAAGTTTTAAAAAAATTATGCAATTTCCCTATCACAGCTGCGCAGTACCATCCAGCAAGCACCTTCCATTTAAATCTTTGTGGTTCAGTTTTTGTGTGTGCATTTTAGCGTTAATTCATTGACTGAAAGGGAACAGAAAGGAACACAGGCAAAGGGAGAAACCCAATGTTGAAACTGACAGGACTATTTTGAAACTGTCAAGCTGCTGCAAAGCCCTGTTTTTCCTATTGCCAACCACTAGGGGATTCTCTGCTGTGTTATCAGCCACTGTGAGAAATGGGAGAGTCACACGATCTCATGTACAGAATGCACAGCAGAACCCAGTGACACTAGCACTGCAAGCTTTCATCATTAGCAACGTGTGTATGCATGCGCCTGTGCAAAGTCGGCTGCAACTCCACCATGCTTTGCATGGGGCTGCAATTTGTATGGGGGAGGAGTCCTCTGGCAGAAGCTATGGAGAGCTTTTTTAGTCTTGTGCCACTAAATTGAAAAAAAATGGGTATTTTCACTAGCTGCACAGTAACACTAAGTTCCTGCCCTCCCTTACAAATTTGCATGGTTTTCTCTTTGTGATTCTCTTTGATCTTGTACACTGATCATGAAATTGGTACAAAAGCACTCTCAAAAACCCAGGGAAACAGTGACCACAAAGCAAACTGAGTGCTGAAAGGAGAAAAATCAATGCAGAATGGAAAAGAAAACTCAATGGACATGCATGGTGTAAGCAAGGGGAAACACCCATGCGTAATAGGCCAAGGTCATTTAGTATCCTTATGTTCTAGAGCTACTGCCATTCCAGAACTGTAGCTCAGGTGAGGCCAGAGGGCATACCACCCTACCTGGGGCACTGTTTTGTCCTACCAATGAATTCTTTAAAAAGAGACTGAAATTTGTGACATTGCCTTTTACATCACAGTCATTCATTACTTGCATGTGGCACAATGCAGAAATGCACAATGCAGAAAGAACTCCAGCTCCACAAAGAGTTATTTGACCCATGACAGAAAACCACATAGCCAGAGGCCAAGAGTTCCTTCTCCCTGGGTCATTTCTGTTAGGGGTAACAGTACAGGGAGGAGTCTTGAGCTCCTTCTTCACCACACCATGGTCCTAATCTGGAGTGGGAACAATATGCTTGGGAAGAGAGATGAACACGTAAGTAATGTATGACTGAGGCTAGAACAAATTAAAGTAGGGAAGCAGTTTAGAGTTTTCTGTTATCTTGACCAGATAAGAGCTGATAGATTTCCCAAGGGTATGAGATGCTACTAAGACCTGAAATGAGACAAACAGTAGCAAGCATTTATCCTCAAAACAGAAGTCAAAATCATGTCCAGTTTCACCAGCATCACTTAGGGGACACTTATAACTTCCACAGCACCTACTTACCCCTTTCAAATCTCCCTTGGTCAATGACTCCAGGGGAAAGTTAATGTTTTGAGACAAACTCTGCAACTAGAAAGAGGATGGTTCAGTATACTGTTAGCACTGAGGGCTACTTCCCATTGTTTCATGCTCTCCCATCCATGAGTTCAGGTTATCCTGCAAAGGATAAGGTTCAGCTTTTGTTCCCTTCCCAGAAGACAGCCCTGGCAATTAAGGGATATTACCTTTTAACAGGTTGACCAGGCATTACAGGAATGCAGAAGCCAGCACTCAGGCCAGCAGTGCTAGCCCCAAAGCAATATCAGGGCACTACTTCAAAATCCTAAACCATCACCCAAACCAAATCTGCTGTTTTACAGCCCTCCTCGCTGATACTCCTTTGTCTTAGATTCTGTAAACCATTGAAGGAAAAGCAGATACCCTGCTTAAAACCTCTAATTCACACCACATGTAGTTTGTCTATTTGATATAGTGAACACTAAGGAAATACAGTGATCCATTGCACATTAAATGCCAGAGTAATGTAAATGTTCAGACATCCAATACATGTTTTCTGATTGTTCTAGTATAGTAGAATCTGCACCAGTTCCTTTCTACCCAAGTTTGCTTATGTCTCTCTCATTGGGCCAAGCTTATTATGTTATTCAGTGCATGTGCAACATCCTGATGGGGCAAATAACAACTATCTCCAGCCCCTGGGCCATTTTGGCTTTGGAAAACAGTGCAGGAAGGAAGACAGGAGCCCCTTCCGCCATTCCGTAGAGCTAATCTGAATTAGGCCCTGCTGCACTTTTACACAGGAGCTGCCCCAAGGAATTTGCCGCTGCTGTACTGTTGCAAATCCCATGGCAAACTCATATAAAATATAACACATAGTTTGGTCCTCAATCTCTTTATCTTATTTATTTATTTATAATTTTGATTTACGGATCACTGTATCCCTGAATACTCAGGGCTCTGAGCGATGGACAACAACGGTAAAATACATCATGATAAAAACAATTCCCAGCAATTAAATAGAATTCAACAATTCATGGAAGGTGTTATTGGATTCTAGACTGTGTCACTGCATCCTAAAAGAAGTAGAGGTAACCTTTGTGGAACAGGGGAGGAAAGGGGGGGAAAGGGCGAGGGAGTGCCAGCCAAGATGGTATCCGTTGCTGTCCTCAACCAAAGGCCTGGTGGGACATCTCTGCCTTACAAGCCCTGTGGAACTGTATCAGGTCCCGCAGGGCATGGATGTTATTTGGCAGAGAGTTCCACCAGGCAGGGGCCAGAACTGAAAAGGATCTGGCCCTGCTCGAGGACAGTTGGACTTCTTTTGGGCCAGGGATCACCAGGGAGTCTGGACCATGAAGAATGTTGAGCAGGCCTCTTCTGGATCTGCTAAAGTTTAACAGATTTTTTTCTTGAACCGTTTTCCCCCATTTTCCTTAGCCTATGATAACCCTACAAGTAAATCATCCAGTCAGAAGAGACCTAAAGGCTATTAAGCCCCTCTGCTAGATCTGCTGCCGCCAACCTATTCCATCAAAAGAACAGCACTCCATAAACAGCTGCACACAGAGCTAATAACACCATCTCATGCCATTAGGCAAGGCACTCAAGGTAGGATCACTACACACTCTGGCCTTTCCAGTCTCAAATATGGCAAACAGCCCCTGAGCGTATCTTCTTAATCGCTCCATGAAAGTTTATTGAGAGCAAGTTTGGTGTAGTGGTTAAGTGCGCGGACTCTAATCTGGGAGAACCGGGTTTGATTCCCCACTCCTCCACTTGCACCTGCTGATGGGACCTTGGGTCAGTCACAAGCTCTGGCACACCTGTCCTTGAAAAAGAGCAGTTTCTTTCAAGAGTTCTCTCAGCCCCACCCACCTCATAGGGTGTCTGTTGTGGGGAGGGGAAGGGAAAGGAGTTTGTAAGCCGCTCTGAGACTCCAAGTGAAGGGCGGGGTATAAATCTGTAATGTACTCCGCCATTACCACGTGCGCGACCGTTGGGCCATGCGGTCAAGCAAAGCCCTGAAGCTTCGCTCAGGGAGAACAATAGCCAAGTGGATCCTAGCCCGCACCTATCAGAGGGCCAGGTCCGCAGCCGAGAGCCTATGGGACTCTCGGCTACTGTAAATGGCCTATAGGAAGTAGGGGGTGTGTTTTGGTGGTGGGTTTTCTGGGCATATATACCGGCCTGCGAGCTGGCAGTTCTTTGTCTTGTTCTATCCTAATAAAAGTACTTTGCTGAAATCACTCAACGTTTCTCAGTACTTTTCAAAATCCAATCTCTTCTTCTTCATCTTCTCTATGTCACCTAACGATCTGTCTCTAGCGGTATATAGCCATAGACCAGTGTAACAAAAGAACAGAGCTAGGAATTAGGTTTGTGTATTCCTAAATTTCTCTCATGGAGTTAAAAGCAATTAAATGTTTTTAGACTCTACTCTTCCCTTCTAGGTTTGCAAGAAAGCTGAACGTGGTTGGGTGTACCCCTATTGCCATGCTTCTGTTTTTCAGTCAGATAAAAAAGGAGAACAATGTCATACCAGGCTCTTGACAGCATTTAGCAGCTCCCGTGAGAATGCAGCAAAGGTGATAAAGCCTTCCGCCAGTTTCTCATCTTGGTTGTTGCGGTAGTTTCCGGAAAATCTCTCCTGAGCAGCAATATGAGCATCTAAATGGCTAATGAGATCTGCAGAGACACAATGTTGCCTGATCATTTCTGAGATCTATTCCGTGAAACTGTAAACCACCTATTATGCTGGATTAAACATGCTTTAGGAAAGTAAAACCGTTTTGTAGATAGCACACAATTAAAAATTGGCTTTTTCCTTCCATCTTTTTTATGGCTTTGAGGGATCATTCCTTGTTAAGGTCACTTGGTAACAGTTAGGTGTAATTGTCTAATGGCTGAGGCAGGTAGAGAGTTCTGAAGGTGAAGCACCTTGGGGTGCAGTTGCCGTCTTTGTAACTTGTAACAGGATCAGATGGTGCTGTCTGCTTTAGGAATTCATTTGTTCCCAAAATGTTCTGCTTTGTACAACTGTAAATAAACAGATGTTTACACTGTGTTTAAAGACAACACAAGTCTCCACTGCTCTCTCGTCCAAAGAAAGCTAACTTTGGACTTACTACTTAAGGAAGTGGGAGTACATAAGAGTTTGGTAAAGTGTGTGTTTGGGGGTACCACCACCATCCACTGTCCTGGTTTTTCCCAAGGATACCCTACACAGTATGCCTTGCAGTAGTGGCATATTTACAATGTGCCTACGCAGATGCATATACACAAAAACAGAGCATTTCCATTCAAGATCTACTGCTCATCCAGTCAACATATCTAGAGTGGTTGCTATGAAAAGGTTCTGTACATATTTGAGAGTTATATCATTCTCAAAAGGAACCAGGTGACAGTAACCATTCTAAGCAAACTTTCATTTTTTTATTTTTCAAATTTATATTCCGCCCTCCCCGCGAACGGGCTCAGGGCGGATCACAACAACCGTTGGGCCATTCAACCACACAACACAATAATAAACAATCAGTTAAAACATTAAAACAAGCATTTAAAAACAAACTGCATAAATACTGGTGCCGCACACCAGTATTTTTTAATCCGGGCCACACACAGATGGTGTCTTCAGTAGGGGGGCTGATCTTTTCTTTCTCTGAATGCCCACCACCTCAACCAAAGGCCTGGCAGAACAGCTCTGTTTTACAGGCCCTGCGGAACAATAAAAGGTCCCCCAGGGCCCTGATCCCATGTAGGAGCATGTTCCACCAGGCCGGGGCCAGGGCAGAAAAGGCCCTGGTCCTTGTCGAGGCTAAACGAACATCCCTCTGGCCTGGGACAACCAGCAGATCTTGCTCATCAGAGTGCAAGGATCTCCAGGGCACATATGGGGAGAGTTGGTGTTATGTACTGAGCCTGTTTCCTTGCAACATGGGGCTGCCAGAGACAGGGTGCGCTTGGGGAGGAAATACAATAGACCATCAGGATCCTGGCCAATGAGGATGCAATGTTGTGTAAATAGCCTATTGTTGGGAGTGGGTGTGTGATGGGTGTGCCAATCTACGGGCTTATAAGCAGGGTTCCGGCCCTGCTAGAGTTGTCATGTTCTGCTGAAATCACTTAATAAACTATGAGCTGATCACTACATACGCCTTGAACCCAGTATATTTCAGTTGGTCCCTAAGGTATGTCGGTCCCAGGCCGCACAAGGATAGTGAAACCCTCTCGAGGTATCTGTTAGCTCTGACAATCCTGTAACTACACTCCCTCCTTTCTATTGTAAACAGTTTTTCTCTGACCTTGTCCAGTTGCATGTTCTGCTTTCACTGCTTTCCTCATTTTTTGCAAAACTGTCCGATCCAAATCAAAGGCCTATAAGCGAAAAAAGAGATCCTTAGGCTTGCATTGTGCTCCTCTCCTCCCTCCGCTAAAACTAACCAAAAGAAAGAATATCAACGTGCAAAACAGGATACATTTAGCATCAAACACGGCACCATCCAGAAATCAGTAGAAGGACATTTAATCTACTAGGAAACCCTGCTCCTGATTCAAACGTCAACATTTCTTCTATAAAGGGAAACTACAGCATGAAACTGCTGGATTGGAGATTGAGCATTTCATCTATTGCAAACATTCAGTTAATTTAATTGAACTAGGATGACTGTGCTAACAATAGTTACATCTCTGGGGGGGGAGCAGTATGGGTATTACTCAGGGCTCTGAGTGATGGACAACAATGGTAAAATACATAAAGATAAAAACAATTCCCAGTGCCAATAGCAGGCTTTCTTGTCCTCAAATAATGAATTGGGGTAGCCTCATTGCATGGGGAAGCAAGCGCATATTCACAGTCCCATTTGGTTGTGTGTGTGCTGGCTCTGGGTGATATTGTATGCAACTAACGAAAACAAAAATATCACAAGGCTAAGGAATGGTGGCATGGTCCTCTCTGTAGGAAGAGTTTTCATGTTGGTGTTCTCAACTCTGGGCAGGATTTAAAGAACTAAACAAACAATCCCCTGTAGAAATTCAGCATATAAATAGCAAGCCTTTTATGGTTTTTAAAAAGTAAGGTGTTTTCTACATGGCTATGGTCTTATGTGATTTCCCCGCAACTGCTGTCGATACTTTTATAGCGCAGCAATATAATTTTGATTTACGAATTAAAATGCCTGCAGTGGGGGACAGGCCAGGAAAAATGCAGGGAAACTTGAAATGTGGAACCCGTGTTGTTGCTGTACTATATAATATAACATGCTGACTCAGGGGCTCCACATTTTGTCCCCCTACTCCCCCTCTGTCATCAATCCTGGACCAGGATAGCCCAGGATAGCTCAATCTTGTCAGATCTCAAAAGCTAAGCAGGGTTGGCCCTGGTCAGTATTTGGATGGGAATCAGAGGTCATTTCGGGGGGGGGAACGCGGGGGAACGCAGTTCCCCCGGGTGAGGTGCAGGGGGCGGGGCACATGACGAAGCCCCGCCCCCTGCTTCCGGCCGCCCCGCTTCCAGCCCTCATTCAGCCAGGAGGAGGCAGGAAAAGAGGGAGGGTAAGTTGCTTCCTCCACGCCTCTCCCCACCCCTGCCTGCCTGGGGCCAGGGAGGGCCTTGGCGGGGCTGCCTCGCACTCCCGCTGGCCTTGCAGGTCCACCACCGGGCCCCTGATGTCAGGGTGTGTGGCATATGCTAATGAGTTATGCTAATAACTCGGCTGGTTTCCAATTTGCCCTATTTGGGCAAACTCATAGAGAGGGCGGTGGCGGTACAGTTACAGAGCTACCTGGATGAGGCCTCCATCCTCGATCCCTTCCAATCCGGCTTTCGCCCGGGTCACGGGACTGAGACTGTTCTGGTCGCGCTGACGGACGACCTCC
>NW_015164187.1:971283-1003779 GCF_001447785.1 Gekko japonicus
TTACAAGCCGTGGCTGGTTGGCTCAGGCTGAGTCGGTTGAAATTAAACCCGGCAAAGACGGAGGTCCTGGGCCTGTGTCGGACCGGCCGGGAGTTAGGGCTCCTTCTCCCGACCTTCGGCGGGGTGCCTTTGGTGCCTATGCGGGAGGTTAGGAGTTTAGGAGTGCTTCTGGACTCTTCACTAACAATGGAGGCCCAGGTGGCAGCCACAGCTAGGTCAGCCTTCTATCATCTTCGGCTGGCCCAGCAGTTGGTCCCCTATCTCAGCCGCGAGGACCTGGCCACTGTGATCCACGCGACGGTCACCTCAAGGCTAGACTACTGTAACGCTCTCTACTTGGGGCTGCCTTTGTTACTAATCCGGAAGCTGCAGCTAGTGCAGAATGCTGCGGCTAGGCTGTTGATGGGTCTCTCAAGGAGGGACCACATCCGGCCGGTGCTGCAAGCACTGCACTGGCTGCCTATAGCATACCGGATTCGTTTCAAAGTGCTGGTTCTTACCTTTAAAGCCCTGAATGGCCTGGGTCCAGCCCACCTGAGGGACCGCCTCTCCCCGTATGTTCCCCCAAGAGCGCTGCGGTCGGGGAGTCTGGACCTTTTAGAGGTCCCAGGTCCCCGGGATATCAAGCTTGCCCTAACTAAAGCCAGGGCTTTTTCGGTGGCGGCTCCTACCTGGTGGAATGAGCTCCCGGCGGAGATCCGGACCCTGCGGGACCTGGTACAGTTCTGCAGGGCCTGCAAGACGGAGCTCTTCCGCCAGGCTTTTGAGTAGGAGCCGCCGCCGTCGCCACGTTACCACCACCGTGGCTTGATTTACTATCTCCCTGGCTTAAAAGGGGCAAGGGTTGTTGCTGCCCCAAGAGGAACATTACCCTGGCGTTCCTGTTTTTCGTCTACCATCGGCCGCCAGTGAGGGATATCGACCATCTTGAAGTTTTAAAATTGAATTGTAGAGCACCATTTTAGTTTAAATTTGTTAAGGTTTTAATGTAATTTATGTTTTATCTCCGGCGCTGCCGCTTGTTTGCCGCCCTGGGCCGTAAGGGTAGGGCGGGATATAAATCTCAAAATAAATAAATAATAAATAAATAAATAATGAGTTCCCCTAGCTCTTTTTCTACGAAATGACCCCTGATGGGAATACCAGGGTCGCTACACAGAGGCAGGCAATGGCAAACCGCTTCTGAATGTCCCTTGCCTTTAAACTTCTACAGGGTCATCATAAGTTGGCTGTGACTTGACAGCAAAAAAAAAAAGGAAAAAAGAAAAAGATCACTAGAACACTCTAAAAGAAAAGGATCACTAGAACACTCTAACAGGGGCTGATTCCACACAAGGGTTTTTCCTTATGGTGGTCAAGTTGCCTGTGTGACTGTCGGTCAATCTGCACTTGCTAAAGTGATTACAGATGGCACAAGGGAATCTATCTTTGGGCTAGTATTTGTCATGCTATCCCTTTCACACTAGATGCATGGGGCATTGCCCGCCCGCCCCCAACAACTGTTGTCATGCTGCCATTATGTTTCTCTACCCACCCTTTTAAAATATTTTGGTACATGCACAGCACTGCTTCACAATAGTGCAGTTCTATGCCAACACCCCATTTTTTAAAAAATGTATTTGTTCCGTTGCAGCACTGAAAAAGACACTGGGGCAAACCTGACCTCCCTCACTCTGTGTTTGGACTATATTTCAGTCCTGGACTTGCCAAGACACCCCCATTCCCCTGGTTTTGTATTCGCCTTGGTGTTTAGTCATGCCGGCCACATGACCACGGAAACGTGTTCGGACAGCGCTGGCTCTTCGGCTTTGAAACGGAGATGAGCACCGCAACCCTAGAGTCGGATTCGACTGGCTTTCGAGCAAGGGAACCTTTACCTTTACCTTTTACTAACTGCATAACAACATTGCTTCTGTCTCCCCAAACTAATTTTAAACCCTCAGGCAGTTCACTGTGAAAATGCAGAGAGATAGTGCAAAGGTGGTATTTCTTTTCATTCAGATACAAGGTGTACCCTCCTTTCAGACACAAGGAAAAAGATAGTCCCAACAACATCATACCAGGAAACATATTTTTTCTGGTTTAGAAAGATGGAGTTTTTTGTGAAAAGAATGAGATGTTTGTGGTTCGTGCAGGAATGGAGAAGGGCATCATGGCAAACTGGAAAAAAGGGCAGGAGCAGGTGGTTGAAACTTGGAAAATCCTCCATGTAGAATTAGCCAATACATCAACAGCTGATTTTAAGGGCCCTCTGGTGGCAGGCAGGGGAAATACAACATGGACTCTTCATGAACCACAGTTGAACAGAATGTCCATGATGCCTTTCATTTGCCATCCTGTTTATATAGTTGCTTTTCAATTAGTGCAGTTTGAGGAGGTTCCATCTTTTCTCTCATGCTGTTCAATATCTACATGAAACCACTGGGAGAGATCATCCGGAGATCTGGAGAAAAGTGTCCTTTATATGCTGATAACATCCATCTCTCTCTTTCTACCTCTCCTTTCTATCTAAGGTGGTGGAAATTCTAAACTAGTGGTTAGAAGCAGTAAATAAATAGATGAAGGTAAACAAATTGAAATTTAATCCAGACAAGACAGCAGTGGTGTGGAACAGGAGTAACATTGACACAGTAATAGGTGTACCTCTTGTTCTGGATGGGGTTAAATTCCCCCTGAAAGATCTGCTATGTAATTGAGAGGTATTTCTGGGTTCCTCATTCGCATGAGATAAACAGGTGGCTGAAGTGGCCATGCACACCTTTGACCAGCTAATGTTGGTTCACTAAGAATGACCATTTCTGGAGAAAGCAGAATTGGCCAGAGTTACCCATGCCTTGGTAACATCCAAGTTGAACTATTGTAACATACTCTTCGAGGGGCTGCCCTTGACAATTGTCTGGGAATTTCAGTTGATATTTAAAAAAAGGAAGCAAGAAATGTTGACTAGGGTGTGTCATAATGAACATATAAAGCAGGCCTGTAGCCAGGATTTTGTGGCTTGTGAGGCAATTTTTTTTCTGGTGGGGCTGAAGTTCTCAGTGCAGAAAGAAAAGTCAGAATTCTGAGGATTATGATTCAGCTAGTGCCACGTGATGGAGTGAGCTCCTGTCTCTGGCCCCAGCTCCTGCCAACCTAGCAGTTCAAAAGCAAGAAATTGCAAGTAGACAAATAGGTACCTCTTTGGTGGGAAGGTAACAGCGTTCTGTGCACCTCGGTGTTTAGTCATGCCAACCACATGACCATGGAAGTGTCTTCGGACAGCACTGGCTCTTTGGCTTGGAAACGTAGATGAGCACCACCCCCTAAAGTCAGATTCGACCAGCTTTTGAGCAAGGGAAACATTTACCTTTACCTTTTACTGTGGAATCAAGCATTTTAAAATCAAAACATAGAGGCTTGGGTAGAAGTTGAAGAGAGCTTCAAGGCAATCTCTCTTAGTCTTTTCAAGCTATCTATTCTACATAGGTGTTCTTAACCATTTAGCCAATAGAAAGCTGTTACCACCAGGATAGATCTCTAAATTGCAAGCTGTCAACCATTTTAGATGACAGTTCTCAGCTGCTGCAGCAGTTCTGCGAACAAACCAGCAGGTGGGGGTGATGACTTCTATAGTCAAGAAAGCTAACAGGCAGAAAAACTCTCTTAAAGGAGACCAGTTTCTTGACATAGAATTAGGAGGTATCCTAGAGGTCACCTACTCCAACCCCCTTGCTCAGTGCAGGAATTAGTCTACTATAGCACCCCACTCTGCTTAGAGTGCACACCTTAAAAAATGTTTTAAAAGGATTGAAAAAAGCATTTACAGGAGAAATTCTTGTGGGGCTATGCCTTTTAAAAAGGGGGCTGAGCCCCCAAAAGCCCCACCATAGCTACAGGCCTGATATAAAGCCAGTTCTTTGCCAGCCTCTTTGATTCTATTTCCAGTCCAGTTCAAGAAAGATGCTAGTCTTAATAATTAAACACCTAAGTGGCCTGGGTCCAGAGAACTTGAGGGACCACAAGCACCAACCCCCTACACAGCTGAGTTTTGAAATAAGTAGGTGAGGACATCTTAAGGGAAAAAAACTTTTGGAAAATATATCTCATTTTTTCCCCTCATGGGGAACCAAATAAGTTTTTTTTCATCATTCTTCACTCCTCCACTTTATCCTTACAACACCTGGTCAGGCTAAGAGATTGTGACAGGTCCAAGGTGACCCAGCAAATTTCCAGCATTCAAACCTGGTTGTCCCAGGTCCTAGGCAGCAACTCTAACTACTATGCCACATCCACATTTATCTGGGATTTGGAGATCTGTGGGAGGACTTTTTTTCACTGCTGCCCCCAAGCTATGAAATTTCTGGAGCTGAGATTGGCATCTTGATTTCTGGAACAGGTTAAACGTTTTATTATTATAGAGCAGGTGACTGCATGGGGTGCTTTAAAGATGTTATTGTTCTGCCTGAGTTCTGAAGATAATTTTGAAGATAATTGTAAGACATTTTCATTGTATGTTGTGATTTTTATTGTTACCGGCCTTAAGTGTCTCTTATGAGACAGAAAGGCAGTGCGTAAATTAGCTGAACAACTAAAATTAAGTTCCGGATATTGCTCAGGGAACTGCCTCCCACTCTTACTGTTGAGTACTTACTGCATGCAACATTTCCATTTCCGGCTCTTCAAGGCAACTGTTCACATTTCTTAATGGCTTCCTGTTTCTAACTTTAATCTTATCTTTACAGCTTTTTACAAGGAAATAAGGCGTTGCTGTACTTCAGGGTCTGTAAGTTGTATTTTACAAAGTACGATCAGGCATTTTGGCTTCTGGATCTGAGCTCATAGAGAATCCATTGTTTGGAAAATGGAGGCACATGCAACAGATTTCAAAAAGAGGGAAACAGAAGGTGAGAAGGGCAAGAAGTGGCTGAAAGTTACAATCAGGGAAAATTCAATGATTAATCTAACCACCCTGCAGGGCCAGCGGCAAGAAATCTTGTGTTTCGAAAAGGTGTTCCTTGGGAACTAGATGCCCCAATCTAGAAAGTAATTGCGATTCAATAGCTTTTATTACGAGCAAATAACAGGTTGCAAAGACCAAGGTTTTGAATTCTTCAGGAATCCTTTTCAGACTGGATGATAAGCAAAACAAAAACAAATGAGGGGGAAAAGATGTTTCTGGTCATAATTCTTTAGCTTGTAATAGTGTTAAAGTGGAGTACAAGAGCTGTTACGCAGACTTCATTAGGTTAGACGATGCTAGGTACAAAGAAGATTTCTGGGACAAAATGCAACCTAAAATATTTTTTGGTGCAACTTGAGAACTTTTTTTTAAACTAGCCATGATATATAACTCAGGCTGCATGACTCCTTCTCCACTCTGTTTGAAGACTATTACGTACAGTGGGCTGGGGTTGGTTTTTTTCCATCCTATCCAGAAACATCATCGCTCACTCATTTCATTTTTGTTTAATGGAAAAGAGATCTTGTGAACTGCCTGCTAGCTATTTTTTTGCTGTATACGTTGGTCCCAACAAAAGATATTATGCAGCTGTTATTTTAGCGACCTGTGATTTCATGCGGGTATCACAGCAAAAGCACACTGAGGCTGAGCATCTCTCACAGGTAGGGTTGTCAACCTCCAGGTGGTGGCTGGAGATCTCCTGGGATTACAGCTGATCTCTGGGCAACAGGGAACAGTTCCCACTGGAGAAAATGGCCACTCTGGAAGGCGGACTCTATGGCATTAATGCCCCATTGAAGTCCCTCCCCTCCCCAAACCCTGCCCTCCTAAGGCTCCCCCCCCCAAAAAAAAACAACACTCAAGTATTCCCCAACCTGGGGCAGGCAATATGTTTAAGAGCCTTTAACTTTTTCTGCAAGTCTCCAGCTAAGGTAGATGCTGGGTACAAGGACTCGGACCACTGAGGAATCATAAGCAGGTCTTCTCAGAAGTAAGTTCCAGTTTATTCAACAAGGCTTACTCCTAGGAAAGGGTTCTTAAGTCATGGCACAGGAGTTGGAATAATTCAAATACTTTTACTTCCCAGCTCACCATGCCCCAGGAAGATTGTAGCCTATTAGGAAATGCCCTCTCAAATATGTGGCCTACTCTAGGCCCCTTCAGCCCACGAGAGTAAACCTGTCAAAGCACAGAGTCTCTCAGAGGAATCTGCCTCCCAAAAGAGACCCTTTCTTCGGGCCAGAACACATGTTGGGTTTGGATTTGGGTGTTTTTTTTTTAAAGCAGGCACATAGGACCCATTTCATTGTGGTGCAGTGGTAGACTTTTAAACCCTCCCCCATTAATTCTGGCCTGAAACTACCCCACTGAGCATCTGTTTGCCCCACTGAGGGAGATGTACACATCAACTAACGCTTCCAGTTTAAATTAAGTGGTGTGTGTTTACTTTCCATGTTGTACTAGTTGGTTCTTTGAGAACGTTTGAAGGTGATTTGTTGTTCTATATATTGGCACTGTGTGGATATTACAAGAGCTGCTTTGAGTTTCCTCTTCTGAAAAGAAAAGTGAGGTAAAAAATCCTGAAGTCAATAAAAATGCACTAGCTCCTTGGAGCAAGTTCTGCTTGGCTTTGTCTCTTCATACATAGGGTAGGAATTACTCAGTAGCCTATCCTTTTTATTGGGATTTGGATCCCTCTCCTCTTGCCTATGACCAATAGCACCCTCCCTTCCTTGCTCCCTGCTTCTTACCTCCTCTTGGCTACAAACAGTGCTCCGGCATCTGCCCATGTGACTGGTGAAGGATGAGGTTGTCGGAGAGCTCAGATCCTCTTGGGTCTGAGAGATGAACTCTTGGACAGAGATTAGCTCAGGCATCCTGCTGCATAAAGGACTGCTTACAAAGGAGAGCCCTGGGTTATCCAGCAAACTGCTGAGTCGGAATGTCAGGCCACAGAAAAGGGGAACTCAGGATTGAGAGGAAGCTGTTAAGCGTTGCTGAAGTAGCCACAAACATCTCAAAAGGCAGAGCAACGCCTTGCCCAGAACGGTCCCTCCGTATCCTTGAGACAGAAAAGTGCTGCCCTCCTCTTTCCTGTCCAGGAAACACATGCCCACAGACTGGCCCCTGTGTGAGCTCCAGAGTGAATCTTTGACATTCTAGCCAGCAAAGAGCATGCTTAAGCTCAGGGACTCTGGAGCCCTGGAGCACTTCCCAATGTTATAATTGGTTTGTGGACTGTACCAAAGTGTATATGCAGTGTATACTCTTTCCTGTACACTGGCCTGAAACTACCCCACTATGCACAGATAAATGTGTACAAACCCTCCCTATCTCATGCCCGTGTAAGGGTGTCTCCTATGTGTCAGAATGTTTGAGAGTTATGCAGAAATGGTAATTAAAGAGGAGTGACATTGCTGTTTTCACTTCCCCTGAGAACCCTTCTTGACTTCGTATCTTCTTGTGTCACTTAGAAAGCCTTCCCTCTGCTAACACAATCCACAGAGACAGAACCATTGCAAGGATGGAGAGAGGAGGGATTTGGACAAAGGAGGGATTTGCGTTCTCTCCCCCACTCCCCATGCTAGGGGGAAAGTTAGTTTTCTTGAAGGCACTCTCATACAAGCAGAAACAGAACTGAATCACCCTGATACCGCACATGATGAAAAACTCCAGAAACAACCTGCTCATTGTCTTTATTTAGTATTTAAAACATTTATTAGCCACCTTTCTTCCTTACAGAACTCAAGGCGGTTTACAGCATAGATAACACATTAAAAACATAAAACCCCAAATTTAAAATCACAATCACATTATGATGAAATGTCTCCAATTAAGTGGTGCTAATACATAGCAGGAAGATGGATTCAAGAATTACTGTCCCGCTGAAGCATTGGGAATTACCTCTGGACTCAGATCCTGTCACAATTCAACTTCAAACAATTTTATGCCAACCCAAATTAAGAGGCCCCCTCATGGATCACTGCCTTGTCGTGGCGAGGGGGCTTGCGTGGTTCGATGAGGCTGTGGGCTATGCCGTGGAGGGCCACCCAAGACGGACAGGCCACAGCAGAGAACTCAGACCAAGCGTGATCCCCTGGAGAAGGAAATGGCAACCCACTCCAGTATTTTTGCCAAGAAAACCCCATGGACAGTATCAAAAGGCTAAAAGATATGACGCCGGAAGATGAGCCCCTCAGGTCGGAAGGTGTCCAATATGAAATTGAGCAAACTTCAGAGGACGGCGGAAGACAGGAAGGCCTGGTGGGATCTGGTCCATGGGGTCGCGAAGAGTCGGACTTGACTGTGCGACTGAACAATAAAAAACTAAGAGGCAAGAGCAGTCTATGCTGTATTAAGAGTTCTACTCTTCAAAATATAAATGACAAAACATAGGAACACGGTATGAATGTGACTGTCTGGTGAGGGTTACACATATGTCAAAGATCTAAATGCTTCATCATTATAATTTTACCTATGTATCTCCCTAGTTGTGAAAATTCATCAGCAACAGTTACATAAAAACCCAAAATCTCTTTTGAGACTCAGTTCATTGATTTCTTTCCTGAGGGTATGATTCTCCTGCAGTAACTCTACCACATATTATTTCCCCCTGGAAAAACATTTGTGTGAAATATTATGGCCCAATGTTACCTTTAAGAGAAATGACTGAAAACTGCTAAAGGCTTCCCTGATGGTAATCTGAGTTTTCCACATGTCTCAACATGCCTTCTCACTCACAAGAAAATGATAAAAGTTACCACAAGTACTTTTAGCATATTTTGAACGCAGGAGCTTGTTCAATTGTCCCTTCTAGAAGGAACCAGTTTGAAGGTTCTGATGTCTCCAAATAATGAAGAACATGCTCCAGACTTTGGTATAGAGTTCCATTTTAACTGTTGGGAAAACACTACTCCAAAAAAAATACACCACATGTCCCCTTCATACTCCCCCTTATGTTGGAGGAAATGTGGAATGCAAGGATCATTTATACACTGTTGGTGGGAGTGTAAAATGGTATCTGATTTTTGGAATGAGGTTTTAAGACATGTGAAGGATATAACAGGGTATGAAATACCCAAAGCTCCAGAAATACTTTTATTAGATCTATGGAAAGATAAGGCGATCCCTCAAATACGCAGGGAGCTCATTTCAGCCTTATTTTCAGCTGCTAAAACAATTATAGCGGCAAGCTGGAAGGATCAGACACCAATAACTATAACAAGATGGTATACCAAAGTCTGGGAATTGTTGGCTATGGATAAGATAACTGACTCTATTATGCTGTCAGAAGACACTAATCTGCAATCCAGTATAATGCTTAAATGGCTCCCTTTTACCGAATACATTCTTAGTAATTCGCCACATTTATCAACTACAATGCCGAACAAATACAGAGATATACTTACATTTTTATAAGATAGGATGGCAATGATGGTGAATGATACAATCCCATAATGCTGAAAGTTTATAATATTGTAAAAAGAAGGAGAATATTCAAAAGCTGTATTTCTTATATGATTACCTTTCAATGTGATAATGCTTATAATATGTGCTCTTCACGTTCATTTGAGTTTGAAACTAGCTGAAAGAGAGTTATGTTGTGTTGTTATAACAGAAAAAAAACCTAATAAAATATTTTTTTAAAAAAAGGATGATAGATCTTTCAACCATCCATTGCACTCCAAGCGTTCTCTGTTGGGAAATGTGACCAAGAATCAATAGATGGGAACATGGCATGCAAAAGTTGAAAAGAATAGAACTTGACTAGCTTGATGCACTGGTCAGTCTTCACTTAATATCAATTTACCAAATACTGGCTCTAGGTTATACTGTGAATAACCTGGCAGTGAATAAACATGGTTATGAATTTGGGAGGTGTACTTTGACAGCAAGACTTATATGAGTATTCTGTTATAATTGGCAGGTTTTCTGCTGGTTGTTGGACAAGCACTGCACTGGTGCGTGATCAAGATTTCCTCCAAATCTCAGTCACCAACACGATATGGAAGCAAGTTGTGTGACTGTAAGTCACTCATTTCTGCCATGTCTAAAGTTGGAAGGATGCAGTGAGGAAACAGCAGAAAGGGACCTATTTCCAAATACATAAACATGTTTCCTAACTCAAACTACAACACTCCCAGGAAACCACACTGATATCTTCTCATCTGCCAGAAGTACATAGAGCAAATCTATTAGAAAAAACTTAAGAGCCATCTCAGAGTCTTTAGATTTCCCCATTGTTTACCTCACGAAATATTTTTGATCCCAGATATAACTTCTTGCTTCTGTTTGCACTCTGGTCACTGACAGGTATCTTAGATATTTTGTGTTCATGTCCATTCAGGTTGCTTTATTTTTATCTGGTGTTGTGTTAGATTCACATTGCCTATAGCATTTCTTTTAAAACTCTGGTAATCTGTCTCCTTCCTGTACTTCCATAGAAGAACATTCATGGACAGAACGTATTAACTGCTTTGTAGTTAATAATATTTCCCTATATAATCCAGGACTGAAGAACAATCCCAGGTAAATGGCAGTGCAGGCTCATAAACGTTTAATGCTAACATCTATACATTTGAAATATTTTTTTCCAGTTCTACACTAACTGGTTACTGAGAAGTTTAAAATGTTTTCTGGTCCATTCTTTGAAACTTGAACTTGGATTCTACATCAGCAGTGACAAGATAGGATGGTCCCAGGATGCCAGTTTGTCCAGTTGTGCAGGATATCTTTAAGCTCATACAATGTGAGGATGTGAACAAGATTCTTGGCTGTGGATAGGATTATTGGAAATTTAGTCCTACCACCTGCTTGCATCACCCTTGCCCCTCCTGGCTGCTTAAATCTGTTGGGGGACAGGGGCTGGGGGGGTCTGTATGTGGGAGATAGTAAATGCCTCCCTGAGAGGGGGGACGTTTGCTCCTGCCCTGAAGCGAGCAGCAGTGCATCCACCCCTAAAGAAACCTACTCTAAGCCCAGGAGAGTTGAATAACTACTGTCCAGTCTCAGATGTCCCATTCTAGAGCACGGTGATTGCATCAGTGGTGGCTGAGCAGCTTCAGGGATTCTTGAATGCAGCAGATTGTTAGCAGAGTGCACAAAGGCTTACCAAGTAGCAAAGCTTCTCCAGTCTGTGTGTGTGTGTGCTGGCAAAGAACAAAATTAAACAGAGCCTCTAACTTTTCAAACTAATAAGAGTTCCTTTATTTATAAAATTCCAGATAGGAAAGAGTAGAGATAGGATAGTAACCTATTCTAACTAGCTAGGATGGATTAGGATGCAGGAAGCATGTCCTACATCCATGATGTCAATATGGAATCATACAATCATAGAGCTGGAAGGGACCTCCAGGGTCATCTAGTCCAACCCCCTGCATAATGCAGGAAATCCAAGTACCTCCCCCTCCACACCCACAGTGACCGCTGTTCCACGCCCAGAAGATGACAAAAAGCCTCCAGGATCCCTGGCCAAACCGGCCTGGAGAAAAATTGCTTCCTGACCCCATTGCTTCCTAGAGAGAGATGGCAAAGTGTGTGCAAGAGGGGGGAGAAGCCAGATGGAAGGAGTTTGTCCCTGAGAATAGCATTTTACACTTCAAAGAGACAGTATCAGATAGCAGAAGGAAAGGATGCTCTGTGTGTCCTGACCTCTCTATCTTTCCAACTCTATTGTAGTGCCCTCTGAACATTGAGGCAAAGAGACAGCGTAAAGTCTTCCACTTCCAACAATATGCAATTGCCAAAACAATGCAAATGCAGGGGTGTGTGCCATAGTTCCCTCCAAGCTGCACTAGGGGGCACTGGTGCACAAAATTTTAGCAGGCAGTGCAGGGATTTCTTTTTCAGCCCACAAGGCATTTTACCTCTCCATCAAAAACAATGGAGGATGAGGGCAGCTCTTTCTGGGGCCCATAGAATTGGACCCCCTGGACTTCCAGTTTAGGGGTCTCTGGCAACGTGTGTGTGTGAGATCGGCTCCGCACATCCAGCCCTCTTCTAACTCTCTTAGGCTATTCCAATGCCTCAAATTTCTCCCTTGTGCGGGGAGAATAGCAGGGAGCATTTGCCCAAGACTGGGAAGAGGTGGCAACCTCCTCCAGTCATCTGGGCCAGCTCTGAAGCAAGGAGTCAGAAGGAGCCCCGATGAGACGCTGTCATGCCGGGCAACTTTGGAGCCTGAAGGACCGACTGGGTCTGGATAAAAGAATGCTCGACCCACAAAGCTAAGTGTTGCTTATTTTTCTTTACTATTCTAACTTTTTTTTACTCTTGCAAGGAATATAAAGGCTATAAACAGGAGGAGTGGAAAGCTAGAAAAAAGGGGGGGAGGGCACCATTACTAAAGACAGAAAATGTTTTCCTCTAAGCAGCTAGTGAAATATAGGAGGCAGTTCAAGGAAACAAACAAGAAGAACTAAGAGGGCAAAAATATATATAAAAGCAGAAACCTGATAGTTAAAGTAACCTTGTTCTTTTTCTCTTCCTTTCTTGCTGTTTGTATCACTTTAAGAGTTGCAGCGACGTCCTCGAAGGCAAAAACAATGTGGAAGAGGTTTGGAGGAGTGGTGATGACAGCAGAGAAGGGCAGGGGAGCTTTGGACTGGAGAAACGAAGAAGCGGAATGGTGCAGCAGAAAGAGTGAAGGTGTTTAAATTGAGTGGAAGCAACAGGGAGTGATTGGGAGTAGCTGGAAAGAGACGGAAAAAAACAACAGCAGATGGGAAGGACATCTATAACTGACTAAGAGGAACAAAGAAAAGAAGGACAGTTACAAACAGAAGGAAAATCCTTGAGACAGAAAAATAGAATAGAAACAGAAAAGAACATGCTAAATCAAAGAGAGCACTAATAAAAGTAGAAAATCAGTGGGGAAATAAAAAGAAAACATGGTGTAAGGAGAAAGAAGGGAGAGACATTGACATTAAAATTATACCCTAGCAATACATCAACATTTTTTTAGCCTTTAAAAAACAAAACAAAAAACATATAACTTAAGGCCAATAATAGTTCTCTTGCTTTTCTGGCCGTTTGTATCGCTTTAAGAGTTGCAGTGACGTCCTCGAAGGCAAAAAACAACGTGGAAGAGGATCAGAGGAGGAGTGGTGACGTCATAAAAAAGCGACAGCAGAGAAGGGCGGAGGAGCTTCAGACTGGAGAAATGAAGAAGCGGAACGGCGCGGCAAAAAGAGTGAAGGTGTTTAAAGTGAATGGAAGCAACAGGGAGTGATCGGGAGTAGCTGGAAAGAGACGGGAAAAACAGTAGCAGACAGGAAGGACATCTATAACTGACTAAGTGGAACAAAGAAAAGAAGGACAGTTACAAACAGGAGAAGGAAAATCCTTGAGACAGAAAAATAGTATAGAAGCAGAAAAGAACATGCTAAATCAAAGAGAGTACTAATAAAAGTAGAAAATCAGTGGGGAAATAAAAAGAAAACACGGTGTAAGGGGAAAGAAGGGAGAGACATTTACATTAAAATTATACCCTAGCAATACATCAACATTTGTTTAGACTTTAAAAAACAAAACAAAAAAATATAACTTCAGGCCAATAATAGTTGATGGCTTCAGGATATAGTGGTTCCAGAAAATCCTCCATTTCATCACCTGGCCAGGAAGGAAACATTGCTCAATTGAAATCAAGCACAATGTCAAACCCCCAAATGAGCAGCAAAGATTTAAAAGAATTGAAAATGCTAATACAAGACAGTGTAACCCAAACAATGAAATCAATGATAGAAAGCATATTGCCAGAAATAATAAAGAAAGAAATTGAACCTATTAAAATAAAAATGGAAGAGATGTCAAACCAAATTGAACCATTAAAGTTAAAAATGGATGAAATGGCAAAACAAATCAGAAACAGATGAAATTAAAAAACAAATGGAGTAAAATAAACAGGAGATACTAAAGATAGCTGATAACGAGTCAACCAAAAAGAAAGTGCGAGAATTAGATTTTGAAGTCCAAGAATTAAAAAGTAAAGGAGACAAAATGGAACTTTAATTTCATTAGAAATGGATAGAACTGCCATGATACTTAGATGTCAAAATATCCCTGAGACAGTTGAAAAAGACTTAAAAGAGGAAGTGGCAGAAAACCTAGCAACACAATTAGAATTAGGAACGAAGAAGAAATGCTATCAGAAATAGAATCAATCTATCGAAGAAATTCGGCTTATGCAAAAAAAAAAAAAACACAAAATACCAAGGGAAGTTCATATTAAATTCCATAGAAAAGAAATTAAGGACAAAATATTCAAAACGGCAATTCAAAATAAGGTGGTAATACAGGAAAAAGAGGTTAAATGTTTAAAGGAGATTCCCTGGAGAGTAAGGGGGAAAAGACAGACGTACTTTGTATAGACGGATCTGCTAAGAACAAATAACATTCAGTTTAGATGGTTAATTCCTGAGGGGATCCTCTTTGAATACCGTGGCAGAAGGCAAAGAATCGACTCAATTTTCAAAGTAGAAAACTTTCTTGATAGGTTTGGAGAGGACTTAGGATGGCAGAAAGAGGAGGAGGAAGATATGGAAGAAGAGTCAGACTTAGAAGAAGAAAAATCAGAACAAGAAGCAGAAAAAAGTGAAATTACTAAAGGGAAAAGAGGTAAAAAAAAGACCAACTACTGCCTCACAAATAGTAACTAGACATAAAGCCAGAGATAAAAAAAAATAAAAATGGACTATACTAAAAAATTTCAAATTCTATCTATCAATGTAAATGGTCTGAACAGCCCTCATAAAAGAATAAATATTTTTCAGCAAATTTATAAACAACGTGTAGATCTAAACTGTCTACAAGAAACACATATAAAAAAATGAAATAAAATATCTTGAAAATAAAAGATTAGGTACAGCCTTTATTGCCTCTGACGGGAAAAAAAAAGAGGAGTAATAATATAAGCCAAGGAACAGCTACATCCAGAGCTAATTTATGCCTCAAATGATGGAAGAATTGTTGCTATAGTTATAACCAGACAAGGAACAGAATCCCTAATTATAAATATTTATGCACCAAATCAAAACCAGGATTCCTTTTTGAAAGAAATTAGGAAGGTACTATTGTTAAATGATTGTGAGAATATTTGCATTATAGGAAACTATAATGCTGTATTGGATAAAGAACTGGACAGCAAGACTAGCAAGAACACTAAAAGATCAGGAACGATTCTTACCAAAGCATTTCTTCAGATGGCAGAAGAATACAGTCTGATAGACGCATGAAGGACCAAGAATATCACCAAGAAAGACTATACTTTCTACTCCTCAAGACACAATTCCTGGTCTAGAATAGATATGGCGTGGATTACAATGACAATGGTAGTAGATTTGTTAGAGGCAGAAATTCTACCCAATACCTATGCGGATCATAATCCTATATTTCTGGCGTTTAAAGAAGTGTGAAAGAAACCCAGATGGAAATTGAATATTGAGATACTTAGGGATGAAAAGTTTATAAAAGATACTAAAATAGAAATAATAGAATTTTTAAAAAGAAATATACAGCCAGACATCCCAATCTACACAGTATGGGCTGCGTTTAAGGCCTTTATTAGGGGAAGATTTATTAATCAAGAGGCTTGGAAAAGAAAACAGAAAAGAAAAATGCATGAACAATTAAGGAATCAAATTAAAGCAGAAGAAGATAAGATGAAAAACAATACAAATATTGAAGAGTCTAAAATTAAGTTTAAACTATTACATCATAAAATGAACTTACTTTTATCTCAAGAAATAGCCAAGAATATAGAATTTACTAAATTTTACTATTTTGAAAATGCAAATAAACTATCAAGATGGCTATCTTATAGAATCAGGAAAGAAAAAGAAAAGAGGACAATTAAGGCTCTGAAAAATGATAAAGATGAAATAAAATATAAAATACAAGATACGAAAATTATTGTAGAAATTTTTTATAAAAATCTATATCAACAAAAAGAAGATAGAGAGCAAATTCAACGAAAATCAGAAACAAATCCTGAATGACCCTATTACGATGTGTGAAATTGTAGAGGCAATTCAAAGGCAAAAGAAAAAGAAAATGCCAGGTCCGGACGGTTTACCAATAGAATTCTATCAAAAATTTGAAGAACAAATAACACCTTCCCAAAAGAAAACTCTACAAAATGTTAGTAAAGTAGGCAGATTACCAGAGTCATGGAATCAGGCAATTATTACATTAATATCTAAGCCTAATTCAGAAGGGAACCAAATTCAAAATTATAGAGCTATTTCCCTTTTAAATACGGATTACAAAATATTTGTGAGTATTCTAGCAACCAGATTGAAGAAATTTTTGAGCCAAATTATCCATCCTGATCAGACTGGCTTTTTACCTAAAAGATATATGAAAGATAATATAAGAACTATTATTAATGTTCTAGAATACTACGAGACTCATCCTGAAAAACAACTACTATTAATGTTTCTAGATGCAGAAAAAGCCTTCGATAATTTATCTTGGGAATTCCTTATACAAAAACTAGAAAAATGGGATTGTGGAAAAGACTTTCAGGCAATGGTCAGAGCAATCTACAAAGAGCAATGTGCGCAAATTGCTGTAAATGGTGACATGATACATAGGATTAAAATTCAAAAAGGAACAAGACAGGGATGCCCCCTCTCACCACTATTATTTATTTTTGCATTAGAGACTTTAAATGAACAAGTGAGAGAAGATAATAAAATACAAGGCATCAAATTAAAAGGCAAAGAATATAAATTGTTAGCGTTTACAGATGATCTTGCATTTATTATGGAAAATCCTAAAGACTCCTATACACAACTAATAAGGGTAATTCAGGAATATGGATCTATAGCTGGTCTGAAAATTAACTATAAGAAAACTAAATTACTAACTAAAAATTGCTCGGCAGAAATGATAGATCAGATACAAAAAATTTCACCAATGGAAATAGTTAAAAAGGTTAGATATCTGGGAATTATGATATCTAATAGGAACAGTAATTTATTAGAAGATAAATTACTCCTGGACATTAAGACTAACTTGAATAAATGGAACAATTTACAACTGTCATTAATGGGACGCATAGCTACCGTGAAAATGAATGTGCTTCCAAGATTTTTGTTTCTTGCACAAAACATTCCAGTGGTTAAAAAAATAAATACGGAATTGGATAGAATACAAGAAAATTTATTTGGAAGGCAAAAAAACCCAAAATAAGATGGAAACTATTAGAAGACAAAAAAGAGGGGGGGGTTGGTGCCCCTAATTGGAAGTTATACTACCAAGCAGCCTCACTATGTTGGATCAAAGAATGGATAAAACTGGAAAATACTAGGACATTAAAATTAGAGAGGCATGATCTATATATGGGATGGCATGCATATATTTGGTATGGGAAAGATAAAATTCATTCTAACTTCCATAACCATATATTGAGAGGAGCACTAGTTAAAACATGGGACAATATAAAAGTGAGATATTACAGGAAAATTCCCCTCTGGGTTTCACCTTTAGAAGTCTTTACTAAACCATCATTTGCTATATCAAATAGTAGAGAGTGTTACGAATTATTATTAAAAAAGAATAATGAATTAAAAACAGAGGAAAAATTGCTAAAACAAAATACCCAATTATCATGGTGGCAACATTTATAACTAAAATCTAGATATGCTAAAGATGCTGCCTACGGTTTTGAAACTAAAAAGAATAAACTAGACATGATATGGCTCTCATCCAGTGATAAATTGATTCAAAAAGTATATAATTTATTAGAGGATTATATGTTAGACGAGACAATTAAACTGTCTATGATTTCATGGATGACAGATATAGGCCATAATTTAGACACAGATGCCTGGTCGAAAATCTGGAAAACATCTAAGCTTATGAGAGCCACAACCTATAAAGAAAAGATTCTCAAAATGTTCTGTAGATGGCACTGGACACCTGTAAAAATATCAAAATGTTATAAAAATAATGCAAATAAATGCTGGAAATGTAAAAGAATGGTTGGTTCATATTATCACATGTGGTGGAATTGTCATAAAGTTCAAAAATATTGGCGTAAGATTCAGAAGGTAATTTTTGAAATTATCAATATAAATTTAGAATTAGAGCCAGAATATTATTTGTTAAATATGTTACCTGAGAAGATTAAGTATGGTGATAAATATTTAATAATAATGATTGTAACATCTGCTAGAATTTTATGGGCAAAATATTGGAAGTCTGACCAAACTCCGAACGGAAATGAGTTAATAAATTGTTAACATTAGCAGAACTGGATAAAGTAAATGTTATAATGCAAGGCAAAGATGATGAGGTACATCAGAAAAGATGGTCAAGGGTACGTAAATGGATTAAAGAGAAGTTATAAGACAGACTCGAATTGTATGGAAATACGTGTTATGTATGATTGTCTATAAATGTTAAAACTCATAAAAACAAATTATATATAAAAAAAGAATTGGACCCCCTGGTCCAATCTTTTTGAAACTCTGGGGTGTTGAGGAGAGGCACCAGCAGCTATGCTGCAAATCTGGTGCCTCTGCCTCAAAAAACAGCCCTTCCGGAGCCCCAGATACCCCCAGATCGATTCTCCATTTAAGCCTATGGGGCCCATTGACAATAATGGTCCCCATAGGCTACAATGGGGCTGGGGGGGGGAAACTTTTTTTTGCACACGTCTTTTCAGTATGGTCTGTAAGCTGTCTTGAGTCACAGGGAAAAGTGGGATTTAAACATTTGAATAAATAAGTAGTTTGGGCAGGTAGATAACATTTAAGCAATTTCCTGTTTTTTAGGTTAGGCAGGGTTCTGACAGTGGTTGTTCCTCTTGACCTGTAATGCTGGTTGTCATATTTCACTAAAAAACCCCAAGTAGACTGCAAGAGTTTCTCCCCCACAAAGTGCTGGTATATTTTCTAAGGCTCAGCACAGGGTGATGGTCCAAGGCCAGGTCTACCAATACAGTGGACTGGGGCAGGTAGACCTGTTCTCCAGAGGCCAGATTACCACTATGGTTCTCAGGAAGACAGGTCTACCAGTATCGTGGAAAGGGGTGGATGAAATTTGACTTGATTCTGTTTTCTCTTATAATGTTTAAATTATTGTTAAAATATAGTTTAAATATAATTTAAAAGAATTTATTATGAGATTTCTACAAGGTTATGGAAGTAATCATTTAAAAACTACACTATAGTCAAATGTACACTCATCACGTCTTTAATGGTACTAGCTTTTTCACTCATGAGGTAGAATTTCTGCTCACACTGTTGAACTTAGAGGGAACATGGTAATTAGCAGAGGGGAGTTGTGCATAACCACCCAGCTCCCTGCACCACCACCACCCAACCATTTTTCAAGTGTACTTCCAGCTTCTGACCCCAGGTAGGTTGAGGAAATGATTAAAATGGCAGGGGAGAAGCATTTGCTGATTCTCCCTTACAAATTCCTCTAACCCCCTACACTCCCCACACACTTAAGGATTACAAGGGAAACCTGAGGCTGGGAAACAGATATTTCTCTCCTGTCCTTAGATGCACTTTATTGTGCTATTATCACACCAATTATTGAATTAGCCATCTCTTGTAATTAAGACCTAGAGATGTTGCTGATGAAAGTAACTTTTTTTCACTGCACAGAAACTAGTTCTGCCCCAGATCTTTATGTGGCTGGGTCTGGGAATACATTTGTAAGAAACAGGAATAGGAATGCCTGCAAAGAACTATGATTTACATGTGGCAGTGTCATTTATTTAAAAAGTGCATATGAGCCTTCATGTTCCAGGGCCGCCATCAAATATACCAAGACAGGCATCTACAGGAATAGCAAAAACCAAATCATGCCCTATCACTTATGCACAGTGTTGGTAAAGCATACAGAGTATTTTAGCTTGCACAGACAATTGTTTTGGGAAACAAAATGGTTTGAAAATTATTTCTGCTTATTTTAAAAAAAATTATCTTGCTGTCTTATCACTGTCTTCCTGCATATGTTGGTCTTTGGCCATGTGGAGTTCAATTTTATAAACATTTTTTTAATACCAGACATGATTTTGCGGATGTGATGCATTCTTTAAATACAGACAGTGGGTTGGAGCCAGGCTAAATTGATAATTTCCACATATTCTCTTTTCCTGCTTGAGACTCCCCACACACACCCCTTGACGTTTCTCAAGATCCCCTGTCCCCCAGAAGCTTCATTTCGTCAAGTTCAGTGGGCAGCAGTGGGATGGGGGCAGGAAAGTTCTCTTCTTCTGTCCCCCAGAAGCTGCATTTCATCAAGTTCAGTGGGCCGCAGTGGGATGGGGGCAGGAAAGTTCTGTTCTGGAAAATTTGGTTAGGATCCAATCAGCAGTCAAGTCAAGCAGAAGAGTCAATCCTTTTCCATATGGCAGTGTTTCTATTTCCAAGTGACAGGCGGTTATTTTAACAGCAAGAACCTACACAGCCAGTTCCATTCAAGTGGAATATGATCTTCAGGACTAATGGCAGGCAAGTCTTTGACCTAATAATGCTAAAGGACCTTGCAAGACTATAGTAATCACATCACAGATGTGAATGGGCAGTTTGATTGTTCAGATTTGTATAGTTTCTTCTTTCCTTGATTAGTTACTTTTTTTCAAAGTGCTCCAGGCACCATCAGCTAGTTACAAAATGTTTCTCAGTTTCTTTGATATATGCATCATTCTTATCTTCCACTGTCAAGTCCCAGCTTGGAAACAGAAAGAATTCACTTAGCCATTTATGATCTTCTCACTGATGTATCCAGGCATTGTGTAGAGAATTAGAACCAAGAATATGGTCAAAATAGCAATAATTAGCAATGCGATTATGTACTTTTTGTACCTCTTCCAAATGAAGAAGATGAATGTTTTCAAGGGGTTCACAAACCAGTTGAAGGATGTTTTTGGACGGCTGCAGAGGAAGGAAGGGGGAAACAACCTCAGGGTGGGTTCAGACTGAAGTATAACAGCAAAGTTGCATTGCAATCAAAAGTGCATTGATGGCCACCCACCAGCAGAAAACAACTAAATGCCAAACCTCATGATTAATACAAGACAACCCAAGTAGAGAACAGCATATAGCAAAGCCTCAAAGCATCTGTCTGTCTCTAGTCTGCTCCCATAAGACTATCCCTGTCAGTTTGGAGTAGTGGTTAAGTGTGTGGACTCTAATCTGGGAGAACCGGGTTTGATTCCCCACTCCTTCACTTGCACCTGGCTGGATGACCTTGGGCAAGCCGTAGTTCTGATAATGAGCTGTTCTTGAAAAAGAGCAGTTTCTGTCAAGAGCTCTCTCAGCCCCACCTACCTCACAGGGTGTCTGTTGTGGGGAGGGGAAAGGAAAGGAGTTTGTAAGCTGCTTTGAGACACTTTTGGGTAGTGAAGGGCGGGGTATAAATCCAATCTCTTCTTCTTTTTCTTCTCTGGATCAACCTTCATGCATCCAAGCTTGAGGGAGCCTGAATCCGCTAGTCTTCAGGAAAACAAGAACTTGGAACCGCAGCCTGGCCAGTTCCAAAACTATTTACATAAATCTACAGATACTTACTTGGGTTTATCCAGGGGTTCGGGCTCTTTGCGACCGAGACCAACTGGGCTCTTCTCAGCCTCCTCTACAGTCAATAGCTGGAATTCAGCTTCCACTTTTCCCTGGAGAGAAACATTATAATCTGATACAGTGCAAAAATGTCCTTTCTAAAGAAAGCGCTGATTTGACTTGTGCAAATGAATGGAGGATAGATTAATCTTCCCTAAACCCTACTTTAGAGACTTTCACTCACTGCATTGCAATGTTAAAGTAAACTAGATAGATCCATATAAAAGAGTTAAATTCCCTTACCAAGAAAAAGGAAATTTTCTGCTCTTTCTTTTGGCTGAACAACACACTGACATGTGGAATCTACCTTCAGAAGAGTTACAGGATTCACCTTTCTTCTCAGACCGATGGTCTCATAGCAGGTCAATAGCATGGTCTCCTGAAAGGCTGGCCTGTGACTTCCTAACTATTCACTGTTCCTCCTGTATTTTATGTCAGGGCAAGATTACATTTTCCCTCTTCTCTTATTTTCTCACACATGTCTTCTGCTTGGGCAAAACACATTTTAGCAAAGCCCAGTAGGAAATAGCCATTTCAGGTCAACTTTTATCTGGACATCTTAGACTACTCAAAAGAAGCAACATTCTCCAGGAAACTAGAAGCTGCTATGCAACTGCTTATATTATAAGGCCATAGTGATATGTTCCTATTTAATAATATGGTGCATCAAAATAAAGATGCTTCCATTACACTGACATTGTCTAAGGCCCTCAGAGTAGTATAGATCCCACAGGTCAGATGCACATCTAATGCTCACCCAACCTATATGAGACTACCAGCACGTCTCTACACCACACTATGGTTCTTCTTCCAAGAAACTTCTTTTGTATTTATATTGTGCCGCATGGCTAAATGAGCTCCTAATGGCAGTTTACCAGATCTAATAATAAAACCACTAAAAACAGTCACATGATTACTTTAAAGCAACTTCAGAGTCAAATCAATTTTTGCAACATGTTCAAGATTTTTTAAAAGGACACAGCAGACTTTATAAAAAAAAAATAACAGCCTGCCCCATCCTACATGTGTTGGCTGGAACTTGGAATAAAAATATGTTGACTAGTGAGAAAAGTGAGAACAGTGAACTTTGTCCTGGGTGGGAAGCAATGTTCCCTCTAAGCTGTGGAGTCTTGTGAGCAAAAATTCTACTTTGTGAGCTACTGGCATTAAAGTTGTGAGCAAGCGATTTGGCTGCTGCATAAATTAGCTTGCTCTGGAGCCATCCTCCCCAAGTTGAGACAAAAATGTGTGAGCCAGAGGCTAAAAAACTGTGAGCTAGCTCACACGAACTCAGCTTAGAGGGAACTCTGGTGGGAAGTCCAAAAGAGGGTCCCCTGCTCCTTACCGTTTGTGGTCAGGCTGATGGCAAAGAGGGGTTCAGAGCATGCGGAGTTAGTAAGAGAGAAGGTATTCTTTTAGGTAACCCGAAGGGCCAGACTCCATGCTCTGAGAATTCCATGGTTAGAATCTTTGCTTTCTCTTGAAAAAGCTGATTAGTACCTGAGATGAGTACTTGTCTCTTTCTTCTCATGGAACTAATTGCAGCTTCAAATGAGCTATTTAAATCATGGGAGAAGCATGGTAAGGAAAGAAACATGCACTCTTAAAAAAAATCTGCTGAGAGATTCTAATCACAGAACTCTGCCGTCACTTGTTGTTTGTCCTGAGAGAATAGGAAGCCACAGAATAAGACCCCTTTGTGGGAGCATGCACATGCATATCTATGCATATACCCTCAAGACTTTACATATCTATTTCCTGTAGCTCCCTTTCTTCTTACTGTTAGGATAAAGATGTTTCCACTGGGGTCTGAAAACTCAACATCTTCTGGATTTACTGATCTCCTCCACTTGTTCTTCTTCTTTTTCTTCTTCTTCTGTTTAGCTTCTCTCTCTTCCCTCTCAATATCTTCCTGACCTTTCAGTTTGATGAAGGGCCACCAGCCTCTCATCCGCTTGTTTCGAAAGATGGAGAATCGGGGCATGGCCTTCTCCTTGGCCATCTTGATGGTGCACTGCTCTGAACTCTTGGCAGCTCTTACCATATCGTTCAGTTTTAATTCGATGGCCCCTTGAAACACAACAAAACAAGGAAGAGCCTCAGATCATTTGCACAGGACTATTCCCAAAGGGATGGAACTGGCTTTTTCATCCATGTAATTTTGTCCACGTTATATGAGACAGTTTACAGAAACCAGACAGAAGCATAACTGTAGAAATCACTAAATTAACATGGACTATAATGTCACCTAACTGAAATCCCGGACCCTGCAAGACAGAACCCATCTCCACAAAAACACACCAAGGCCACCAAAACCTACCACGGGCCTTCAGACAATTATCCCTCTGCTTCTCCACACCACCTATATCTACTCCAATTATTATACAAAAACAAAATGCACAATGACTCCCAAAGTGGTCAGGGTCCCCCAGAATTATTGTTCCTGTGGTCGGCCACCTTTTGGCAGTCCTACCAACCACCCCTACCCCCCCCACCCCAAATCAGTACTTAATCAGAGATCAGATGCATGCAGAAGAGAGCTTACAGGGCTAAATGAGATAATCAGTGGCTTCTAGCCATCAGTGGCCACTAGCCATGGTGACTGAAGGGAACCTCCATGTTCGGAGGCACTATTCCTCTGAATTTCAGAGCCAGGAGGCAGCATCCAGTGAAAGCCTTGGCCTCTATTCCCTGTTGTTGGCTCTCCAGAAGAACTGATTGGCCATTGTGTGAGACAGGATGCTGGACTAGATGGACCACTGGTCTGATCTAACAGGGCTCTTATGTTCTTAATTTATTAAATTAGCCAAGCTACACACTGAAGGTAAGAAAGCTATTACAGCTATTGCCAATCTGACCAGATGGAAATGTTTTGTATACACCAAAGCACAGCAATTAATTAATATGGCAAGAAGTTAATTCATGGCACAGCTAGACCAGGCAAAGAGGCAGGGGGGAAACAGACTGGGTAGGAGTCGGGGCAGAACAGAGCAGGAGTCAAATAGCAGGTTCAAGGCATCATCCAGGAACTGTGGGTGATTCTAATAGCAACATCCTACTTCCTTTCATTGCTGCTCAAAGCAAATAAGAAAAACTAGCAGCTGCACCCAAGCCAGAGGCAACCCAAGCTTTAATGTGTTAACTAAGGGTAATTTCCCACAAGCGCTGCTCCGCGCTCACTCCTCCCTTTTGCCCTGATGGTACGTGTCAATTTCACACAAGCTGCTGTGCGCCGCATTTTGCCCCGCAGCTTCACGCGATTTTCCCCACGTCTACTCAATCCTCAAAAAAACAGGATTGGCTGATTTCCCACAAGCTGCTGCTCCATGCTCGTTCCTCCCTTTGCCCCGATCGTACGTGTCAATTTCACACCATGTGCTGCGGGCCGCATTTTGCACCGCAGCTTTGCCCAATTTTCCCCGTGTCTATTCAATCCTCAAAAAACAGGCTGATTTTGCACTAGAGCTGCCTCGAATGTTGCGCCACCATTTGCCCCGATACTATTGGTCAATTTCACACCCGAAGCCGCGGGGCTGCATTTGACCCGTGGCTTCGCCCGATTTCCTCCGCAGTTTTGTGACCCTCAAAAAACAGGATCACAAAATGCGGGGGAAATTGGGTGAAGCCGCGAGTCAAAAGGCAGCCCCGCATCTTCGGGTGTGAAATTGACCAATAGTATCGGGGCAAATAGCAGCGCAACATCGAGGCAGCTCTAGTGCGAAATCAGCCACAGGCTTGAGTAGACGCGGGGGAAATCGGAAAAAGCTGCGGAGCAAAATGCGGCTGCGCAGCACATGGTGTGAAATTGACACGTACGATGGGGCAAAGGGAGGAACGAGCACGGAGCAACGCTTGTGGGAAATCATTGAGTAGACATGGGGGGAATTGCGCGAAGCTGCGGGGCAAAATGTGGCCGCACAGCAGCTTGTGTGAAATTGACATGTACCATCGGGCCAAAGAGAAGAGTGAGTGCAGAGCAGCGCTTGTGGGAAATCACCCTATGTTATGCAGATCAGCTTACGAAGTCCCAGCTTAATCCACAACCTGTGGCATTTCATTCAGGGAGTGGGCAGGCAACTAGCAGCTGCACCATCTAGTGGTTGCAAAGTCCAGATTTCAGCTCAGTTTCTTCCTTCATCTTTTTATTGCTACATCAGCTACTGGAAGAAGGGAACCCAAGTCTTTCCAAACCCACAGCTGGCAACCCTACATGGTTCACAAGGTAGCAAACCATAAACATATACCATAAGTGATGTAGACTATAAAACACAATGAAAGAAACACAGTAAGCATTAAAGTACCTAAAAAGTCATTTGCTGAAATCCTGTCATAGTCCCAGACCTGCAGGACCAGGACTGCTGGCTCCCGGAATTCGGATTCCTCCAGGGAGAAGATGGAGTCCTTTTTCTTATAAGTTATCTCTTTCTCTGTCGGCAGGTAATCAAAGCGAAACACGAATCTCCAGTTGAAGTTGCCTTCCCCAGTCAGAGAGTTAAAGTGAACATCTGTTTCTTGCTTGTCTTTCTCCAGCCCTTTGATCCAACTGTACAAGAATCATTTATCAATGCCTTGAACATATGGCTAAAGATAATGAGGGCTGAGTGTCAAACTATATGTGACATCGGAGTTCTGTAACCGGAATTCCAGAGATGTAATTTGGCTCTAAAAAACAGCTAAGGGGTGTGTGTAATCTGAATTAAGGCTGGCGAAAAGGTCTAACTCTGTGCCACCTGCTGTTTCCTCAGTGAAAATGGAACCCACTCAATGAAGCCCCTGGGTTGAGTTAGCCCTATGGAAAAGGAGATGGGGACAATAGGGATACTTTTCATTTCCTTTATGGTGGCTACAACCAGCCCTCAGGGCCCATTTAGTAAAGGTAAAGGTTCCCTTGCTGGAAAGCCAGCCCATTTACAGTTAGGGAAACAAGACAAGGGGGAGGAAGACTTAACCCTCTTCCTTCACCAGCACCATTACTCCAATCTATATAATCACCCCAGCCCCCTATGGCTGCTTTTTAGGGTCAAATCACACATCTTAAATAAAGGCCATCAGTGTTCCCTCTAAGCTGAGTTAGTGTGAGCTAGCTCACAGTTTTTTAGCCTCCAGTTCACAGACTTTTGTCTTAGCTCAGGAAGGATGGCTCCAGAGCAAACTAATTTATGCAGCAGCCAAATCACTTGCTCACAACTTTAATGTCAGTAGCTTACAAAGTAGAATTTTTGCTCACAAGAGTCCACAGCTTAAAGGGAGCATTGGAGGCCATGGAACTCCAGTATTTGATCTTCAGAATGGCTATGAAAGTCTATTTTTCTTTCCCCAAAACATATTGCCAGAAGTAGAATTTAAGATCAGTTTCCACGTATCCTACAAAAGGCACTTATGCTGCCATTTTTATATTACAAAATGTATGGATGTGCAAATGTGTAATGAGGAAGAGGTCCTCATAATTACGGATGTCCTGAATTTCACATCAAAACACACGGGAAGTCAAACTTACCATGTTTGACTGTGACAATCAGATGTTGGCAAGTTACCAGTCTGTTCAGTTTGGCACTGAATTATTTGAATGCCTGCCAAGCTGCACATACCTCAAAAAACTACCAGTTCAGACTGGCATCCGTAAACATTGCTAACAGGCAACAATGAATAATAAGCTACACAGTACTTAGTTATGACTGATTTATATGATTTGTGACCAATTTAACTCTCAATTTAAACAACCACCTGCTGAGCAGAGCAGCAGCACAGTGAGGACAGAGAATAAAACTCACTTGGGTTGTGTGAGAACATGCATGCACAAAAAGCCAGTTGTGCTGAACTGCACAGTTAAGAGAGAACAGGGTGAAGCAACCTGCCAAACAGCCACAAATGGGTAAAAAACCTGGCTCCCTGTTCAGAACTGGTGAACAGAATGTGAGCAAAACCAGTGAGTGTTTGAGCATCACTACTTTTAAAGGGGCCTCAGACTTACTTACAAGACATTTTGATATAAACACTGCATCTTTAGTCAACAGCATGTTTATGGGTTCTTTTTTTTTTAATGTTCGACTTCTCCTCAGTCAATCATTGCCCAAGCAGCAGGACAATCACTAAAGTAACTCAGCTGTTCTTATGACTCAGACAGGTTTCTTTGTGTCTTCAGTTCAGGCTTTCATCTCTATTTTGTTGGTAAGCAGGCCCACACTACATCTGATGTTGTGAGTGTGGCAAATGACCCCCCCAAGCAGCTTCTTCATTTAAAACGTAGGCACACAGGGTCCCAATTCAGACTGGGATCATAGTATAAGAGAAGGGAGATGGGCTTAAGCCTTCCCCTCTCTTGTATCACCTCTCCAACCTGACACAGCCCTACAGGACTGCTATTTACATCTCTTTGGGGCAACCATGAAGGACCAATAAAAGGTTCTGCATATTTACCCCAACAAGGTAAGCAGTGGTTCCACAGAACTGTTTTGAGTCAGCCCGCCTCCCTCATGCTGTGGTCCTGATCCAAATCAGGGCTCGAAGGACCCGCATTTCAAAGGGGGAAAACCAGCTGGGAGCACATTCCCAGAACGACCAGCATCATGGAGGGAGCTTATCAGGGATGTAATTCTGTGAAGTCCACCCTCTGAAGCTCCCACTCCCTCCAGGGGATCTGGTCTCTGTAGTCTGGAGGTCAGCTGTAATTCCAAGAGACCCCCAGGCTCCTCCTGGGAGCTGACAACCCTGAGTCTAACCCAGCAGGGCAATCCTTATATTGTAAGCACAACCTGTCCTCCTTTGGAAGTGTTTCCATTCCTGCCTATCTACTGATGGCACCTTTTCACGTAAATGTCACTGGATGTTTCTCCTGTTATTGGGTTGACATCATCAAGGACCACATCGTCCGTATTCCAGATAATGACTCGTAGCTCATAACTAGAAATAAAATGGAAAAGGACAAGAGCTAGATTAAAACACAGTATCTTTTTTGTAATCCTTGTACAAAAATTTTAACAAGCAAACAAGGGGCACCCTCAAGCGACTGAGAGGCCATGGGCCACAGGATCCACCTGCCATGTCAATCAACATACACAAACAGTGACTGTAGGAAAGAACAAAGGAACATACTATAATTAAACATTATAGTATTTCCCTTAATTTTCCCTTAATTTTTCAACATCGTTCTGTTGGGGATGAGTTTGCAAATCTGCCCAAAATAAGATCAAAACAAAGAAAGAACAACCACAATAGCAAATACCGATCAGACTGACTAAAGGAAGATGCTTCCAGCGCGGCGGAAAGAAAGGAACTGGCAGGATGTCCGCGCCCACCCCTCTGGGCATGCGTGGTGGGGTTCCTGGGCATGCCTGAGGTCTGGGCGCAAAAATCCGTTAAGAGCCTGCTACAATGCCCATCGATCCAGCGCATGCGCACTGTAACCCATGGGTGTGAAGCACAGAGACCACGTCGAAGATTCAACATACACAAACAGTGACTGTAGGAAAGAACAAAGGAACATACTATAATTAAACATTATAGTATTTCCCTTAATTTTCCCTTAATTTTTCAACATCGTTCTGTTGGGGATGAGTTTGCAAATCTGCCCCAAATAAGAGCAAAACAAAGAAAGAACAACCACAATAGCAAATACCTCATTTTGAGCAACACTTTCCACACTAGACCTTAAATCCTGGTTCAACTTACATTCTACACTACACACGAGTTCACCCCTGTAATTATCTCGGGGTGTTTTTACATTCTACACTACACTCGGGTTCACCCCTGTAATTATCTCGGGGTATTTTTTGTTTTCACATTCATTGAGGTTACCCCGGTTTCGCCCCACACTTGTCCTGGGATAAATGGATGCTGTTATAACCAGGGATAAATGCAAGGTATTGTGTCACGAGTTGAACTCTGATAAAACCAGGGATGAGATCCAAGTGTGGAAAGGACCAATGTCAATGGGATTGCCATCCAAATACTTTTTTAGCACATCAAGAAGAATAGAGAAAAACTGCTGTTCTTTGAGGTGATATAATTTGCACTGTAATGTTACTCTACCACATATATAGCAATTCCCGCATGATATAGGAGGTAAGTAAAGCAGATACAAAGAGTCAATGTGGTGCAGTGTTTAAGAGCGGCGGACTAGTATCTAGGAGACCTGGGTTCAAATTCCCACTCAGGCCATGGAAGCTCATTGGTGACCTGGGGCCTGTCACATGTTCTCAGCCCAACCTACCTCACAGGGCTGTTGTGAGGATAAAATGGAAGAGAGGCGAATGATGTGAGCTGCCCTGGGTCCCCATTGGGGAGAAAGGCAGGGTAGAAATGAATTAATTAACTAATTACATAAATAAAATAAAATGAATAAAAGCCCTGAACAATGCATAGTATATAAATGAAATGTTCTATAAGTAGAAATGATCCCCCATTCCTGTTCACAGAAGCTCTTACCTGACTGGCAATCGTGGTTTGATGTTGACAGGGGGTGGGGCAGGGACATCATTTGGAAACATGTCAATCCACATGTGGAGAGAGCCCTGGAAGTATGATGACACAACAAAAGGGAAGGGGAGGAACGAAAAATGGTGGAAACAATTTTTAATGAAACAATCTACATTTGATTCAAGCCTCAGAAGAGGAACACACTCTAAAGATGTAAACTCTTTGTTATGTTGGATCAGGGTCTGCCTTTGTATACAATTCAAAAAGCACCAGGGCCTTTTCATAAATATTTGTTTGCACTATTTCCCCCCCATTTTGACATTCAAATTCATGTAGCACATTTATTTTACCTTTGCTACATAGAGCAGGAAATAAGAAGGCATTTCTGGCTGTGCATCACTAAGTCCTTAAGGTAATGAAATTCAATCCTCCCTCTGGAAAGAAGTGATATCACTCAAGGCACTGCTTGATGAGCACAGGCCCCAGACAATTAGGCCTGTGGAGCCAGCACCTTGCTTTCGACCCAGGAAGATGAAGTGCAGGTGTTTCAGTACTCATGTGGTGGGACTTTACCAGTTCATATCTGCCCAGCTGCTACTTCTAAACTATCTTCATGGACAGTGCAACAGAATTCTAATCTAGAGGTCACTAAGGCATGAATGATGATGGCTAAATCATTTTTAAACCTTATAATGTGGAGCTTGAAACATCAATGCAGGAGACCCAGAGCAATGAAAAGGATTAGCAGCTTCAAGGCACCACTTGGCAGAACATGGTGTGCCACAGTTGTGAAACTATGAAACTGTATTTAAGAGACCTATAGATACGTCTAGCTGTGGTGAAAAATACAGCAGCTTATAATAATATGCAAAAGGGACACTTTGAAACACTACGCTGCCTCTCAAATGCAATCCCTAAAGTAAATATTTTATACCAGACACGGAGGAAGTTGACTCATGAGGGCAAAATCTGACATTGCAACCATACTGAAGCCACTTGAAATATTTTGTAGTGTCACCAGCTCCACACAGTGGCCATGATTTGTAGGGTTCACCCCAAATAAATAACAATTTTCAGTATCAATGCCACATATTCACATGCCATATGAAGACTTGCCACACAATTTTATATGTTAACATACAGATTCATCGTCGTGTGGAAATGCATGGTGACCATATCCAAAAAGCTGTAGATTAACCTAAAAGCCTTTAGACTAGTATGAGGGCCTAGTCCGGTTCCCAAATCCTACCTCTAATAACACTTCCCTTTCTAATTCTGCACTGTGTAATGAACAGGATCCTCTACTGCCCTGGATCTGGTGAGGGAAAGGGCTATGATCGGCATCAACTCATACTAAGATGGTTGTACTAAAGCAACTGTCATTTCATTTTACCCTAAACAAATTTAGCAGTACAGCAGTTCATACGATTAAGAAAAAACAAATTCTTGTGTAACAGATAGCTTTCGAAATACAGTTGGAGAATAAGCAAACCAATGTTCTGATGTTACCTGCAGGAGACCAGGGCTCTCTGGACTGTAAAGAGATCGAACTTCCACATGTTCTGGTACTAATTTGTACCCATATTCTGGCATTTCATCCCAGTGTTGAAGAACATACAAAGCTTTGTGCTCATCATAAGCAGACCATGTCTCATCTTCATTTTCTTTCTTGTCTTTCACAAAAACTTCTAAAATGCAAGACAAACAGTCAGCAGGCTATGAGAAATCGGAAAGCTCAGAATAAGCTTATTATTAACCAATGAACAGCATTACATTAGTGTCTATAAATCACGAAAGATTAAAGTGGTGACCATTGACACACAGTCAGCACCTTTGAATTCATTAGTTCAGTTGACTGGGTTCTCCATTGAAACTATGTAACTACGCCAGCTAGAGATGGCTAGAGATGGACTCTGAAGACTGTGGTACCCAGGAAGACTTGGGAATTAGGAAGAACCATGCAGTGAGTAATATGCTTTTGGTTTATGTTTCTTGAAGAGCCACCTCCCATGCTATATGGCCTGATCCAACATTGGCTTCTCTTATGTTCTTATGTCTGAGGCAGTGATGCTCTGTATCCTTGGTGCTTGGGGGGGGGGCAACAGTGGGAGGGCTTCTAGTGTCCTCCTGGCCCCACTGCTGGACCTCCTGGTGGCACCTGGTATTTCTGGCCACTGTGTGACACAGAGTGTTGGACTGGATGGGCCATTGGCCTGATCCAACACTGGCTTCTCTTATGTTCTTATAAGAGGGAACTGTATAAACATCTGGAGCAGAGGTCCATCAGTGGCTCTTAGCCACAAGGTACAGACAGGAACTCTTGGTCTGGGGCAAAGGATGCTCTGTATCCTTGGTGCTTGGGGGGGGGGGAGCAACAGTGGGAGGGCTTCTAGTGTCCTCCTGGCCCCACTGCTGGACCTCCTGGTGGCAACTGGTATTTCTGGCCACTGTGTGACACAGAGTGTTGGACTGGATGGGCCACTGGCCTGATATAACACTGGCTTCTCTTATCTATATACTAATAGCCAAGTTGCCCCCGTGAGTGCGGATCGCTAAATCCGCACT
>NW_015164187.1:1004101-1049694 GCF_001447785.1 Gekko japonicus
CCGCGGAGCCCGGCAGGGTCGGAGCCGGGCGGGGGGGGGACCAGACTCGCCTTCGCCTTCTCGGAGCCGGGCGGGAGGGGGGGAGAGGACCGGCCTCGCCGCCGCCGCCTCGGGGAGATCGAGCGGGGGGGATGGAGGAGACGGAGCTCTTCTCCCCCCCGCAAGTATCGCGGGTCCCCCTCTTGTGTTCTTATATTCTTTAAGTAGTCTTAAAACAAATGGGATTTTCAAAAGCAGATCGTGGCATGCCATGGAGGGTTGTATTTCAAACAAAAGAGTCCAAAACACTACTGAGTATGCATGCCCAGTGTAGCTCTTGAAACTCAGCTCTGGCCAATACATGTAAGAATATAGAAAAGCAGATCAAATAGAAGAAGGTTCTTTCATGCTGCCCTGTGACTCAAAACTGTAACCCAGCTTTTTTGATAAACCGGAACACTAAAACCTGATGGACTGAATTTTAATAACAAGTGGGTCACCCAAATCCAGCCTATCTTTCCAATGTGAAGGAAGCAAAGATCAGGAAATGTGAATGGACAATTACAAATGTAAAGGTTTCCTGTGCTCAAAAGCCAGTCAAATCCGACTCTAGGGGGTGGTGCTCATCTCCATTTTCAAGCAAGAGCCAGTGCTGTTACCTTCCCACTGAAGCGGTACCTATTTATCTACTTGCAATTTCTTGCTTTCGAACTGCTAGGTTGGCAGGAGCTGGGGACAGAAATGGGAGCTCACTCCGTCACGTGGCACACTCGGGTCTCGAACTGCCAAACTACAGACCTTCCGGTCTGCAGCTTAGTGTCTTAACCTCTGAGCCACCGCGGCCCCTGTTACAAATGTAGGGGCTTCTAATTACAAGGCTATCCTTAAGAAAATATTTTTTGAATATTCCATCAAGCTATCAGGAAATTACTGAGGCCCACACAAATTGTCAACTAAGACACTGGGAAATCTGAGACTGGATCTTCCCAGCATGTTTTTAAAAGTCTTCATATAGGGGCCTGGTTCAAATCAGGGCCATGAGGTGCACGAGAGGAACAGAAGATTTAATTGCTGCCTCCCCATACTCATCTTTTTACCTTTGAGGACTAACAGCAAAAAGCAGGGCACATTGGTTAAGTACAAAGCCATATGTGGCAAAGAGTTACACCTCCTCTTACCTTTCACATGTGCCTGCAATCTGAACTGAGCTTTTATTAGCATTTTTTAAATGCTGGGAGGATCTATTCAGGGATCTCCCAGCAACTCATGTAGTTTTCCTCCATGGGGAAAAAAAGTTATTTCTTGCAGGGAATCAGGTATTGTGGGATGCAAAGAAAAGACTGTGAACACTTTTTTCAGGAACAATTATTCGTTTAATGAGCCCTTTAGAAATACAACTATTTAGTGCTCAAAACAAAATGTAACAATTTAGGAACTATTCCAATATACTGAAATAATAGATTTCTTCATCCAGATTAATATTTGGAGTACCTCCTGCAGCAGAATAATTATTGAGCACAATCCACTAACTATTTACCTAACAGAAAATAGGTACGCTATTAATTAATCACGCGCAGTTCCAATATGAAAAGATTCCAGCAAACTGCAGGGAACAGATGAAAATGAATTCACAGAACCAGATGGAAAGCATTTCAGAAACTTCACTAGTTGATATGACAGCCTTTCAAGAATGGGGATCAATACCTTCAGGGAAAGCTTCCGGTGGGATCTTAAAAATCTTATTGTTCACTTTTACTTCCTCCTTCCTGTACTCAGCTGAAGGGAGCGCACTCTTCTTGCATAAACTGTCCAGGATATGTGTGGGCTTGAAAGCATCTCGCCACTCATTGTAGCCCTCTCTGCAAGGAATAAACAGGGTCAAACATTTTGAGTTCTCTTGGACATGATTTCATTTAATGCTAACATTTCCGTAGAGGGCACACTGGGATTCGATACCAGGCTCTTTTGGGAAGATTACCACTGCGGGCCCTGAAAAGTGCAAGTATAGCCACAAAAATAATGGGAAGAATTCATGCTTGGCTTCCAAGCTCTTCTTGTAGTACATACGTGTCGTATTGTGAGGCCACTCCACAGTTGGCTCTGTGTTTACTGTAGAATCGGTTCTCCAAGTCAATCTTTGTCTCCCCAATTAAGTCATCAGATCCCACCAAATCATGATCAAATATTGATACACTGAGCTCTGATTCCATGGGAAAGGATATGGTCAGCTCCAGCACTCTGAATATAAGAGAGAAAAAGAAGTTGTGCAAATAGAGGGTGAAACGGAGCACATAGAAACGTGTTCTGTGCAACAACTACTTTTTTGCCTATCTTTTCGTAGTATCCCCTCTTTTTACACATATAAAATACAACAGAAGTACCCAAGTCAAAGTTCTATCAAGCTGACACATGAATAGGAATGGGCAAGAACTGAACGAATAAGAAGGAGGAGGAGGAGGAGGAGGAGGAGGAGATTGGATTTATACCCCGCCCTTCACTTGGAGTCTCAGAGCGGCTTACAAACTCCTTTCCCTTCCCCTCCCCACAACAGACACCCTGTGAGGTCGGTGGGGCTGAGAGAGCTCTGACACAAACTGCTCTTTCAAGGACAGCTATGCCAGAGCTTGTGACTGACCCAAGGTCACATGAGCAGGTGCAAGTGGAGGAGTGGGGAATCAAACCCGGTTCTCCCAGATTAGAGTCCGCACACTTAACCACTACACCAAACTGGCTCTCATTCTGAATTTTGCCCTGTTTGTGGTTTACGAACTGAAGTTAGTAAACTATTAAAACAGTTTGTAGGTAGAGCAGAAAATGAGGATTTAAAGGAACTATGAGTAAACCCCTACTTTCTGTTCCCTGCAAAAGCTACAAAAACAGCTGAGCGGCAGGGAACAGCCTACTCCCTGCAGCTCAGCTGTTTCAAGCTGTCTTGTGGAGTCCCTTTAAAGTTTAAAGGGAGTGCACAAGAAAGCCTGAAAAACAGCTGAGCAGCAAGGAGTGCCTGCTCCCCCCCCCTCAGCTGTTTCAGGCTGTCTTGTACAGTCCCTTTAAACTTCAAATGGACTGCACAAGACAGCCCAAAACAGCAGAGCTCAGCTGTTTTTCAGGCTTTCTGCAAACACCACTGAACAGGTTTGCAACGCCATGAACCACAAACTGGTTCAGTTTGCAAATGAACCTCCTGGTTTGGTTTGTGGTTTGGCCAAAAGCACAAACCAACACAAACTGACGTGAACCACATTTTTCTGGTTCATGCCCACCCCTACATGTGAGCCAATGACTTGACCTGGTAAAAATCTTTCAGCACCCCTCACCTTCAACTCTTTGACTGTGGTAGGTTTTCCTCCCTGTCTCATGTGGACAAGTGGCTGCCAAACCCCACCAAGGCTCTTTTTTAATCACCTCCCCAATTTACAGTCATACTAGCCAGCCATCATTTGGGGCATCCTCAGCCACTCCCTTCTCCTGTCTGATGAAGGAAGCTTTGACTCTTGAAGAAGAAGAAAGCTGATACGCCAGAAATCTTAGATTCAAGTCTAACAGCCTCTTAGAGACCAGTAAGATTTTTGGGGTATAAGCTTTCAAGAGTCAAAGCTCCCTTCTGGCGAAGTACCTAACAAAATGTCCTACAAAGGGAGCTTTGATTCTCAAAAGCTCATACCCCGAAAATCTTGTTGGTCTCTAAAGTGCTACTAGACTTGAATCTAGCTGTTCTATTGCAGACCAATATGGTTAAAACTCCCAAGAAATCTTGTTGGTCTTCAAAGTGCTACTGGACTCATATCTTGTGCTTCCTCCTCTCTGCTGCTCACTAGCAGTGCAGTCCTAAGGAAACCCCATTGACTTCAATGGACTCAGGAAGGTGGAACTCTGTTTAGGATTGCACTGCCTGTCACAGTTCATGCCCCTCCTTTCTCTGTATAACATTTCTCTGTTCTTCTCTGTCCCATTTCAGTTCCTGAAGAACAGAAGCACACACGTCTGCCTATGATTGTGTAACGGTAATACATGCTCTGCATGAAGCCAGTGGGAGTAGATGTAACTACAGTAACACATCCTTACTCTCCAAAGACTGGATTGAGTTGCTTTGGAATATATCTCTCTTTGGTGTCCTTCCGTTGTTTCCCAATTGTAATCACGAGGTAAGGATCTGCCTTGCCATTGGGGTCTGCTGGTGTCAGGTTGGTTGCCTAAAATATAACATATGGGATTATACATTCCCATGGGGTTCCCATGTTAGACTGTTGCAGCAAAAGCAAAGAGGAATCTCATGGCACCTTAATGAGTACCAAATAAGTGTTCTTTCCATCAGATGCACGGAATGCAACCTCTTTCAGCAGAAACACATACACGGCAGAGGAGGAGTTATTGTAAACAAAGGCTGTAAATAGCAGAAATTTGCAACAATTCTATGCAAAACATAAAAGTATCCAAGATAGCTGCTGATAATGTTAAATTGCTTAACATAAAAGCCATGGGATACCTTTTATGAAGACCAACCAAAATAACCTAACAAAGCATGCAACCTTTTGAGTGCTCCAGAACTCTTAATCAGGCTGGAACTTAAAAAACAAAAACAAAGGAGAACGAAAACATATCTTTCAGACCATGATCCTAAAGCCTGTATTCCAGAGTAGAGTTTAACACTGGTTTTGGTGGGCACAGAGCATGGATAGTACCCGCAGGGCTCTTTTTGTAGCAGGAACTCCTTTGCATATTAGGCCACACACCCCTAATGTAGCCAATCCTCCAAGAGCTTACAGAGCTCTTCTTACAGGAGCTACTGTAAGCTCTTGGAGGATTGGCTACATTAGGGGCGTGTTGCTTAATATGCAAATGAGTACCTGCTACAAAAAGAGCCCTATGACTGGTAATTTTTGTTTGGTGGGGGGAGGGAATGGAAACCATCCAATTGCAAACACAAAGGCTAGCAGTTAATCAAGTGTCTTTCTGACACCACACAGAACAGTAAGATCCCTTAAAAGGCCAGCAGTAAAGAACAAACATAATGATCCTTTATATTAACAAGGGTGGAGACTAATTTTAGTTGATATACTTAGTAAATAGTCAAGGTAAGCTAAATGTGGAGGTGTTTGCACATATGACAGGCCACAAAGCCATACAGCAGCCACCCAGAGGTCAGGTGCATTCCTCAGGTTTGTCAGATGCTTTATGAGGTTTTAGGTTTGTCATGAACAGCTACTATTGCAGAAGAATCCCTGGCATGACATGTGATTAGGTACTGCAAAATCAAAACACAGAACCATAGAGTTAGAAGAGACCAAAATGAGCTAATTGTAACTTCATGATGCGCAGCCAGCCACACATTAGGTGTGCATGCATGCACGAGCAACAAAAGAATTTCAGTCAGCCAGACTAGGGTACCACAAATATGGAGCAAAAGAAATCATATTTGTTTGTTTATTTAGAAAATGTTTACGCTGCCTCCCCAGAGAACCTGTTAACAGGAGTTCTACAATAAGGTATTTTCAGGACCAGTAGGTTCAGAAAGTTCTGCCAAGCAAGACAAAAGTAGAGAGGAGAAGAAGTACATGGCAAAATCATAATAAAGGTCACTAGCCAATCCAACTTGAGCAGAAGAATTCCTCCTCAATCCCTAAATAGGTTGAACTCTCAGAACCTGAAGAAAGCCTGTGTTTCCCAAAAGAAAAAAATAAGGGATCTCTGATGTAGAGTTGTGAAATAAGGGGAAATCATTATATTAATGGGCTGATTGTATACTGAAAGTAAGCAATGGCTCCACAAGATTCAGAATATTCTGCTTTCTTGTGGCTGCAAGATCACAGATCTTCATCAGCCTGTAAATATTTAACTATGAACATAGCTGCAATTTGGACTGGGGTGATATGGGAAGGGGGTTAAACCATCCATTGCCTACTCATTTCCTGAGCTCCCCACACTGCTACTAGAATTCTAAAGGGATAAAGATATATCCTTTAAAAACCCATATAAAATTCCTAAAATAATTTGTGACACTCAGCCTCAAATCACACTATCTGAAAGCATAATTCAGGGATGTAAGGAAGAAGACTCCTTCTCACCCTCCATCTCACTGTTTTATGCAGTCATAGTTATTAGAGCATAAATATGTTTCATCCTGAATGGAAAGAATATTAAAATTTCCATTGTGAATTCACAATGGATTAAAGATATTGCTGAGAAATACTTACTTTAACTATGTAAATTCGGACAAGGACCTTAATAGGTCTGTTTCTGGGGATGCCTTGGGAGATCTTGTGTTCTGCACCTACCTCTTCAGCCCGATAAACATAGAATGAACCCTGCAATAGACAGATTGAACAAGAATCTATGTTATCCTTTATGAATCTTACCAGCAATCTGGTTCAATTTCATCTAGTTCCATTTTTCACTGCAGCCCCCATCCCATGGGGTTTTTGCTCTGTGGGCACCACTATTCCTAGCATAGCCTTTTCAGTTATCAAAAAGGATCCCTCTCTTGTCTGTCAGCAGAAGAGCTGATAGGATCTAGTCTGGCACATTTCCCCCAGAAAATGTAAAGTGCTATTAATAACAAAATTCACGAGGAAGATATAGGAAGCAGTAGGCCAATGAACATACAATTACGGTTCTACAATGTACAAAGAGAGAGAAACTCTCAAAAAAGGGATTATTTTGTTTTACTCTGAGCAATGAACTGATCTTTGTTCTAAGGATCAGGTCTTTGCATGAATGATGCTGGGCTCCCACAAATCACTGCAGTTCTATAGCACCAATGTTTACATGCAATGCTATTCCATATCAAAGGGAGTTACAATATTAATCACTAGATGATTTAGATGAACAGAAACCATTACAACTGTTCAATTTTTTGGGTGTCAAATTACATCTGATTTATGGCAATCCCATAGGGTTTTCAAGACAAGAAATGTTCAGAGGTGAATTGCCATTGCCTGCTTCTGTGCTACAACCCTGGTATTCCTTGGTGGTCTCTCATCCAAATACTAGCCAGGGCCAACCTTGCTTAGGTTCCAAGATCTGTCAATATTGGGCTAGTTATGGCTACAAAAATGCAGAAATAATAGATATAGACAATGAATCTCTGCTGTAGGCACCTTGAATTATTTATTTATTTACTTTTCGTATTTGTAGCCTGCCCATCCCGTGAGTGGCCTCAGGGGGGGTCACATCATCCCAAACAATACAATAAGGTTTAAGATGCCACAGGAAATCTTCAGCAGGCTTTCCTATACCCACCCTCGAAATTTGGCAAAGATTGGATTTGGGATGTCTGAGTTATAGCCCCCCAAAACAGGTGCCCCCAGAAAAGCTCAGCTCTCGCCTCCCCATAAATCAGCCACACAGCAAGTGATTCTTCCTAACTTGCTCTCACACAACTACTAACTCCTCTCTCTTCCTGCTGCAAAGTGAAAGCAGATGAGTCAGGGTGTGGTATATATACAATCTGTTCCCATAGAGCAGAATGGGAGCTCCGTGGTTGCCTCCCAGAGCTGTCAATCAATCAAGATATGGACAACTGCTATGGGTGTTTCTAGGGCTCTCCACAAATCTACCCCAGTGTTGCCTAGGAATTGATAAATCGGTGCCAGGCTATCTGGAGAGCAAACCTCTCTAACAAACCAAACAAACCTCCATGGAAAAGAGGTGGTTCATTTTTGGATTCGGGAATGATGCAACCAAATGAACCAGTTTGAAACTAACCATGAACCAACCTGGTTCGTGCTCAAACCGCAGTTCATTTCTCGATTCATGCCCATCCCTAATCCAGTCATTTTCTACCTTGTGGCAATCTCCAAAGGGATGTATGTCTAAAACTACATTTCACTGCTGCATCCAAAATACCCTCAAAGACAAATCATCACACAGTTATCACCTGATCAAAAAAATATCTAGAGAATACCACCTCTAAACACTGATTTATCAGGGCTGTGCTCCAAGATAAAGGTAATATCCCAAATGAGGCTTAGAAAGGCACAGCAGTCATTGGACTAATAAAGATTCAGCTAATAAAGCTCACTCTCAAACAATTAATATTACTATAACTAAAACAATGTACCTTTGATGCTATATTAATCTGTGACAAATAGTCCAGTTGTTTCTACTATTATAGGGTTGGATCTAACACAGTATGAGCAGACGGCACACATTGGTGCAGATCTTTCCTGACTTCCCCTTTCCCCAGTAAGAGACCACAAAAAGGCAAATTCTAGAGGCCATGGGACCTGTTTGGGAAAAAACAAACAAACATATGGCCTTATGAAGATGCAGTGAGGAGGAGGAAAGAGGCAAAATTGCCTCCAGTCAGTGGAAGCACCAGAGTTAAAAAGAAGGATGAGGCTGATTTTTGCCCAGCTCCCAGTGAACACTGTTGTGCATACTTTGTTGGATTCAACCCTCTAATCATTAATGTGAATTACAATTGCTACTCTATATCCTGGAGCATGTTCAAAAAGCAATTTAACACAGATAAATATTTTAACTACCTTTTCGGAGACCTGATCCATTAAGGCATATTATTTTCTTATCAATTCCTATACATTTTTATCAAATTCAGATTACTCATCTACCTTATATTTCCCCACAAACTTATCTTCCTCATTTCCATCTTCATCCTCGTTTGCTTTCCCACGATGAAGTGGAAAAATACATAGCCAATCCTCAAAATTGTCAAACTCGTTTTCCAGCTCTGAATTGTAAATCTAAAATAAGAAGCATGTTAAATTTAAGAGCTCTCCTGCGAAAACAATAGCTAGTATTGGCCAACGCACCATAGAAAAATTAACGCATTACTCCTTTTTAATGTTATCTGAAATCCTAAATAAAAAGTCAAGTATATATGTGTATCACTGGGCGATTTCTCACTAGAGCTGCCTCGCAGCGCAGCGCCGTTTGCCCCAACACAAACATGTCAATTTCACACCCGAGGCTGCGGGGCTGCATTTGACCCGCGGCTTCGCCCAATTTCCTCCGCAGTTTCATGATCCTCAAAAACCAGGATCACGAAACTGCGGAGGAAATTGGGCGAAGCCGCGAGTCAAAATGCAGCCCCGGAACTTCGGGTGTGAAATTGACATGTTTGTGTCGGGGCAAACGGCGGCTGTGCTGCGAGGCAGCTCTAGTGAGAAATCGCCCACTGTGTTATATGCATAGCCTCTGAAGACCGCAAGGAAGTCCATCTGTTCTTGTCTGGCAGGAAAACCATAATAGTGACCCAGAACAGTTGTGGAAGGATCTTGGCACAAGTGACCAGTTATCTGTTAAACCTCAAATGTCACACAACAGGAGACATACACGTATAAGAACCTATCCCCAAACTGTTAGCAAAGTTTCTGTGAAATGCCTAAACAATTTAGGATATTTACGGTAATCTATCAAAAGGCTCAATTTCTGATCTTGCAACCAGTCTGGAAACCAATCAGTGTGATGGAGTGGCTAGAATTTTGGATTAGGGTGGGGGAGTCCTGTCAAAGACCTGATCAGCAATGAAGCTCACTGGGTGACCTTGTGCCAGTCACTTTCTCTCAAGCTAACCTACCTCACAAGATGCTGTCTGGAGGCAGCACCTGGGACTTATCTTGTCAAGGCATAACTGCAGCCAGAATCCTGCAATGGATTACATTCACTGTAACTGTGGTGTTGCCCAAGAGATGGAGCTTCAGCTGCAAGCCTAGCACTGCACCTCCACTGGGTTGCTTCTGTGCAGACCCATTGTCTCTGTTGCTCCTTCTGGGGGGTGGCAGAGCCTGGAGGGCTGGTAGTCCTGGCCCTGGCCTGGCTCAGCCATGGTTAGCTGTTGCTGCTTCTGGAATGCATCTCCCAGTGGCGAGGTCTCAGCCGCAGGCTCTTAGCACCCAGCCACAGGAGGTGGGTGCTCCGGGGCTTCCAGTGGTGAGGCCTGGCTTTTGGGGCATGGCCAAGAGAGCCACGGACTCTGGGTCTGAGGGAAACCGTGTCGTGCTGGGGATTCCCTGGCCTTCCTGATATATCTCAGACAGGAACCCTGTCTCTTTTTGGAGCTCCATCGGGGTCCCCCTTTGATAAGTCTGAGCCTGGCTCAGTGGGGGTCTTCCCAGCCAGATCCCCTTACTCCAACTAGCTTCCATGGCAGGAGGCTTAATTACAATCAACCTCACTCAGTGGGATTTACTCATGTATAGGGTATGACAGGATTCCATCCTCTAAGACTTACCTTTAACGTGGCTATGAGTTTCCTTTTGGGACGAACCGGCTCAGCTTCAACTATTACTTCATCTTCTGCATCCACATCCAGAGAAGCAATATTTAGATTCCCTCCTTCTAAATATAATACGGAGATATTAATGGGATATTCTGCCTTACTCATTAAGATATCATTACTATAGGACAGCAGGCTATAAACTGAAAGAAAGGAGTAGGGAGTTTTGTGGAATGGCTCCTATCAGTCTACACACAGAGAACAAAGGGACCTTGGAGTTTGTGCAGAGTACAAGGATATTTGAAGGAAGTAGTTTAGTTTTGCTTGGCAGAATTCCTGAGAGGTTTCTGAAGAGAACCAGTTGTAGGAGACTGAAATGACATTGCTGAGACTCAGGTGTTGCCAGACTGTTCTTGACTCTACATCTAGCACATCCATCATATCTGCTCAATCAGTACATGTGTAAATCAGTCAATTGCAAAGGCAGTTCTGACCAGCCTGCAAAGGCTTTTTTGCAAAAGCTGCCTGGGATTTCCCATAACTTTCAATGTAGAACATGGCTATGGGATGGAGAGGCTCTTTTGAAAAACAGAGTGAATCTGAATAGTTCTTGTTTTAGTAAACTCCTACAGTAAAAAGAACTCACCCGGATCATTGGGGTCATCGTTCTCACCATCCTCTTCATCACTAAAGAACTATAAAAAGACATAAAAACTCATCATCTTATGCTCAATCCCTACCATTTCACTGTTTTAGCAAATGTTCTGTTATCAGGGCCAAAGACACAGATTCTATAAACAGAATACATTACAAAAGAAAATTCCCATCATTCTCCTTTTCTTCCTCAGATTTTAGATTATTTTTAGCTCATTTCTGTTGTCTATATTCAATTTTAATCCTAATTGGGTAGTAAATGTCTTACACATTCTGTATGGTGCCTAGCTTTTAAGAAGCTCAACAAGCAGCATTTCCCCCTTTTAATTTCATACACGATAATGAATACAAAATGAGGAGCTACTCGCATTATTAAATAATAATTCAAAACAGATCAATACACACAAGCATGATTATTGATATTATTATGTAAATGTGCTAAGTTTTCATACATCTTGACAGGACAAAGAAGTATCTTGCAAATAAATATGCATTTAGTAAATAATGGATCCTTGTAGAACATGGCTATGGGATGGAGAGGCTCTTTTGAAAAACAGAGTGAATCTGAATAGTTCTTGTTTTAGTAAACTCCTACAGTAAAAAGAACTCACCCGGATCATTGGGGTCATCGTTCTCACCATCCTCTTCATCACTAAAGAACTATAAAAAGACATAAAAACTCATCATCTTATGCTCAATCCCTACCATTTCACTGTTTTAGCAAATGTTCTGTTATCAGGGCCAAAGACACAGATTCTATAAACAGAATACATTACAAAAGAAAATTCCCATCATTCTCCTTTTCTTCCTCAGATTTTAGATTATTTTTAGCTCATTTCTGTTGTCTATATTCAATTTTCATCCTAATTGGGTAGTAAATGTCTTACACATTCTGTATGGTGCCTAGCTTTTAAGAAGCTCAACAAGCAGCATTTCCCCCTTTTTATTTCATACACGATAATGAATACAAAATGAGGAGCTACTCGCATTATTAAATAATAATTCAAAACAGATCAATACACACAAGCATGATTATTGATATTATTATGTAAATGTGCTAAGTTTTCATACATCTTGACAGGACAAAGAAGTATCTTGCAAATAAATATGCATTTAGTAAATAATGGATCCTGCCTATGGAGTAAAAATCCGACTGTATAAAGTTCAAAAATATAGTGATACAAAACCACAAGACAGCAAAATTCATATATCAACAGTGCAATCCTAAAAAATGCTATGCCCTTGTAAGCCAATTGACTTCAGTGGATTTTGAAGGGGGAACTCTGTTTAGGATTGTACTGTAAATCACTGTGCTTCCTGACAAGCTGGCAACCCAATAAATAAGTTTCTACTTGGACCCACAAAAGAATGCATCTTGAAGTACACAGCACCCAAAATCACTAGATACATGAATCCATGCTGTGGTTACCTTGTTAGATTACAGGACCCTGTGTGGGTCTGCCTTTCTGGACAATTTAGAAACTACAGCTGGTACTGAATGCTGCAGCCTGGCTGCTATCAGGTGCAAAGCAGAATCTTCATATCACCACATTTCTTCAGCACTGATTACTGATGTTACATGGTTCAAGGTGCTAGCTATCACTTACAAAGCCATTAAAGGCACTGGACCCATATAACTGCAGGACCACCTCTCCTGCTATCTTCTGCTTCTCCAGATCAGCTCATAAGAGCAAAGCCTTCTGAAGGTGCCACTCTGGAAATAGGTAAAATTGGGAACTGCCACTGACACACCTTTTCTGTGGTGGTTCCTACATTGTGGCTGCCTGAGGCTACCACACTTCTATCATTTTGCAAAATGTGCAAAACAGAATTGTTCAGGAGGGCATTCTTGTAAAAGGAGCAAAGCTGCAGTGTAATGGTTCAGCTCAGGATGTGACTTTTATTAGGCATAAAGTCTTTCCTACCCTGACTGTCTTGCTGCCTTAAACAGATGTGTCCATATATGTTATTCAGGTCCCCCTACCTTTCTACAATCCCAGCCCAACTGCATTTTTTGTCTTAGGTCTGAAGATCTTCTGGAATCACAGCAGAACTCCCAACTACAGAGATCAGTTGCCCCTAGGTTTGCCAGCTCCAAGTTGGGAAATTCCTGGAGATTTGGGGGTACAGCCTTAGGGAGGCGAGGTCTGGGGACAGAAGCGACCTCATCAGGGCATAATGCCATAGACTCCACTCTCCAAAGCAGCTATTTTTTCCCAGGGGAATTGATCTCTGTCATTTGGAAATCAATTGTAATTGTGGGTGATCGCCTGTCCCCACTGGACACTGGCAAACCTAGTTCTCATAGAGAATATGGGCGCTTTGGAGAAGTTTGTAGAAAGATCCGTCTTGCCTGTTCATATCTCCAGTCACCGGATTTAAGTATCCTCAGATTTGGCTGACTTTGCTATTAGTATATAGATATTATCGTATCTTCCAATCTGCTTACTGACTGACCAAAAAGGGTTTTTTTAATTATACTTGTAATCTGCCTTGTTCTCATAACAATAACTGGGAAAAGAAACACATTAAAGAGAACCAATTATTTGCATTAAAAAGGATCTAATAATTATTTTGTGTGCGTTGGCTGTGCCAACTAAAACATTTCAGAGGCAGTACAATATTGGTTTTATGCTCTCTCAGTCTTCTTTCCCAGTGCATTTTTAAAAATACCCCTATTCTCCCCCGCACTTGTGCTTCCTCTGTGTGTGTCTGTTCCTCAGTTTTCCATCCTGCCCTTGATGAGGATTTCAACATTCCCTCTGCTTCTCCAGTTCAGATGAGGATACTGCACTTACTGGATAACATTCTTAATTATCTCCCCTCCATTTGCTTCACATACCCACACATTACAATATAAATACACTAACACAGGGTATGTTATAATGGAACTAGCAATGCATTACCTGATTGTTCATTTCCTTTAATGATTCATAATATTTAGACCACCAATCCAGTTCTTCTATTTCAGGCTTTTCCTCCTCAAATTCTTCCTGTGTTGGTATCAGTTTATCAATAGGAATTTTTTTCAGAGGTGCCTAAGAATAAAGAACAGTGGAAGTCAACCAAGTAAGGACATGTGTAGCACTAAGAAAAGCCCCGTTGGACTAAACCTTTTTATCCAGCAGCACCCCGTCCCACTTTTCATTCTCCCCTAAGTGGTATTCAGAGGCAACTGCCTCAGAACACAGAGAGTTTAGTATTTAGTATCAAGGTTAATCACCTCTGATAGAGCGATCCTTCACATCCTAAATTTATGTTATTCCCCTAAAATCATCTAAACCAGTGAGCATCACCACACCTTGTGGCAGCCAATTCCATGTTAGTTATGTAGCTGTTTTTACCTGTCCTAAATCTACTGCCATTCAGCTTCACTGGATGATCTGGATTTCTAGGATTGCGAGAGAGGGAGGAGCCATTTGTCTTTTCTACACCAATTATAATTTTATAAGCTCGATCATAATCCCTCCTCCCCTAGTAATGTTTTTCTAAAATAAAAAGTCCAGAACTTTCACTTCCATTCATAGGGAAGGTGCTTTCATCATTTTGGCCACACTCTTCAGTATCTTTTCAAGCTCTAAGACAGAGGTCCTCAGTGTGGTATCCTGTGACACCTTTCCCGGTGCCTGCTGAGTATTTAGAAATGGGGGTGGGACCAGGTTAGGCTTTTGCCTAGCAAGGCTTCTGACTGGCCACTGGAGATTTGAGTGGACATGCAGCTTTTTAAAAACATTGCTTTGGCAACAGCTGCCACCACAAGACAAGAATCTTCACTGTGTGACCGAAAGTAAGCTGCAGCAGTTATTTTATGGCTTTTTCCAACTCCCCCTGTACCAAGTCAGAGTCTTCTGCAATATCCCCTTTTTGCTGGCCAAGCCTAGGATGAGCCTCAGATTAGAGAAAGGAGAGGGGCTCCATCTTATCCGGCTCCCTCTTTCTCACACACCACTTGTCTCTCCCAGAGCATTAAGGGAGTGGTTGGGCCCTTCCCTAACCCATCTCTTAAAGGGTTTCCTGGGGGAAGGACATCCCTGGGCTCCCCCACTCTCCACTGACATGGGCTGAGCCTGGGAGAATAGCAGGACCCAGGGCCAATGGGGCTGTGAACTGGGGGCCCCCTACTCTGCCCCACCCACTTGGGCTACCTTAAAGGGCCACATTCTCAGCCCATACTGGCCGCTGCTGCCTGCTCCCTCCTCAAAAGCTTCTGCTGACATGGCCTGTACCAGGCATCCTGTAGTGGGCCTGGCCACACCTCTCCCGCTGGCTGCTCTGCTGCCATGGTGCCGCCCAGCCTCCACGGGTCTACCTAGCTTTGCAGCAGGTAGGACTGTTGCTCCTCCACTCTTGGACCCTGCCACCGATGCTCCCAGTGGCCTGCTTGTCATGGGCTTACCAGCAGCTGCTCTGGCTCCTGAAGTGAGTGTGGGGCACAGGCACCAGTCCCAGACAGGCTTGCTCTGCCTCCTGCAGCAGGCATCTTGTGGCTGTGCCCACCGCACTGTGTTGGAATTCCAGAGGGGCCTGCAGGCTCAAAAAGGGTTTAGGGAGCCCTGCTCTAAGATATCCTTTTTTGAGATGGGGCAAGTAGTCTCCATATGCAGCCACAATACATGTTATTTTTAACCCCTTTCCTAGTAATCCCTAAAATGGAATTTGCCTTTTTTCAGTGCTGCTGGAGTTGACATTTTCATTCAGCTAAACCCCCCTATCGCAAGATTTCTTCCCCTGAAAAGTCACAGGCTGTTCAGATCTCATCAATATATTACTTTACATTCACTCATGAATCTCATCTCATTTGTCGTCTTGTTACCCATTCAGTCTGTTTGGAGAGTTCCTTTGGGAGCTCTTTACTGCCTACTTTGGTTTTCATTATCCTGAACAAGTTGGTGTCCAGAGCCAAACTTGATCAGCTTGATTAGAGCAGAGGGGAAATACTTGGGAATAGACAATTAGCATCTGTGGTGAGATAAGAATCCTATGTCCCTATTCAGCTCTGGGAAGTAAATTGTTCTGAACCTGTGAATGAACTCAAGTTCAGCAATCTCACATTGTAATTTCCCCTTGAAGTTTCTTTGTTTGAGGACGGCCACTCTTAGGTCAGCAATGGAATGACCTGGAGGATTAAAATTTTCTCCCACTGGTTTTTGAGTGTTGTGGTTTTTAACATCAGATTTATGTCCATTTATTCTTTTGTATAGGGACTGACCTCATCCATTTCTACATTATATCTGTGCTCACTAAGGTCTATCCATCATAAAGCACACTATGCTTCTGGATGGTTCAGCTTTGTGGAAAACCACTCTCTGAAGAATGTATCTACATTCAGAACTACAAACAAGCAGATATAGTCTCCAACAGCAAAATTGGTGTACATTTGGATTTTTCCCTGTATACTTACCTTTACAAGCTTAAGGGGATTTGCTTTGCTACCTAAATCGCCAGCAGCTGCGCCGATATTTATTACTGTCTTTCCAGCCACTGCACCGATGTTTATCACAGTGTGCCCAGCCGCTGCACCAAGGTTCTGCATTGTTTTAGAGATGTTAGGTCGAGCTGAGGCTTTCCGTGCTAAAACAGAACAGCATAGATCATGTATACCAGTAAAATAAGTCTGTGTTTGACATACTGTTTCTACTTTACTTACCAGTTTATAGCAACCACACATAGCATTCCTTTAATTAGCTGGTGAAGAATGTTGGACTGAGATACATGACCTTGCCCATCTCAAAATTCTGTAATTTCCTATATGTCCGCACCATATCTATAATCCTTTAAAGTGAATGGTTCTGACAGTAATACTGCAAACTCAAGAAATATCAGAGTTCAGGTTGCCCATGCGACCTTCTTACCTCAGATGTTTTCAGTACAACATATTGGCTCAGATCCACTGTAATGTTTCTGCAGATGGAAGGACTACTGCCTGCAGAGTAGGACTTTCTCACCTTCCTTAGTGGACTCCAAGGAGAAAGAAGATTTTGGAGAGTGTTCTGAGCTGCAGTAGAAGGGGGGAAAGTTATGCTCTGCAGGTGGAAATCCATCTTCAGAAACACCTTGGTGGATCCAAGCCATTATTTCTTTCAGAGTATGCTGCCTGGATGTAACTGGTCTTAATATTTTCTGCATGGCTCTCGTTGACCTTCTGCAACTCTGGTAATTCTTGACAAAATTGTGACAAGAAGTTGGACAGGGCGATGGACAGTGGAGTGGCTGTGGTCTTATACTAGGTGCAGGGTTCCACACCCTCAGGCTGAAGAATAGAATGCTTCTACTGTCATGATAGTCATATTATCACACATAATCCAAAGGTGTCCCAAAATATTTTAGATTTTAAAAACTCACTCTTTGGTGGGTTGTCTGTTTCATCTTCAAACTCATCTACCTCTTTAGGAGCAAATTTCATAATATGTGACACTATGTGTGTTCCCACCATGACAGTGCGTCCAAAAGCCCTCTTCTCCACCACAAAGATACTCAGGGGTGGGTGCAAATATACCTGCTCTGGGAGCTCCTGTGAAAGAAGCCAATAAAGAGTCACAAATTAGATTGTAGAAGACTGTTGCATCTTAGAGATTTCCCATTTCATTGCAAATTAAGCTTTTTAAGGGAACAAGCTATTCATTATGGGACCTTCCACAAGTACAATAGTAAACACTCATAGCAGTGCTGTAACCTTGCCCAGTCATTCTCAACTCTGCAATGGTTGCGGATGTAGTAATTTCCATCAGTAATATAGAAACCTCGAGGATCCTCAACAGCGGGTATTTCAGAAATCCATCTTAAAAATATAGTGAGTTGGATAAGGATTGCAGATCATCACAACTTTCCCTCCCCCTGGCAGCCATTTTCAACCACAGGAGAACTGATTCCCAGAGTCATAGGAGCCACATGGAGTCATAGCCATTCAGGTCAGGGTGCAGCAGTGAGGGGAGGGAGCCAAAGGCATTCCCTGCTTCCTCTTGTGTCAGGACAGCTTCACAGACAGAAGAAGCAGGAAGGGCAATTTCCAACTAGATCTAACTCAATGAGAGCAAAGCAAATTCCTGCCAGTCAGTCCCATTCTTTGATTCAATCTGTTCTGCTAAACATATAGGTGGAAAGCTACAAATAACATTCTCCATTCTTTAAAATCTGTCCCTAATGTTCCAGTTCATACTCACCACATCAACAAATTTGACAAGTTCAGTGAAATTTGGGTTCTCTTTGAATGATGTTATTACTTCTGATTCTACTTTCTTTCCAGCACATTCAATGATCACCTGCGGCTGGTCAACTTCAAACAAGTTCACACGTTTCAAGTCTCTCAGGCCCCAAAACAAGATCTAAGAAATAGGAGGCAAAATAATTGCCCACTGAGGGCACAAACAGAAACAGAGAGTAGCAAATATGAGGTACACCTTCTCACTTCTGTCCTCTGTTGTTTGCAACTTAAATCACTGTGTGTTAATCGACTGTCAATGATCCCATTTCAGAACAAATATTTAGATCTGATGGCATTGTGTTCCTCTGCTAGATTTCTTAAATACTGAATTTGAAGTTCCAGAAAGAGATTATGAATTACCAATCCTAATCCCAGTATATTCTGTTTTGAAGTCCTGTCACTTAACATATGAGGTGTAGGCATATAACCTGATAAAAAATGCATAGGATAATATTTGTATGAGTATCCAACAGCATTCAAGACCAACTGGATGACTTCTGGGGATGTGGTATTTACCTAGATGTCCCAGATTTTAAGTTACTAGACTGCAATGAGGAGTTGTCATCTCCAGTCTTATTCTACCATCCCCAACAGAAATAAGAACCTTTTACCTCTTACCACCACGGGAAGCTTTTAGAAATATGTCAGTTTAGTAACGTTGCCTTCTGAAGCAGAGTTACATCCTTCCAAGTAATTTGGCTTAGAAGGGTGTAACTCTGGTTATGATGAGACTACAAATCATCTATCCTTCTTCAGATTAAGAATGCTAATATTTTCCCTTTTCTCTTGGGAAGCATGGACCAAATTAGGCTTTGGATGTAGGACAGAATGACCACAATAAGACGTTAACTTAATGAAAAGAGCAGTGTAACTCTGCTTGTAATTAAAGCCATTGAATGCAGAAAAGGAAAAGCCAGCTTGGTGTTGTGGTTAAAGCATGGAAATAGGATTTGGGAGACCCTGGTTCAAATCCCCACTGTGCTGTAAAGCTCTCTGATTGGCCTTAGGCCGGTCACTCTTTGGTAGCCTAACCTACCTCACAGATAGGCTGAAAAGGCTAGAATAACCCATTCTCCACCCTTTTACAACAGAGAAGGCTAGTAAACTAGCCTTCAAGCATTAATTGAATGCAAATCGGACATTTTATCTTAAAATCTGTCATGTTTACACAGAAGTTACCCGTGGGATAAGGCGTCATTTACCACAGACACTACACCTATTGTGCTGCAGGAGTACAATCAGAAACAAATGTGAAGATTTTGCTTTAGATAGTACAACTCATTTACCATGATTTATGTATGAGGAAGTTGACAACAGCCGATATTATTACCCAGTTATTTCCACCCCACTAATCTACTTGAAATACGAACAGTTGTAAAGTTAAAAGAAATTATGTGCTAAAAACTCTTAAGGAAAAAGCAGGAATCATTTTACCTCTATGCGAAACTCCTTAAGAATTGGTCGGATTCCCTCAGGGACAATGAATCGTCCAGAACGAGGATCCCCTAGGTATTCTGGTTCCTTGGGCTCAACATCATGAGGCACTGATGGCTAAGCAACAAAGAAGAGTCAGGACACACAGATGTATAATAGTTTACTCGTTGACCCGTAAGGTCAGTTTAGCCATGAATCACAATCAATTATTAATTTCTAGAATCAAAGTTGTCAGATCTCATTCACCTGGGATTCAGAACTTATGATCCAGAAACCCTTTCCCTTAGTACCAGCTGTATAGGATCTGCCTGTGATTATTCAGCAGTGGGAGAAGTGTTAGCCGAATTGCTTTATCTACAGCAATTGGCAAATTTTAAACTGGGTGCTTGCCAACTATACCAAGGTCCTGTTCCCACCAAGGGTTACCAGAGAAGGACTTGAGGCTGGTGTTGTTAAAATAAATGTCTTTTACTTAAAGAATATAAATCACATACAAACAATACTGATGCGCTCACACATTCAATCAAGCTACTTAGAAATACAGTATTAAAATAAGCACGTTTCCATTAGCAGGTGGGGTGATGAGGGGTGATACTTATCTGTCTTGAAGCTTGTTTGTTCCAATAAAGAATGGATGGGAAGAAATAGAACTCTAGGGAGTTTTAACACACGACTAGAACCAGCCAGTACGTGTGGGTCTCTTGACTGCAGATCAAGAGATCAAAGTAGAGGCAAGGGTTTTGGTATAGCAAGCTGGACAAAAGGGGAGTATAAAGCAGACAGGGGTTGTTGCGGGGGATGCTAACTAGGAAGGGCCAGGTGAATGGTCCTTACCTTTTATAGGTGGTCCATTAGGTGTGAGGTAACGGTTCCAACCTGTGGACCCACCTACCTGTTAGTCCGTCCCAAAAACAATCCTATTGGTTGCTTGTAGTGAGGGGTGGCTACCTAGAGGGTTGGACAATATTGTAACCTAAGACCTAACTCAAAGGATGGCATCTGGGCAAGTGTGAAAACTTGGCGTCAAGGCGCTCCCTTGAAGTGCAGATGAAGCTTGGCCATTCCTCTGGTCATAAAAGGTCCATCTGGCAAGAAATGCCAGTGTAGAAATAAATCAGAGATGTGGAGTGCGTGACCACAAACAATTCAGCATTGGGGGCTGCTTCTTCTCAAGTTGTTGTTTTGCTGACAACAACGGAGGTGTGTGCTTCCTCACCAGGCTGGTGCTGTGTAACTGAAACCTCATTCACGTGTAAGGCTTATGCAGGCACCTTCTATGTGTAGTATCACAACAGGTGACTTGTACAGCTTTCTGAGCCTATGTGTGTGTGTGCACAGTCCATAGTGTAGCAATAAACATAGTCCATAAAGCAAATATTAAGTTCATTCCTTAACAGAAGGACACTTGGTACATGCTCAAGGGCACTCATTTCTTTATTATTATTTTTTTACTTTTGACTTCTAGGCCTGAACTTCCTCTAAAAAGTGCAATCTGAGTCCTGCTGCAATGCAGAGTCCTGATCAAAGTTCTCCAACAAAACCCAGCCCTGATCATTAGTGCAGTGAAAAATTGCTGTAAATGCTCCTCCACCAGTGGAACGTGACAAAACAAGTACATCTGTTATGGTAAATGTAGTTAATACACATGACTTATTGCACATCTAGTGGCCAGTAAGAACAACCTAAAATAAATGAGCCACATCCCATTCAATCAACCATGCAGCTCCTCTGTGTTATGGGTCCAGATTCTGCTTACCTCCAAGTAGCCACTATAATCCAGTTCGATCAGCTCAAAGACGGCAATTAATTCCCCAGCTGCTCGATGTCCTTTATAAATATCAAAAAACTGGAGAGCAGGTTTGCTGTATGGCTCATCTACCAGCTTCACCTGTGGAGTAGCAAAAGCTCGGCCGAGGAATTCTGGGGAGCCCTAAGAAGAAGAGGGAACAGAAACTCAATGCAAAAACATTATTTTAGGATGCTAATTATCCATCAAAGTTACTGATGGACATTTCACAGAGCAGTGTTATAGGATGGTGGTTTTATTTGAGGGTCATGTGTTGGTGGTTCTGGAGATCTCGGTAACCTCCCCCTTCACACCTGCTACAGGAAGGCTGCTGGTTGACCTACAAAATTCCTTCTGGTGCTTCTCAGACTATTTAGAAACTGCTACTGTGGAGAAATGAAGCTGTCATGTGTAGGGCTACCTGAAGAATCAATCCATTATAAAGAGACAATTGTAGCCACACATATCTGCTAAGGGGTTTCTAACTTACAAATTTGTTGTGGTCAAAGATATTGATAACAGCAATTGGTGTCTCTGTCTTCAAGTCCTCTTTCTTTCCATCAACAATGAGCTGGTCAAAAAGAAGTAATTCATTCCACATTGGGCTCAGTGTCTCTTCCAAGATCTAAGTGAACAGAAATCAGAGTGAGTATGGTTGTTTAAACAAAGCAGATGGGACATACAACAACATGCACCTTTCCTCTAGCTTTAAAAAATACCAAACATTGCAGAAGGACAGTTTGCTTATTTTTCTCTGGTAGTTTTCCTACTAAAAACCACTGAAATACCAAGCTAATTTTCTCTCTCTGGGGAAGGTGATATGGATACCCATATCTTTACTACCAGAGGGAAAAACAGCTTGGAAGATGGTAGCAGTTTTTTAAAAAATGGGATAAGTAAAGAAAGGATGCTGAGCTTAGGATTCAATAAAAATACATACTTGCATATATATACAGGGCTCTAGTCGGGGGGGAGCTCTCAGGTACGGAGCTCCGGAAGAGAACCTCTAGGGGGCGGGGCTGTCACGTGGTGAAGCCCCGCCCCCTTCTTTACCCCGCCCTCTGCTTCGATCCTCATTCCGTTTGGGAATGAGGATGAAGCAGGAGGGTAAGTAGCCGGGCCTTCTGACACACTTCCGGTGATGTCAGGGGGTGTGGCCTTCTGTCACTTCCGGTGATGTCAGGGGGCGTGACATATGCAAATAAGTTATGCTAATGAGTTATGCTAATGAGCTCCGGCAGCTCTTTTTCTACAACAAGACCCCTGTATATATACATATGTGGGATGTGTATGTATGTGTGAGAGAGAAGACTGGCATTTCAGAAGGACATTCCAAAGTGCTTGTTCACGATTCTGTGCAAGATATACTTACGGTTGTAGTCTGGCACTGAGTCGAAAACACCACTCTTGCAAATGGATCAGAAAGGCCGTTCTCATCTGCTGGGAGAATCCCCCGAGCCTGATATAAATGGGCTCGCAACTGAAAGTAACTGAAGTCTAAAAAAAAGTGAGATGTCAATTAGTGCTGCAAGACAAATGACAGGATAATAGTGAATGTGTGATATGAACAGATTTCTAGCCACAATTAATTTTAAGAACTGATGTAGCAACTGTGCAAAATTGTTTAAAAATGTGTTTTATTTAAAATACTTCTATTTAAAACCCTTCAACCAGGTTAGTGGTTTCACAGAACTGAAGTAGTTCATATTGTTGTTTACCTTTTAAAGCAGGGGTGTCGAACTCATTTGTTATGAGGGCCGGGTCCGACATAAATGAGACCTTGTTGGGCTGAGCCATGTGTGTCATAAAATGTAATGCCAGGTAGCGGAGATATAAATTTTTGTCACACGAGTCACTTGACCCCCCTTCGCTGTCACTGGATCCCGACCTCAGGAAAGGCTCAGCCACCATGTGTCTAGCCCCCTTGGGCAGCCAGGGCCTCAGCTAGCCGAGTGGGGGGAGGGGGTTATGTCTTCCGGGGCGGGGCAGAGCATGGGCACTCTGCTGGGACAGGGCCACAGGGCCCGCTGCTGTGGCCAAGCTCTCTATGCCCTGTTGTTGGCCGTCCAGAGGAATTGGTTGGCCACTGTGTGAGGCAGGATGCTGGACTAAATAGACCATTGGTCTGATCCAGTAGGGCTCTTCTTATGTTCCCCACATGGTTTCCATCAGAGTCAGATCTGTGTACAGTTGTAATTTAATTTATTTAAATGGTGGGAAGATCCAGTCACAAATCTAATGGAGTCCCATCTCATCTGTTCAGACTATTTCTTCAGTTGAGCTAGCCTTGCCCATTGACCCTGCATGAGCATTTGATATTAGGAAATAGGAAACCCTGCACACTAAAGGGCCACTGTGATGTAATGGTTGGACAAGGACCATGGAGGCCTGGGTTCAAATACCTGCTTGCCACTAAACTTGCTGGGTGACCTTGGTCCAGTCACTCTCAGTCTAACCTACCGCTAAGGGTTGTAGTGAGGATAAAATGGAGGTCCTGAGCTCATTGGAAGAAAAGCAGGTTAAAAATACATTAAATAAACAAACAAGTCCAGGGCTCAGTCTGGGATGGCCAGACGACCCCCCATAAGACACCTATGCAAGATTTATTATCTTGGACACCAGGACCATATTTATTTTGAATAAGAGTGTAATCACCATCCAACCCTGTACTCCTCCTGGGTCGCTTGCCTTCCATCTCTCTGGGTTCAGCTCCGCATACCTCAGGCAATCATCCCTGGCCCTTTCTGGCTGCCCTTATTTTATTCCCTTCTGCACTCCCTTGGCCCTCCCCCAAGCCCCCCAAGCCCTCCTTGTGCTGTCCCGCCCCCATACTTAAGAGAAGACGCCAGGCTTCAGGCAAGCCCTTGGCTCTAGGTGTTGCTTCTGGGGCGGGGCAGAGCGTGGGCACTCTGCTGGGACAGAGCCACAAGGCCCGCTGCTGTGGCCAAGCTCTCTATGCCCTGTTGTTGGCCGTCCAGAGGAATTGGTTGGCCACTGTGTGAGGCAGGATGCTGGACTAAATAGACCATTGGTCTGATCCAGTAGGGCTCTTCTTATGTTCCCCACATGGTTTCCATCAGAGTCAGATCTGTGCACAGTTGTAATTTAATTTATTTAAATGCTGGGAAGATCCAGTCACAAATCTAATGGAGTCCCATCTCATCTGTTCAGACTATTTCTTCAGTTGAGCTAGCCTTGCCCATTGACCTTGCATGAGCATTTGATATTAGGAAATAGGAAACCCTGCACACTAAAGGGCCACTGTGATGGCACACTAAAGGTCCACTGTGACACAAGGACCATATTTATTTTGAATAAGAGTGTATTATTTATGACCATTCCATTCCTTGATTCCAGAAATGCCTGGTCTTCCAGGAAGTCCATCTGATACTTGATTAGCAGGACAGCTTTTTCTATGTATGGAACCTGAGCTTTTTCTACATATGGAACGTGAGACACTAAAGTTCTCCATGTTGGTCTGATATCTTATTTTGGAGAGTCTCAACACATTGGACCTCAGAGAGGAGCTATACATACATGCTTACCATCTCTGTTGAGCTGGCTAGGTGGGAGGTGTGCTGGAATCCTTGTAGAAGGCTGTGACTTCTCATAAATTGGTTTGAACTCCTCAGGTAGCTCAGCGGTGCTGTTCTTCACATATTTAATTACCCCAAGCCACATGTAGATTTCCAGTTTCGCAAAGATGTCTCCAGTGCGTGATCCTGGAACCTTTAAGCAAACAGCATTTTCAATTTGTGTTCACTCATGCAAATTTAGCAAATTTTATTTTGAATACTGGCAATAATAGTAAATGGAGCGAGATCCATTTCATATGAATTGTGATCTATACAAGTGGTGTCAGGAGTATGAATGCTTTGGGAAAAACAGGAAACTTTAGAATCAAGGTCACGGTTCCCAAGATCATGTTTGCTTCATAATGTTAATTACAAGGGAGAATTAGAATATGGGAGGGAGTGCTTCACACTTCCTTTCCTCACCAACGAGTTCTTCCATGCAAATGCACCCCAACCATCATTTTTAATTTTTTTTTTGACCAGCCTCTGAGAATTCTGTTTGAAGGAAGAAGAATTCAGGGGCACTGAAAGGAAAGAACTGGCAGATGTGGGAAAGATTATGCTCATCTCTCTTTAAGATGCCTTTGGCCTCACATCTGGATTACACAGGCAAATGCAGGTATGGAACATGTTTGCTAAAGTAATATGTAGTTCTACCCTAAGACAGAAATAAATATTCAAAAGTGCTTAAATGTGGGTGTGTGTCGTCATCAAGCTGCTTCCAACTAACGGGGACCCTATGAATTAATGACCTCCAAAATGTCCCTTGGTTAACAGCCTTGCTCAGGTGTTGCAAACCGAGGACTGTGGCTTCCTTGATTCAGCCAGTTCATCGCATGTTGGGTCTTCCTCTTTTCCTGCTGCTTTCAACTTTTCCTGGCACTATTATCTTTTCCACTGATTCTTGTCTTTCCATAAAGTGACCAAAGTATGATAGCCTCAGTTTAGTCAGTTTAGCTTCTAGGGGGAGTTCAGGCTTGATTTTATCTGGAACCCACTGATTTGTCTTTTTGGTGGTCCACATGAACCATAAAACTCTCCCCCCAACCCACATTTAAAATGAAACCTTTCCTCCTGTTAGCTTTCTTCATTGTCCAACTTTCACATCCATACATAGTAACGGGGAATACTATGATATGAATTATCTTGATAGTCGCCAGCAAAACATCCTTAAATGTAGTGAGTATAATTGTACTAATGCTAAGACAGAAATTCATTACTCTGCTTCTGCCGATCAATTCAGTTCTGATGTCACATGATACCATGATTAATTAAACTATTTACCATTCACATGCTTGTCCAAATGCAGGCCACTCCACCAATCATGTTGTGTTAGGCTACATCATACAAGGATCTGAAACCATGATCTGAAGTTGGTTTCTTAACTACAGTTGGACTTAATTATAGTTTCATGTGACACAGGAACATGGACCTCCTGACTTAATCTTGGCTTAAGCCACCCTCACTACAATGCAGGGGAAACAGTGATAAAACCAGTATTTGTGAAAGCAAACCAGGATTCTGCAAGCCAATTCCGAGTTTCTTAAACTAACCATAGTTAAAATAAACCACGCATTTCACATTATATCTGAGCTTGGGGGGGGGGAAGAGAGGTATAGCTTCAAATACTTAGCAAAAGAGAGTGAGAACCTTTAAAAAGACAGTTTGGATCTTGGCACAGTCCTTGCCTTTCTCCTCTTCTACCACCGAGTACAAGACGTTCTGGGCAGGGATTCTTGCGTATGCTACCCGCTTGTTGTTGCTAAACATCCAGATCAAGATATCTGGGATAGAACACTGAGGCTGGAAAAAAACCAAAAACACCTAAGACCACAGTTGAGAAAGAAAGCCAAAAATCAGAGTGTGTTGAATTACTGAAACCAGCAAAAAGTATCTATGTTTGTATATTTGTGGGAAATGAGGATATGGGAGTTTAAAATGTTGTAACTTTTTGTCAAGGACTGGGATAACAGATGGGAAGAAGGATGGAAATCATGGAACATTAGTCGGCAACAAATGTTGGGACAAGGACAAGGCACCACACTTTCAATCATCTCAACTCCTGCATCTCAAGCACCATCCAGATCCCCTCCAATTTAAGCATCAGTTGAAACTGATTAAATGTTTTCACATTTTTCTCTACCACCATAAGGACCTTTCTAAATGAACACTAATATTGCTCAATGGGAACTAACAGATTATTCTGCATTCTCGTTTTCCTCGCTTGTGTGTTCCTCTTGCTTGGGGAGGGGGGGGACCTGTTCCACATGTTCCACTAGTGTTAAGATGTTCCACTAGTGGTTGATTTGATATTAGTAAAGCTAAAGGTTTCCCTTGCTCGAAAGGTAGTCGAATCCGACTCTAGGGGGCAGTGCTCAAGCCAAAGAGCCAGCGCTGTCCGAAGACTTTTCCGTGGTCATGTGGCCAGTACGACTAAACACTGAGGCACATGGAATGCCATTACCTTCTCACCGAAGCGGTACCTATTTATCTACTTGCAATTTCTTGCTTTTGAACTGCTAGGTTGGCAGGAGCTGGGGCCAGAGATGAGAGCTCAATCTGTCACACGGCACTCGGATCTCAAACTGCCGAGCTACCGACCTTCTGGTCTGCAGCTCAGCGTCTTAACCTCTGAGCCACCATGGCCCTGATTTGATATTACATCACTGTATTATATCACTGCACTGCAGGTTTTTATGCCGGACATACAGTGATATAATATCGAATCAACCACTAGAAGGAGCAACATGCAGAAAAGAACACACACACACACCAAAGCAATAGGGGCACACAAGTAAGGAATATGAGAATGCAAAAGAGCACATAATCTTATGCTCTACAATGTGATGTTTCTTTTACCAGTTGCCCTGCCATGCATTCCCATATGATATGAATTGCCAAACCAGGCCCTATGCTTGTCATAAGTACCTCTTTAGCCAGGAAGCGAAGCTTTGACAGGATTGTCTTTGCCTCATTTACTTTCTCCCTGACATTGGTACGAGTCAGTCGCCTCCGTATGCGGAGCCCCCTCTTCGCATACAGTATCTAAACAGAAAAAAACACAACTTCAAACCATATATTCAGCAATACAGAGGATCACATACAGCTGTATTAGTCTTGGGTGGCAAAATAAAACAGAAGTCCAGTGACACCTTACAAGACTAACAACACTTATTCCAGCATGAGCTTTTGTGAGTCAAAGCATTTGAAGAGATAAGCTCTGAGTCCTGAATACTCATATTGGAATAAATGTTGGCCTCTAAGGTGCCAGTGGACTTCTGTTTTATTTCATATGTATACAGTCACCTTTTTGTTTTTCTTTCCACTCTGTGCATCTCCTATAATAGATCAGCTGCACATCCTAGTAACTGTCGGCATCACATATGGCTCATCAAAATATATCATAAATTCTAACCGATTTCAGCAGAATTTGTGTTCTATAGGCATGAAAAGAATTACACTAATTTTGGAAATCTTTCAGTCAGTGTCTGAGTTGGGGTCAGAGCTTGCTATACCATGAGGCCAACTGAGATGGTTATCACAGGTGGCCAACTTGGAGGGGACAGCACCCACCCACGTATCACCAGCCTCCCGTCTCAACCCCTTTTGCAGCCATCTCTATCCCCCCCCCATCCTCACTGCCACCGCCCCCACCTTTGTCCTGGAGCCAGAGCAGCTAATCCTCCCTTGCCTCCTCACTCTCCCAATAGGACTTCCCAACTCTCTCAAGAATTCAGCTACCATTTTTGGTTACTCTGAAAACAGACAAACAAAGATGGCAGCAAATTCTCAAGAGTGGAAGGAAACTTACAAGAGTTTGGGAAGCCCTGTAACAGATCTACTGTTTGCTGTACTGTTTTTAAAGAGGGCTGGTAGAGAGTTTGAGAAGGGCTTGCTGCACCAGCTTCCAGGCAGAAGCAGAGGCGGCAGCAACAGGGAAGCATCTGACTTCAGATGGCAGTGTGGACTGAGCTGGTACTGAGTTGTGTGTTTGGGAAGTAAGTTCAGATCAGTGACCAAGGGAACAAAACCAAGAGAGGTGGAATAGTTAAGATAAAACATAGCAAGGAAAAGTTTTAAAAGGCAAAAGCCTATCCATAGATGACGGTTAACAGAGACAGATCAAGGGGAGAAAAACTCAAAGCGAATGTGACTGAACACAAGTCTGTGCTCTGTCTACTCTGTGGGGGTGATGGCAACAAAAAAGTGAGTTCACTTTCTGCCACCATAGCATCTGCAGAATGGCATCCAGCAGAGCTCTTCCAGGTTGTGAAAGGGCTTTTATTAAAGGTTTCCTTAAAAGTGCACCCATGCCTAGACAGGTACAACACATCTAGATAGGTACAACACATCCACAAACACAGACTGTTCACATGACTCACAATGTTTTGTGGGACTGATTTCATCCGACATCGATCAAGGTTATTTGGACGGGCCATTGGCTTTTTGTCTGCATTAAGTGAATACTGCCTGAAATTAGATAGACTGTGAGTTCTGGCTTTCTGACTGCAGCCACACATCACACAGAATAAAAGAACAGATGTCAAGGATGCATCATTATCACAGGATACTAAAAAAACCCACCCTGCATTTAAACTTTTCTTCCACCTCGTTAATAAGAAATAGCTGTCTAACAAATACAGTACAGACATCACTGACCTTTCACATTTGCCTTATTCTTGTAGAAGCCAGTGCAACATAGCCAGAGTGTTGATTTTAGGCTGCTGAAATGGGTTCAAATCTTTGTTTGGTTGTGAACTTCACTGTGTGTACTGGACTACTTGCTATCTCCCAGCCTAATCTACCTTATAGGAGTGTCTGCAGGCAGGGGGAAAGAAATAGTCACCATGTATTTTGCCCAGAGGTCCTTGCTGTGTAGATAGCAAACAAATATAAGGAGTAAATGAGCTCACCATTTCTTTGTATCAAAATCTCTCCTGTATTTTGCTTCATAGTGGGCCCAGGGGGGTACCTCAGTATAGCTTTTTGTTCTGAATGAAATCATGGTGATTGGCAGCCAAATCCTTCCCTTTAGAGAAATTTAAAGAGATGCACTCTTCCTGTGTTCTGCTACTTATTGTTCAAAACATACTAGCTAAGCCCTGACCCGGCTAGCCTGATCTAGTCAGATCTTGGAAGATCTTGGAAGCAGGGGTCAGTATTTGGATGGGAAACCACCAAGGAATACCAGGGTCGTACCACAGAGGCATGCAATGGCAACCCACCTCCAAGAGTGTCTTGCCTTGAAAACCCTGTGGGGTCGCTGCCCCCCCCCCTCCAAAAAAAACCTAGCTAGATCTGTCTGGAAAAACAAGCACGACACAACCAAGAGTTCCTAATGAACACCCAACATTTTCACAGAGCTTCCTATTAATTAGTTGGCTTACAGTGAACTCTCTAATTAGAGATGAGTCTCATAACATCAGGATCCAGGTGTGATTATCTTCTAGGCTCTGAGGATGCTGGATTCAAGGATGTTTAATTCAATAGTTTTGACAAAGGATGTGATTAAGATAGAAGGAGTAGGAAAGGCAATGTGAGTCAACTGTATGGTTTTTATGAACAAAAGCAGGAGTACTAACCTACATCCAGCCACAAACTCCTCTAGGACCTGCCGAAGCCTCTCATCTGCTTTGGACTTGGGTCTCCTTAAGAGTTTCTCCACATCTTCCAGCCCATGTTCCTGTTGTAACAAACACTGCCTTGAGATCAGTGCCAGATGACAGAAGAAACTGTCTATGAAGTGCCTGAAGCATTTAGCATAGCTAATATTATGCACCCTTGCTCCAAAATATAATCACCCACATATAAGCAGCAATAATATGATTTTTTGTAAAGAATGAAGCAAAGAGTTTCTCCTTCCTGTGAAGTATTGAGTGCCCTCAGCCTTTGTCAAGAACAGGGCAGAAAGCACTCAGAACTTAAGTCCAATCAGGCTCCCGCTCTGCCCAAATAATTTCCTCCATGCTCCAGTAAAGGCAAGTATGTGACACAAAGCAGCAGGGGCTTGACAGAGGGTTGACAGGCAGAACAATACTTTACCAAACGCTCTGCTATTTTGACAATCCAGTTGGAATTGCAGAGTCTCCAGGTATAGTCTTCCCAGTAGCTCCAGACATACACACAAGGCTTATTGTGCACCATGGGCAGGCAGCTGTAAGAGCTAAGAGCAGCAGGCGGTGAAGATTTACAACTTGAACAAGCAGCTGATAACCAGCCCTCTGCATGATAGTTACACTGATATATCATCATGAAGGCTAGAATAAGTACTGGATTTGCTTGTTTTTGTAAAACATAGTACGTAAGTATAGAAAGTTCTGAATATGCCCCATGGACTTGAAGGCAGCCCTCTCCCCGGGTTTGAATTAGGGGGATAAGACTGAGGGAAGGGCCCTGTATCCAGCTACTAAGGGAACTGGACACTAGAACTAGGTATGAGCTCACTCCCCCAGCAGATGCAATGAAGGCAACTGAGCAAAAGACGGTTGAGTCTGGTGAAGGTCAACTGTGAGAAGAAGATTAACAGCAGCATCCCTCATCTGAGCAGAAAAGGCCCTGCATATCCGAATTTGTAATTGACATGTTTCCAGAGGAAAGATGCATAAATTGGAGACTTGGACTCTCGGGATTTGCACTGCTGAATGCTAGCCAATTACTGCAATCATAAACTGAGTTACACTCTCTAAACACATGCACTTAGAAAGGACTGCTTAGGACTGCACTTCACGTGTCATGATGAAGAGGATCTTTCAAGGCTATTCTACTTAAATTGGTTTTCGGTTAATCAGAAATAAGAGCTATTGAATTATTATTACATGTAGTAGATGGCACTGGATATTTGCCTTCAGGGGAAAGAAATTCTATAGTTTAAGGCCTTAAGCAAAGATATGGGTTTAATGGATTTAAATTAAGGGTGGGAAGGTAACAGCTGGATATTAGGAAAAACTTTTTTACAGTAAGAGTTGTTCAACAGTGGAATCAGCTGTCCAGAGAGGTAGTGAGCTCCTCCTAACTGGCAGTCTTTAAGCAGTGGCTGGACAAACACTTGTCAGGGATGCTCTAGGCTGATCCTGCATTGAGCGGGGGTGAAGGGGGGGTTGGATTAGATGGCCTGTATGGCCCCTGTGATTCTATATGGTAAGTCTTGACTCTGGCTTTCTTGGCCCCAACATTATTAGCAGCCGGCAAGCATACTAAAGCAACATCCATCTGTTCGCCCTGAAACAGATGCTGCTTTTCTGTCTCAGGTTATACATGTATAGTACTGGATCCTGCTGCTAATGGGGAAGAACAAAACAGCTGCAAAATAATGCAGAACAGTACCTTTACTAAATTACTACAGATGTATTTGGAATACAGTCTGTCAGGAAAGAAGTATGTCCCTGAGTAAGAGTTTATAATACACATATTAGACATACATTGGGGGTGCCTGAGGCATAGGATTTGCTTTCTTAGTGCAGGGGAGTGAGGCTAGATGATCCTTTCCTTCCAGATCTGTGTTTCTATGACTTAGACCTAATGAATGACATGAACGACTGCTGAATGAATTAATAAATGGAAATGTGAAGAGACAAGAACTAGTGAGACTGCAAAGAAAATGAGTTACCTGTCATATTCTGTGGGCTCGGGCCTTTGGTTTGCAGTCACAGATTTCTGGACCAAAGTTGTGCTTGGGGATATGACTTCAACATCCAGCTCATCCTCAGAACTGGGTTCAAGCAAAGGCTGCTTGTCTTCACTCCTTTCTTCCTTCTCACCCTTCTTAGAAGTTTTAGCCAAAACTTCTTCAGCTTTGCCATAGTTTCCTTGAAGATGAAGATGGTTACTCATGGTCACCATGGCCAGTTACTATTTATAGCTGTGCCATAATGTGGGTTTTTTTGTACAATCACCATACAACAGCCTTCCGAGACCATCCCTGCAGCCTCGACCTCTTTAAAGCATCAGCAGTTTCTGTTTGTAGTCTTCATGCTCTAATAAAGTCTATGGTCAAAATATACACAGCAAATCCCCCCCCACCCGAGCTATTGTCTTTCTTGTATACATAGATAGTCAGCACCAGCACGGCTTCCATTTAGTCAGCTGCCAAAAAACAACCATGTTGATGGAAACTAACAAATGCTGAGGGAGACTATGTGGGCTTTTCTCAAGCTATCACAGGTGAATCCTCATGTAATACTGAGGGTAGTTTAAACCCACAATTCAGATACTCAGCCGTAGAGGGCATTAGATTGCTTACTCAGGGCTCTGTCTAGGAGATGCTAAGCAGTTGCAGTCTCAGAAGCAGGACAAGCAAAAAAGGTGAGACAGATTAAGAAAAAACACAACTCTAAGATTAGGGTTGCCATATGCCCCCAGAGGGCCCTTCTTACTGCCGTTCAGCTGGGTGGCAAGAGAAAACAGAGGCAAAATGGGGGGACACCAGCATCCCAATGTGCTACTTGCACATCTGGCACAACCAGAAGTGATATCAGTGCATTGCTGGTGACATTCTAGCAATTAGTTAACCATAGAGTTTTGACTAATGCCAGAACATCACCAGTTATGTCATTATTGCACCAGAGAGGCCGCACTTCATGAGGTGAATCTCCTGTAGGTTGCCAGCCTCGTGTTGGCAGCCCTCATTAAGATCTATACTGTGTTAAAACTCTCAGGGCCATCCAAATAAAAGTCTCTGTTCACGTGTAATCGTTCGTTATTTCTGGTAATGTCTGGCTGGGGTCGAGAAGTTTTAAGTTCAGAGAACATAGTTACCTATAGAGATCTCAAATTTCACAGGCTTGGTACCTATTGATGGATCCATCATAGTCACCTCAAAGAAAGAGGCAAAAAGGAGGAATTCTTCTTTAACTCCCAGTGCATTCTGAAAAAGGAAGAAAGGTTCAGTATGGCCTAATTTTGCCATAAAATTGTCCACACAATTTCCCCACATGCAAAAATTCACAATACTGAACTGTGAATGCTTCACCCAAGACAAACACTGGCAGGCAGCTGTAATACATTTACTCAATCACCTTAATATCTGAATTGCCACTGAATTCCTCAGTTCAATGCAGAGTAGCAAAGATATCCTTGGGGAGGGATATGAATGCTGGAGGGAGCCACTTTATCTGATGCTTTAACAAAACATAACAGTATATTTGTGTCTGTTTTATAAACACAAAGTACTGCATTTCATGACCCTTGTCTCTGCTAATAGGAAAGCAGCCTTTGGGGGGGGGGCAAGCTTCAGATGGCACCTGGAGCTCTCCCACAATTACAATGGATCTCCAGAGAAGATCAGTGTCTCTGGAGTAAATGACTACTTTGTAGGGTGGACTATATGGCATTTATACCCTGTTGAGGTCCCTCTCCTCCCCAGGCTCCACCCCTAAAATCTCCAGGTATTTCCCAACCCAGAGATGGCAGCCCTAGCACCTGCAAGACAAACTATTCTGTTGTGTTCTCTGTACTTGCACTAAGGATGATCCGGGTCAATATTTCAGTCTTTGTAATATTTTTTAATTGTAGGTATAAACCTTCGCAAACTTAGTCTTTCGGTCGTGTTAACTCATTCTCTATTTTTCTTCTAGTGCTTTCAAGAAAGGCTGCCAGTGATAGTCTGTTTTGGAGGTCATTAATTTATAAGGTCGCCAGAAGTCGGAAATGACTTGATGGCACATAACTGACACAGTGTTTATGTTTTGTTGGAGTGAACGGGAATATTCAGCAGCTGTGCTGATTATAAAATAATTATAATTTATCGTTTGAAAATCAGTTTTTTTAAAAAGATATATTCCCACACAATAAAAAGTAGAATAGAATTTATCGAGGACCAACTATTCTATGATAATAGGTGTTTTAAGCACATTATGTTTTATTACAGCTGTCTCTAGCAGAAACCTTCAGGTAGATAAGCTGTGATATAATGAACAGTGGATACTTTCTGTTTTCATGGAAGATCTAGACACAGAAATTTCATCTCACTTCAGTTTTATTTATTTATTTATTTATTTTGGGATTTGTACCCTGCCCTATCCGGTAGCTCAGGGCGGCTTAGATGCTTCTGATGAAGACATTTTAAAACAGGACTCAATACTGGATTCCTGTCACATGTTGTTCACATGTCCTACAGTATATATTATTCTCTGTTACATACTCTGTTGTGCTAAATGTATGTATATGCATCACATTTTACTCCATGTAAATGTAATGTTTAAATCTATCACTTACATTTTCCATATTTTGCACACACACACATATACACACACACACACACACACACACCTTGGTGCTCTCATTAAATTCAAACCGAACAGTTGCGCTGTCCTCCAGAGTGGGGGGAAACAGCACATTTTGAATGCAGAAGAATGTTAAGTGAGGTCACTTCCCAGCAATGCTTCATCTAAGCTGTGGAGTCTTGTGAGCAAAAATTCTACTTTGTGAGCTACTGGCATTAAAGGATGAGCGATTTTGCTACTGCACAAATTAGTTTGCTCTGGAACCATCATTCCTGAGCTAAGACAAAAATGTGTGAGCTGGAGGCTAAAAAACTGTGAGCTAGCTCAAACGAACTCAGCTTAGAGGCAACACTGCTTCCCACATAGTGGCAGTCAAAAAATTCTACTGAACTGGGGCCTCCATATGATGACCTATAGTACTTTTAGGAACAAATACATAGAAATGCAAATAAGGGGGACTACGGCAAGAAGTGCTGATTTAAGTTTCTTAGCCCCAGAGAGGGAAAACATGGGTTTTAAGCAGAAAAATGACAAGTGGTAAAAGGGTTGAACACCATATCTTCCTGCCACTCCATTACCATGACTGATTTCATTTAAAAATCAGTTTTATTACATTTGTTTACATCTCCCAAAGAGTTCATTTCTTAACATAAATAATAATCTGTGCACCAGGGGAAAGAAATATTTTCATCCTCTCTTCATGGTACCACTGTGTTTGGGCAGGAAGCTACACATGGTAAGAATGGAATCTGTTTGAATGGACATCATTTGTCTAAAATATTTTTCCCGAGCCTAGAAAAAACTTATAGATTAAACCAAACACATTTCTTTTACTTGCACAAGACTTCTTGCTGATTGTCTTTAAATCTGTTGGTCTACTGCACTTATGTATTCTGTGTGATATTACTAGCTCTGCAGTCATGCCAGCAAGGGAAACAAATAGCACATGGCACATGGGTGTGTGCTTTATTGGTTCCATTTATTCTTTTCAGAGCGATAGGGCTGTGGCAGAGATCTTTGTCCCCACCCAGATAATCTTGTCCCCACCCACCTCACCATCGTCTCCACCTACTTAATCTTTCCTTTACAAGCTATGTGTAGTACTGTAAAATACTGAACATGTTCTGTTAAAGTACTTAGGGGTGTGCAAAAAAAAAAATTCGGCCCATTCGGATTTGGTGGAATCGGGAAGAATCAATTTCGGCTAGCAGTAAGACTCCCACATGTCAGTTTCATCGGTACCAGCAGATTCAGGAGTCTTTCCGCTAGATGAACGTCAATTTCAGCCCCATTATATCCTATGGGCCATTGAAGTCAATGGCAAAAACATAGGGTATATTTTGGGGGCTGGAGGGGAGGGGGCTTGAGGGAGAGACTCCAAACTCATGGGGTAGCTGCTGGAGCCTCTCCCCAAGATACCAACCAAGTTTGGTGGGGAAAACTTGGGGAAAAGTAACTTTTTCCCACAGAGAACAATGGAGGGGATAGGGGCAACCTGTTTGGGGGCCTGTAGAATTGGACCCCCTGGTCCAATATTCTTCAAACTTGGTTGGTATCTTGGGGAGAGGCTCCAGCAGCTACCCTGTGAGATTGAAGCCTCTCCCTCAAACCGCCTCCCCTCCAGCCCCCAGAATATACCCTATGTTTTCGCCTTGACTTCAATGGCCCATAGGATATAAAGGTAAAGGTTCCCTTGCTCGAAAGCCGATCAAATCCAACTCTAGGGTTGCGGTGCTCATCTCCATAGGATATAATGGGGCCGAATTGCCGCCAAAATTCGGTGGCAATTCGGTGGCAAGCCTATTCAGATCAGATAATCTGAATCGGCCTGCAGCAGCCCGAAAGGGGTTCGAATGGGCCATTTTCGGGGGTGCATTCAGTTTGGACGAACCGAATGCACATCCCTAGTACTGATGTAAGCTCTTACTTTCCTTTCATAGGAAGATGTTGCCCTGCCTCACCAGTGCCTGATGAAGAGAATGGACAGTTATCTGCTAAATAATATCCCTCCAGCTCTGATGCCAAAATTGGCATGCTCCATCATAGATATTAATCAAATAATCAGGCATCCAAAATTATGATATACTATACTGAGCAAGCTACAGCTGTTTTAAACAGCATGCTTTTGAGGCTGCTCCTCAAAGCAAAAGATGCAAAGACATAGCAGATACAATTAATTTGATGAGGCGATCCATGCAACCCTAAGTTTACACCCTTCTATGGGTGTAACTTGTATGACATCAGTGGACTTAGAAGGCTGATTGCACTGTACATAAATGTCTTAAACTCAAGTACCTAAGTTTATCACAACTTAGTAAGACTAAACTCTGAACTACTAAAAAGATGACCCCAGCTTCAGGATATTAGAAAAAATATTCAGTACCCAATCAGCAAACAGGAAACCACATTTATACTTTTGCAACTAGATATCAACCTACTTCCTTTCCCCTATTCTGAATTTCAAACATTTTTTTATTTTTAACAAAAACAAACAAACATTAAAAAACATACAGGTTGGGGGTTACATATACTTTCTAATTGTATATTGTATATCTCCTACATGTATATTAATCAGTTTTTATCACCATATACCTATATCTAGATGTTCTGCATTATAATTAAAGGTAAATTCTAAAATGTGTCCAGATTAGATTATAAATCTAAATCTATATTGTTCATTTACTGTAATCTTCAACCCTATTCTGGAATTTACCTACTTGGTCCTCAAATACACCAAGAAATCTGCTTTTATTTTTTTCTGCAACCATTCCAACTGCCAAAGGGCCAAGCCACTGTTCAGGTTTTTAAAAAAAACAAACAGCCTTGCTTTTTGGGGAGTAGTAAGTATTGTGACCATAAAGCAAGCAAAATTATGGTTGTATGTGCAACTCTTTCCAACACCAAATTCCCTTCACTGGATTCTAGTGCTGATGTTTAAGGATAAGTACATTCATACATAGCTATTCTTTATTCTTCGGACTATAAAAATAAGTAGACAATATGATTATAATAAGCATGAAATAAATTTAATGAGCATGAAAAAAGATGTTAATAGTGTTGTTTGATACTGCACCAATTGTATCTTGTTTTCTACTCCATGTTTGGTGCAGATATGTAACAGGACCAGCATCAGGGTTTTGGTGCCCTAGGCAAACTGTGACTTTGGCATGTGTCCCCCCAACATTCAATACAGAGAAAAATGTGAGATAACATAAATATTTTAATAGAGAAAAGAAATTCACTTCTACCTAATTTGGCACCTCCTAAAGCTTGATGCCCTAGGTGATCACCTAGTTTGCCTATATGGTTGGGCTGGTCCTGATATGCAACAACTCTGTTAATAAATTTCAAGATGAGACTCACCTCTGGGAGAGGATGAAGCTCCTCAACCTCCACAGTCACCTCACTCGGCTGCTCTGCCTCCTCGGGGATACCAGCTTCAGCCTGGCTTTGCTGTTGCTCTTTGAAAGAGACTCTGGTTTTCTCCTTGGCCTTCTTACTCTTCTTCTTCAATTTGAGCTTGCTTAGAGCACCTTTAAGAACCTCTACGGGCTTTTTTTCTGCTGCTTGGATAGTACTGAAGATCTCTACAGAAATGGCCATGAGAAGGCGCCCACGGTAGAATATGCCTTCTCCCAAACCTTCATTGAGATCCTTGTGGACATCTCGCAGAGCTGAGTTTTGAGGTGAGCCATACAAGTTCACCCAAGCGGGACCAAAAGTGGGATTGAAACCTGTGAAAATTGACATACTTTTCAATTTGTGGCTTTCAAGTTAGAATTTACAGCCTTGTTTGTTACAGCTTTGTACCCTCCAGCCAATGCATCAGCAGGACAGGATTCCTTGGTAGCCTAACAGGGCAATCCTAAGAACGCTTTCCTGGGAGTAAACCCCACTGAGTAGACTTCAGTAGGATTCAGAATAGATCTGCTAAGGATTGCGCTGCAAAAATATTGGCTCAGTTCAGACATTGTGCAAAACCATGGTTAATTAAACTAACTATGGTTAATGTGATTGTCTGACTGTAGGCCACTCCATTACCTGTGGGTACTTAGGTTCCATAAATACAGGATCTGAAGTTGATTTGTTAACCACGGTTAACCTTAACTATGGTTTTCCTTAATGTTGGAATGCAATCTTTCTGGCTGAACCTTGCATTGAAGAGAAGAAGAGGCTGGGTTTATACCCTGCCCTTCACTACCTGAAGGAGTCTCAGAGTGGCTTACAATCCCGGTCCCTTCCCCTCCCCACAACAGGCACCTTGTGAGGTAGGTGGGTCTGAGAGAGCTCTGAGAGAACTGTCCTTGAGAGAACAGCTCTGAAAGAACTTATGACTGACCCAAGGTCACACCAGCAGCTGCATGTGGGGGAGTAGGGAACCAAACCTGGTTCTCCCATATTAGAGTCCATACTCTTAACCACTACAGCAAACTGGCTCTGGGTCTGGCAACAATTTTGTGTCTGGCAACAACTTTTTAGGCTACAGGGAGAAGGCAATTTTTCAAGGCTAAGGCAATTTTTCAAAGCTAACCAGGATATGAGTGATTTCCTGTGAGCTGAATCCCGGTTTCACAAACTAACCATAGATGAAATAAGCAATGGTCTCACATTATGTCTGGATTGAGCCATTGTCAAGCTGCATAAATATAAACATATCAGCCACACAGAAATTCTCTCAACAGAAATTCTGTGTACATATCCTCAGAGTCGGTGCCCCTAAGTACAGATGTGTCATTTTTTGCTGTTCCTTATTACACAGAGGTGGACAAACATGCACCAACTGTTGTATAGTCAGCTGTCAAAGACAAACAAATAGGCAACATCAGTGCTTGAAGCTTCGAGGGACTCACCGTTTCTCCCAGGGTCAGATATCTGCTTCAGATCAATGAAATGTGTAGCAAGGGCAACGTCCCCAATGTTTGCATCATCCAATACTTGGACTTTGATTTTTCGAACAAGAGGAGGAAACATCTCAATGAAACTGATCTGTTCATTCCATAATGGTTCTGTAGTGTTGCTTTCAACTGAAGTTTCCCCCTAAACCACAAGAAGAAATGACTAATATAAGTCAATGGTGTCTTACTAGTTTGAAATCAGTAGTAGAGGTGTGAGAAATCTGAAGGTCAAAATTCATATAGAATATTCACATTTACCATATTCTGTGATTAGCGTTGTATGGCTGACTGGGCCCATAATTTCCTCTGTACTAAATGATGATATCTCTGCAAGATTAAATGGGTTGGATGGGTGATTCAGAGTGTTGGACTGGATGGGCCTTTGGCCTGATCCAACATTGGCGTCTCTTATGTTCTTATGTTGGAATGCAAACTTTCTGGCTGAACCTTGCATTGAAGAGAAGAAGAAGAGATTGGATTTATACCCTGCCCTTCACTACCTGAAGGAGTCTCAGAGTGGCTTTCAATCCCGGTCCCTTCCCCTCCCCACAACAGACAACTTGTGAGGTAGGTGGGTCTGAGAGAGCTCTGAGAGAACTGTCCTTGAGAGAACAGCTCTGAAAGAACTTATGACTGACCCAAGGTCACACCAGCAGCTGCATGTGGGGGAGTAGGGAACCAAACCTGGTTCTCCCATATTAGAGTCCATACTCTTAACCACTACAGCAAACTGGCTCTGGGTCTGGCAACAATTTTGTGTCTGGCAACAACTTTTTAGGCTACAGGGAGAAGGCAATTTTTCAAGGCTAAGGCAATTTTTCAAAGCTAACCAGGATATGAGTGATTTCCTGTGAGCTGAATCCCGGTTTCACAAACTAACCATAGATGAAATAAGCAATGGTCTCACATTATGTCTGGATTGAGCCATTGTCAAGCTGCATAAATATAAACATATCAGCCACAAAGAAATTCTCTCAACAGAAATTCTGTGGACATATCCTCAAAGTCGGTGCCCCTAAGTACAGATGTGTCAGTTTTTGCTGTTCCTTATTACACAGAGGTGGTCGGACAAACATGCACCAACTGATGTATAGTCAGCTGTCAAAGACAAACAAATAGGCAACAGAACAGAACTATTTGATTGCACATCAGTGCTTGAAGCTTTGAGGGACTCACCATTTCTCCCAGGGTCAGATATCTGCTTCAGATCAATGAAATGTGTAGCAAGGGCAACGTCCCCAATGTTTGCATCATCCAATACTTGGACTTTGATTTTTCGAACAAGAGGAGGAAACATCTCAATGAAACTGATCTGTTCATTCCATAATGGTTCTGTAGTGTTGCTTTCAACTGAAGTTTCCCCCTAAACCACAAGAAGAAATGACTAATATAAGTCAATGGTGTCTTACTAGTTTGAAATCAGTAGTAGAGGTGTGAGAAATCTGAAGGTCAAAATTCATATAGAATATTCACATTTACCATATTCTGTGATTAGCGTTGTATGGCTGACTGAGCCCCTAATTTCCTCTGTACTAAATGATGATATCTCTGCAAGATTAAATGGGTTGGATGGGCTGGATGAGGGTGAACAAGATGAAACTTAATCCTGGCAAGAGCAAGACAGAGGTTCTCTGGGTCAGTAGAAAGGCAGACCAGGGACTTCAGATCTCCCCTGTCTTGGATGGGGTTTTATGCCCCTTGAAAAGCCAGGTTCACAGTTTGGGAGGGCTGCTTGAAAGAGCAGTCACCTTAGAAAACCAGGTGGCTGCTGTGGCTTGGAGTGAGTTTGCCCAGCTTCAGCTGGTGTGTCAGCTACATCCATTACATCTAGACTGGACTATTGCAATGTTCTCTATGTGAGGCTACCCTTGAAGTATGTTCTGAAGCTGCAGCTAGTGCAGAATGCTGTGGCTACAAGCCCTACATGGCTTTGGAGCAGGGTATCCGAAGGACCATCTTCTCCGATAGGTTCCTGCAAGGGAATTAAGATCGCAGAGAGATGCCCTCCTGACTTTTCTGTGGCAGCCCAACAATTATGGAACAATTATGCATCTGCCCACCCCCCATTGTTGATCTTCAGGAGGTAGTTGAAGGACCAAGGACTGCAAAGCCATTGTACATTATTAACAATAATGCATTTTCTCAAGAAGGAATCTACTTAAGGTCAGATTGCAAGAAGTTTTATTAGCTACTCATAGGTACCAATCATTTATCTCAATATCTAAGAGCACACTCAGACAGCAACTCACTGAACACTCAGTTCAGTGTGTGTACACTAAGTTGGGCTTACAAAGCAGCTCATGACTTGCATTTCAAATCCTGCATTGGACTCATATTAATTGCTCCTTGTAGTACAGATGGGAACAGTACAAGCACATGCACTCATGTACCACAAGAACTGGGATTCATTGGAAGCTATTTGATCCCTCTTCCAAACCACCATGTAGAATCACCCTAATTAGTTATGCTGTTTTCCAAAGTCCTCTGTAGATGCCCCTCTTATGTTCATATATGCAGAAAAGACAGTAGCTCAAGTTCCATAAAGAAACAAAGATTTGTTCTAAGGGAATACACATTTTAAGCGGCCAGCCTTTAGCTTACCTGTTGTCCAGAAAATGTAACTTGCACATACGGATCAATGAAGACTTTCTTCTCACTCATAATCTTTGAAAAACCACCCATGATTCCTGCACTCATGCTGGGTAATCCATCTGCCCTGTAAATTTTGATGCAAACTTTGGCCCAAGGCCGCTCAGCTGGGATTCTTTTAGGCAGCAGCAAGTTCCTGAAAGGAAGATAACCGAGTTCTCAAAACTGAAGAAACCAAAACTGAAGGACAGTGTGTGCAAGTGAGTGAGTGAGTGAGTGAGTGATACCAAATAAGAACAAGGGTAAACTAGGAGTCTACAGTGAGAAGGAGGAATTGGAGAAAATCACGCCCCCCACAACTTACCTCTGGATCCAACCTGAAGTCTTGGGGAGAAAAGACTCAGTGCAAATCTAATGCTGCACAAGCTCCTAATCATGATTAAAATGACAATAAAACCTCTTATGTTTCTGTTTGCTCCCTCCTCCATTTCCTTCCATTTTTATGCATATGCATGCATTTCCGCCTCCCTTTCTGTGCTGGAGCTTTGTTACCATTACCATCTGCAGAGGGATTTTTGCTGACCATAGTTAGCCAAGCCACAGTTTGCAAACTGACATTTAAACCATGGTTTGGTGCTCGCTGAGATTAGCAGAAGCACTCATGGAAGCACAGCCCTAAACCCAGTTAACTCCAAAATTGAGAGGGAGGGGTGAATACACCTGACACGGGAGAAAGGAGAAAGAGTCAGAGTGTCCACTGGGAAATTGGATGGCATTAAGAAGAGAGAAGAGGAAGAGATTGGATTTATACCCCACCCTTCACTCGGACCCTCAGAGCGGCTTAGAAACACCTTTCTCTTCCCCTCCCCACAACAGACAGCCTGTGAGGAAGGTGGGGCTGAGAAAACTGTTTCAAGAACTTCTCTTTCAAGAACAACTCTGACAGAACTATGGTGTGCCCAAGGTCATCCAGCAGCTGCAAGTGGAGGAGTAGGGAATCAAACCCAGTTCTCCCAGATCAGTGTCCATGCATGTAACCAGGACAGGTTCTGTGTAGTTCTGACAATGATTATAGAGCAGGTTTTTTTTTAACAGAGTAGGTTTTCATATCCCACTTTACTTTAAAGAGTCTCATAGCAGCTTACAATCTCCTTCCCATCCTCTTCCTCCAACAGTCACCTTGTGAGCTAAGTGGGGCTGAGAGAGTTCTGAGAGAACTGTGACTGGCCCAAGGTCACCCAACAGGCGTCATGTGGAGAAGTGGTAAATCAAACCTAGCTCTCCAGATTAGAGTCCACCACTCTTAACCACTATACCACACTAGTTCTACAATGATTAGGGCCTATATTTGTTGGAATGTACAAGATGCTTTGGAGAAAGTTCAATGGAGAGGGCCATGGCTCAGTGGTAGAGCATCTGCTTGGCATGCAGGAAGTCCCAGGTTCAATACATGGCATCTCCAGTTAAACAAGCTAGCAGTGGGTGATGTGAAAGACCTCTGCCTGAGATTCTGTTGAGCTGCTGCCAATCTGAGTAGACAATACTGACTTGGATGGACCAAAGATCTGATTCACTACAAGGCAGCTTCCATGCTGTGCAATACCCAACCACTCCCATCAGTAACACACCATATGTTGCTTCACCACAGACTTACTTTTCAATATCTTCATGCTGGCTGGTGGAGGTAGTAGGAACAGAACTCATTACATCACCCCGTGCCATTACAGAAATGTTGCACTTTACATATCCTTTAGTTCCTGCTCTTGTGTCCTTCGGGTCATTAAGAACAGCCCATTTATGGTAGAATCTGTGATCTAAGAACATAGAGGGCCAAAATCACATGTGAATGGTGAAGTGGCAGAAAGGTGAAATGTAATTACAAATCAGTTTTCCTGCATGGCCATCAATTGATTCAGAAGCCAGAAGCCAGATATAACTGTGTTTCTGCTTTTTACACATGCACAACAACTGTATGTAGGGGTGGGGAAATGCTATAAGTACCACATGGGAATTCAGAGAAAGAAGGGATGGCTGATTCACAGTTTCCATGGGACTAATTTACAGGATGGTAAACAATTCCAGAAATTAGGAACCTCCGTTTCTCCAAATGTCCAAAAAAAAAAAAGGCAGAGGGAAGCCAATAAAGTTGCATGGCCTCATACAATAGCATGGGCAAATACTTAGCAAGCATAAATAAGTGTAACTACCCTGAAACCAAAAGAACTCTGCAAATTGACAGTTTATGACCAAGGTGTGTTACTTAAGTCTTTCCAGGACATAGTATAAAGCCTAGTGGCTTTAGACATTTCATCTTAATCTCAGCTTTACTTAGGGCTTTTTTTCCTGGGGGAACACGCTGGAACGAGTCCCAGAACCTCTTTGACAAAATTCTTTTTAAAATGTTTAAAAGTTCGTGAGTTTTCAGTATACAGATTGAAAACTTCATTTCCTTGAGAGTTCCGGCACCTCTTTTTTTTAAAAAAGTAAACTTATGGCGACCCTGTGGGGTTTTCAAGGCAAGAGACATTCAGAAATGGTTTGCCATTGCCTGCCCCCACATCATGACTCTGATATGCCTTGGTGGTCTCCCTTCCAAATACTGACCAGGGCTGACCCTGGTTAGCTTCCCGAGATAAGGCTAGCCTGGGCTATCTAGGTCAGGGCTCAACCTTACTTAATACAGCTCAAATCTCTGAAAAGATTAGCCAGATAGGGTCAGATTTATTCCAAATCCAAAATTTCAGTACTTGTAGGAGGGTGCTAGATTATAAGCATTGAGAGGAAATTTATTTTTAAATGTTCCTGTTCATTATTTTGTTAGGATTTTTTAATTTAAGAAAAACAGCAAGGTACATATATAACAAAGAATGGAAAAAGAACATTCATAACCTATAAACTATTACTTTATGTTGGCTTGAAAAATACATGTGGTTAAATCCCATCTCTGTACTTACTGTTGTGGAGTCTATTGGTGATGAATGAAAGGAACTAAAAGAGTTTAAGAGTCTTCAGCAAAGATTATTATGCATATGTATCCCAGGTTAGGCTTAAAGAAAACTCAGAGCCAGGGTTTCGGTTCCCTG
>NW_015164187.1:1055126-1070184 GCF_001447785.1 Gekko japonicus
CATTTTTTAAAAAAGGCATTCCCTGCAGCTGCTGTGTGGCTGCAGGGCACCCACGTTGAGTCCGGAGAACTTGGACTCAACTCTTAAAAAACCTGCATGTGTAGTCTGGCCCTAAGTAAAGCGATGAAAAGGGGAATCAAAAGGCAGATGTTGGAAAGAAGAACTTCCAAGAATCTTCATGTACTGTACCTGGTTGGCTGTAAACAGTCTCTAGATCAATCTTGAACGTCCCTATGAGCGTCCCTAGGAATGGGATCTTCTTTGAATGAAAGACCTGTGCAGTAACATAAACCACCCACGCAGTATTTAATGACATGGCCGTTAAAAAGAAGTGCAGAATCTAACTGTTGCTGTTCAAGAGGCTAGAAGTGGTATTTAGTTTTGAAAATGATAAGTGGCTCAAAAAGATCAGAGGTGGTGAAAAGGATTAGAGGTAACATGCTATCATTGTTCTTGTCTCTGCTTATGTTGTGTAATGAGTTTAAGAACAGAGAAATTGTAAGGTGCATAATTCATGATCTTATATTTCTTTTCAGTGTACATGATCAATCCAATCATTTTATTCATTGTAAAATCAATAATTTAGATATTAATAAAGCATTATACCAAAAGCAATGTGGAGTGCTATTCTAGTAAAAATATCAGTTTATAAAGACAATATGTCTCTATTCCAGATGACTGGCTCAAGGTGCCTTCACACACACAGTTCTCTTTAAGCCTGTATAGATGATCACACTGCCCCAGCAGTGATACAGTAGCCTGGAATGCTACGGACAACCAGTCTGTGTCTTTTACTCTGAGATACACTGGTTGTCTAAATCAATGTCTAAATAAATGGTTGTCTAAATCAACCCAGGGCTAGTTTATTTTTTTGTTAGATGCAGATGTGTGGCAAATCTGTTAAGGCTCTTCAATACAAATAGCTGTAACATTCTGTAACATTCTGAGATCTTAGAATCAGCCCCATTGCCAGAATTTTTTGGCCAGGGCGCTGGGGCAGAGGAGTGGGGAACTTAATTAGATTATCCAACAGTGTGTGGGGTGGGGAACTTAATTAGATTACCCAGCAGTGCTGTGGGAGAGAAGGCATGCCTTCTCTCTCTTTCCTTCCCCAGCCCCCCTCTCTCTTTCCTTCCTCAGCCCCCCGACATCCTCCCAGGGTGGATGGGGCTCCGCTCCCAAGGCTACAGGCCTGCTAGGAATTCTCTCCTCCTTGAACCAAAACACAGTTTTCATGAGGCACTTCATTTAACGCCTTAACCCTTGTTCTCAACTGTAACCAAGTTTAAGTACGTGTAATGGTACTTAGTGCCTACTCACCCCTTGCTGTCCTTGATTCTGCCTCTGCTTTCTTTGTTGACTTTATTACTACACTTTCATATTGTATTGTATTTATTTATTTTGTTATTGTTGTTATTATTACATTTATACCCCGCCCTATCCCAAGAGTGGGCTCAGGGCAGCTTACAACATAAAATGAGTAAAACAATAAAAGCAATAACCAATAAATTACATTTTTTTTAGTCGCTGCTCACCCGGGGAGGTGGTGTCTGGTAACATCTTACAGTACTTAGAACAACATCACTATAAATATGTTAAAAAACAACAAAATCAAATAGTATATATAAAATAAGAAGAAGGAGGAGGAGGAGATTGGATTTATACCCTGCCCTTCACTACCCAAAGGAGTCTCAGAGCAGCTTACAAACTCCTTTCCCTTCCCCTCCCCACAACAGACACCCTGTGAGGTAGGTGGGGCTGAGAGAGCTCTTGACAGAAACTGCTCTTTTTCAAGAACAGCTGTGCCAGAACTATGGCTTGCCCAAGGTCATCCAGCAAGTGCAAGTGGAGGAGTGGGGAATCAAACCCAGTTCTCCCAGATTAGAGTCTGTGCACTTAACCACTACACCAAACTGGCTCTCTCAGTGCCATACTACGATCAAATCAGCCCAGAGCATCTGGTTAACCTCCAAAGGTCAACCTGAACAACACAAGCCCTGTGGAAACTAAGCAAGTCCCACAGGGCATAGTTGTTGACAGAGAGTGCATTCCATGGGTTAGGGGCCACCATTGTAAGCTCCTTGGAGACAGGAGTCTCTTTTTTTTTAAGCTTAAAAAATTCTGTAAAGCACCATGTGCACTGGGAATGCAGTTAAAAGGGGAATTGGGAGGGACCAAATGGAAATGCTGGTGGGATCTAACCCATAGCTCACTTCCAAAGGAGTGTTCAACAGGAGAATGAACAATAAATTCTCTTCTCCACACTGTTCTTGAGAGAACTGTTTTCCAAAGGGAAGAGGAAGGGGAAAGAAAGCCTCAAGTACAGGACTACAGTATTGGGGTGCTTCTTATCACTTAGAAAGCCTCAAGTACAGGACTACAGTATGTCTCATGACTCCAATTGGTTTGGGGTGCTTCTTATCACCTTTGTCAGTATGTTGACCCTCTTCCCACAACAGCTTCTGATACTTACAGAAATTTCGATGAGTCTATGAAATATAACTTCTCTTGGTTCATGGAATTCAAACGTAAAATACTGGAAGAGAAGAGGAAAAATTCAGAGTAGTAAGCCCCTAGAGTGCTATCATGTTTCATCTTCCTTGCTACAGAAGATGTTTTTACCAAAGGGCAATGGAAATTTAGAGCTTGTTCATATACTGCAAAATGTTTGCAAAGAATATTGCTTCACATACTCTTGGTATACATGTGCTGATAACATAGCAAAATACACCTTCTTGACATATGTACACAGCAGCAGTGATCTGTGCATGCAGTTTTCATGCCTGACATTTGTTGTTAATTCAACTCAATTTGTAATATAAGAAGTGGCCCAAAGAGATACTGGTAGCAGTTTGCAGTCAGGTATGCAGCAGAAGTAATTTCAATCTGGTAAGAACCTTTGAGTGGTGAAATCAGGTGGCTTTGTAATCTTCATTACATACCTCATTGTAAAATGGGCAGTTGGTTGACTTCTGTGTTGCGGTGTGTCTCTTCTCATCTCCAATTCTCACAACCACAAATGGGTCAATGTTCACTCCCACCAGTTTCTGGGCTTCGATTATATTGATGCCAATCTGTAGACACAATGCATTTCCTAAAATCAATCTGAGGGAATCAACATAATGGGAATTAAATAAGAGATATGGGCAAATGGTTCAGTTGCTTGTCTGAGAAGTTTTTGAGTCTTAACTTCAAATGCCATAGGTTTTTCATAAGTTATTGGTGAGTTAGGGCCACTTAGAAACTTTATTTTCATCTAAAAATTTCCAAAGTAGGCTCCTTGAACATTTAAGGATTTATAAACAAGAAACCTAAGGAATTGATCGTTTGTGTGTGGTTTGGGGAAGCGACATTCACAATCCCTGAAATCGGAAAGCAATAAGGACTTTACCTGGAAGTTTTGTGGCCTAGGAGCAGCATACAGGTCCAATTTGGAGAAGACTCTAGAACGGCTACAATGGAAATAAAGCACCAATAAAACATTAACAAAAGACCTGTGGCTTGAAATGTTTTATTTTCTGAGTGCATCTGAATATTCATAAACCTATATCAAAGTCAAATAGTGATAAGCTTGCAAATTCTGACCAAAAATGACAATGAAGAATGGATGCTCCAGATTGCTTCCCTAATCACTCAGTCCCCATGAGTTTCAAAGGAACACAATATGGGAGTGGCAACTTGTGGGAATGGAAGTTCTATGGGAGAAACAGGGTGATTTTGTGAGTGAAGCTAAGAACATTTTCAGTCTCTAATGCATCTTTTCTGAATAATTTAAGTGAGATGAAAGGCAGAAGATTATAATCAACTGTACTTCTAGCCACTTAGACAGTGAAAATAAAAATGGACTATGGCTATTTTAATTGTTTAAAAGGCAAAATGGTTTTTATATTATAATTGTGAGGCATATTGCAATGGCTGGATCAGGACTGGAGAAAAATCCATGTTTGGATGCCTACATTTCATCCCTAAAGCTTACTGAGTGATCTTGAAGAGCTGCTAGCTTTTGTAGCTCAGAGGTGGAATAGAAATATAATAAATGTAATAAAATTGATTTAAGTCTCATTTGTGGAAATGACCTTGGATCACACTGCTCCTGACAGATGAAATAGACAAAAGTTTTACTGCAAAAATGATAACGCTTATAGAAGTCAACACTGGAAGGTGTAGTTCTGACTGGTACATGTGACAACTAGGGGTGGTTTAGAAAAAGAGCATTCCCAACCCCAGAAACAACAAGGTAAAGGCAGCATCTTTCTGTGCACTGTGTTACAGCACCATAAGCAGCATATAACTGCACCAACTTCCCAAACCAAGCCAGTGAATTCACAATACGCAGTCCTGAAAGGAGTGTTTGCCTTGCCCCAGATTACTTTTTGGACAAAAATGCCAAATTTCTACCAAAACACAGAGCAAGGCTCATTCTGAATAGGAAGAAAGGCACTTAGTTGGAATAGCAGTCTGGTAGGGGGGGAAAGGTACCTCTTCACTGGGCAGAAGACAATTCCTGAGAACTCCATGTCAGACACATCATAATAATCATCGTCGTCATCAGTTTCCAGGCCTTTCACAAGTTTCCTGCCAAGCACTGCAGCCTTCCTGTCCAGAGCAGCTGCTTGCTTCACATCCTCCGGCCTGTAACACACACACACACATTACACACAAAGGGAACATTAAGCTCAAGATGAAAGCATGTATTATATTTCAATGGTTCTTCCCTATACACTGAGATTGCCGGAGACAAATCTTTATAATTTGGCATAAACAAATTTTGCATAGGATTCTCTCCGACAAATCTTTATAATTTGGCATAAACAATTTTGCATAAGATTCTCTCCCCTTCCCTTTTTTACTCCATTTAAGAAATAGGTTGTAATAATCTTCATCATCATCATCAATACATTCTATCTCAGTTTAAACATATTTAGTCATGGTTACAATGCAAGACAATTAGCTGGAATCCTGAGCATATCTGCTTAGAAGTAGATCCACTGAACTCAATGGGACCTACTTCTGAAAAACACAATTTAGGGCTCCATAACATGTACTTCCCCCTCATGGATCACCGCCTTGTCGTGGCGAGGGGGCTTGTATAGTTCAGTGAAGCTGTGGGCTATGCCGTGAAGGGCCACCCAAGACGGACAGGCCACAGCAGAGAACTCAGACCAAGCGTGATCCCTCTGCTGCAGCCCAGTAATTCATCATCAGACTCGCCTCCACCTGTAACCAGGCTCAGGAATGTAAGAAGACAACAGCTGAGAGAGCGAAGGCAGAATGCACGCATGCGTGCCAGAAGATCTCTTAGCCCTGATTACTGACAGGATCCTGTCCTCACTCCTGGCTAGCTAATGAGTTGATTAGCTAGCACTGTATATATGCAAGTCTGTTGCCAGCAGTCATTTGTGCTGGCAACGTCGTTTGTTCAGGACCTGAATCCTTGCATCTCTGCTCCAGACCTTGTGGAATTCTTCTCGGCTTGATCCTCGGCTTTTGACCTTTGGCTTTGTTGACCCTGCGTTCATCTCTGACTCCTCTGGTATTGTTGTGATTTATGGACTTGAAACTTTGGTATGTCTGACCCTGCTTTTGGACTGTGATTTAAACCTGCTTGAACCTTGCTACCTGGTTTGCCCGGCTTGACCTCGGACTGTTCCTGGACTTTTGCTTGCTTGTGTCACGCCCCCTGGTCCTGCCGTGACACTGGGGGCCGAGATGCGGTGGCGCAAGGACACGCTGGCCGATCCCACGGCCTGGCTTGAGGCGCTCCAAGGGATACAACCACCTACGTAGGTGGTGCTTTTTTGCTGCGCGGTATCAGCGTTTGGGACGGAACAGGGCCAGGCAGGCAACGATTCCCAGATGTTGCCGTGGGATCGCGCCCATTTGCTCCGCCCCCATTCCGTCCCCCTCCCGGCCCAAAACGCCTCGTATGAACAGGGCCTTATAGTAGCAAATAAAAAGCTATTTCAGAGAACATCATCCCACCACATAATGGTAGTTTTTCCTTAGCAGATCCTATTTATCGACCTCCATATCCACTTACAGCATTCCCAAGCACACTGTTGATCATAACCCCAATCCCCACCTCAGTTCTCTAGATTGGTTTTTAAGCAACTTTGGAAACAATTCAAGATTCAAAAAGTAAGTGTGTGTGTGGGGGGGAGAAACAGCTTTGGACAGCACCCTGGAGATACAGCTATGGGAAAGCTGAAATTATTTGAGCCCTCTTTGATTGGAACTGAAACCTTAATCTGTGATAGCAAAAATAATAGTCTTGTACAATAATTTTGGTACCTGTCTTTCATCTGATAGACAAAATCTTCTTCAGCCCATGTTCCTGCTGAAAAAACCTGCTGAGCCATCAGGAGGCTGGTATTTCAGCTCTAATTCAATGTATATCTGTACAGGAACAGGCAAACATTTAGGAGGGCCACCATTGTTATTATTAAGTCTTAAAAACAGCACAGCAGAGTGAATAAAATTAGGTGAAGTCACCTTGAGCTAATTGGTTGTGTTATCAAGGGGGCACTGGCCATTAGATTGACTGGGATACAGATTACAACCATCTCTCTCTGCAAAAACAAGGTCAAACGAACTACTAATCTCATGCTAAACTACTCCAGGTCCATACCATTTTTGATGGCAGGTGCTGAACTGCCCAGGAACTGCCCAGGAATTCTGGGCTACACAGCAAAAATAGGGGGGGGGGACCTACTGGGTCACTTGGATCCAATGATACACAAGTGGAAACATAAGCAGACTTAGCACGGAAATTAGTTGCACAAGATCTTGCACAAGAGGAAATGCAAATGGGGATACAATAGTTTGCACAAGAGGAAATGCAAATGGGGATACGGTGTGACTTAGCACAAGTGTCTACTGTAATCTTTTTCTTGCACTTCTGGTTGCACCTCATGTCTGCTGCAAGAAGAAATTTTGCGCTGGATCCACCCCCATTTTATTACATTTTAATCCCATCTTTCTTCCAAGGACCTTATTGCACAGTAATTACAACAAGAACACTGTGAGATAGGCCAGGCTGAGTGTGTGTGACTGGCTCAAGGTCTCCCGGTGAGCTTCATGGCAGAGTGGGGATTTGAACTGAAGTCTCCTCAGTCCTAATCCAACACTGTAACCACTACACTACTCTCAGCACTCTCACTGTTACTTTTCAAATAATATGACAGTGGTGTTAACATACTCCAGTGATTCTGTGGTTTTTGTCAACAAGAGCTTCTTTGATGTTAAGTCTTCCAGATGTTACCAGGTGCTGAAGGCTGATGACTAAGGTACCAAGTAGTCTACAACACAATAGGCAGTGTTAGAATAAGGTAGGTTAGAATATAATGAAATGAAAAAAGGATACATGAATACAGACATATAAATATGGACTGCAAATTTCAAAAGACAAAAAACACATCTCTTTTTGTGGGTGGGCATGCATGTTTGCACACATGGTCAGGTGTCAACTTGGAATTCATGGCTGTACCTTTGAAAGGCTGAAAGCAGCAAGACTCTATCCAGCTACAGAACCTCCCATTCCACTGCTTCTCCAGGTCCTAAGTCCCCCACTTCCTGGGAGACAAAGTAAAGCCTTCCTTGCTAACAATAGGTAGGGGAAGAAGGGTGGCCAAAACTACTAGTGGAGCAACATTGTAGGAGGCACAGCATATGCGTCCTCTCCTGTGGGTTTGGAGCTTTTTTAAACCTGTTCCTTTGGTTCTTATTGTGTAAGGAAAGGGCTCAGCCTACTGCCTGAGTTCTTTTCCACTTTTCTGTAATGAGTCCTTCTTTACTGTTCACTGACCATCACTACATAGAGGAGCATCGCATGCACCCTTAAACAGGTTCTTTTGTGACTTGCTTCTTACAATGATGCTTCTTACTGATGTACCGTGCCATAGCCACAGGCATATCTCTCTGTTGAGAGTAGCTGCCTCTGTGTATCAAAATTCACATATGTGCATGTATGCTTGACTGTAACCTAAGTAAAATACAGGCTGTTGATGAATGAGGTCATTTTAGGGCCTCCTAAACAGCGTTCCATGTGCCTCAGCATTTAGTCATGCCGGCCACATGACCATGGATAGCGCTGGCTCTTTGGCTGGGAAACGGAGATGAGCACAGCAACCCTAGAGTCGGATTTGACTAGCTTTTGAGCGAGGGAACCTTTACCTTTACCTTTAATCCCTTAGCCCAGCCCTACTTTTGAGAGGTTGTCACAGTCATGCAGCAAAGTAGCAAAGATTTAATTCTGAAGACATTCAAGTAAAGGACAGGCATTTAACTCCACAAAATCTAATTGTGCCAGCCAGACTCCACTGCAAGGCTATTAAGTTACAAAGTATCAACGCCTGAGGCTAAAAAGAGAAACAAGACCTCCCCCAGGGGAAGTATGTCCTGAGGTCAGTATCACTGTGAAACATACATTTGCAATATCAACCATGCACTATCTCCTTAAGCTAATGTCTGGCAGATGTCTCATATCACCCCCTGAAAGAAATACAAACCTACCTGTTGCTGAATACTTTACTGCAGTTGTAAACTTTAACTAATAGCATCTCTTCCATAATGAGCTTTCTATAATGTGGCCAGTGAAAAAGCTAAAAAGCAAAAATGAACAAGAGAATGAATGGTCAGAGCTTCTGAATGACCCCATGTCCCAGTTCTTCATGCCACATACTTTTAGACAGTACAAAACTAAGGAGTGTCTTAACAGAATATATGCTGTGAGTTGCCACATCTGTTTAGCTACAGAAATTGCCATCAGTTATAAAAATGGTGATGAGAAATAGTTTGTGATTATTTTTTGTACTCATTCCTTAGCAACATAATGTGCTAGACTTACTGGAGAAATTATACCAACAAATTTAACTAATACTACGGAATAGAGGATTATTTATTTATTTAGGAAACATTTACACCACCTCTCTCCATAGATTAGAAAAATTTAGAGAGGATGCATCTATGAAACTTGTGTTCAGAAGCACTCAGTACACCTCTAAACGCCAAATAATAGAGGAAAACGGAAGATAACTCATATTCTGTGCATGGGATTTCAGAGACGCTGAATAATGACTAGATTGGTCTTATCTAGTAAGGCAATTCTTATGTTCTTAAGTTCTGAAATGAAGTCAGAGTTATAAGAGCCTAAGGCAACATAAATGCTGCACACCACAGAATTTATTTCAGCTCAGGAAACAGTTTTCAGCTGTATAGTAGCAGATATCAGGGAATCTATATTAACTGGGGGAGGGGGGACTTCCATGTACTTGATTAGTTGTGGTACTTGGATAGATTCCCTGACACTCATTGCCTAAAATATTAAAATGATTAAAAATCAGTGAAAATTTTTCATTAAATTGTTAGATTTTCTAGCAATTAACTAAAAACAGCCTAATCCCAGGCAATTGAGCTATTGCAAGATTACTTCTGACAAGAATTCAGCCACCAGTTTGGTTGCACTGATATCAGGCAGCCAGAAATGGTGGCCAAACTCTCACAAGATTGTGGGAACTGGCATAAGCGGCTTGCTGCATTGCATTAGAGGGAGGATTTTGTCCTGGAGCACCCAGAAAGGCCCGGCAACTGTATGAGTGGCTGGCTGGCTAGTAGTGGGCAGGATGGGAGGTTGCAGATCACTGCATTATAGAACCAACCCAGAAGAGCAGACATAAATTTGATTGCTGAGTCTGTGCTCAGGCTTTCAGCCGTGTCAGTCAGCATCACACAGTGCAGCAGCCTGGATACACAGTTTCACTGTGGGAAACAAAAAGTATGAAGGGGAAGTGCTTGCTTGCAGCCGTGAGCTCAGTCCCTATGACAACAGAGAGCTTTATGATGCTTCCTTACCTCTCCAAAGACAGCTTCCTGACCACAGAATATCTTTCTGGTCTTCTGAGTAAAACCTTTGGGGAAAATACACATGAACATACTTAGCTACCTTATACTACCTTATACTATTGGTCTAAGAAGACCAGTTATTATCTGTTCTGCTTGGCAACAGCTCCAGAGTCTCAGAGGTCTTTCACATTCCCTACTGGAGATGTGACTAAACCTGGGATGTTCTGCATGCAAACCAGATGCTCTGTTATTGAACCACAGCCTCACCTACAGTGAGCCCAAACAGTCTGTCTTTCATCCAAGACCCATTCTAGATGAGTGTCATCAGTGAGGGAATATACATTCTGCTATGTCTGAGCGAAATATTTTAAAAAGTATTACCGCTAGGAACTCCAAACAATCGTTCAGAAGAAATTTTCCCAATCAGATGAATAAAGAAGTAGAAATACCTAGAACATCCAACTATGAGTGATTCCACAATATAAATATTTTGTGCTGCTAAAAGAGCCACCCCCACCTGCAGCTACAAACAGAATTGAAATGTTTTACACAGCGCTTAGTATCATGCTAAATGTCCCATTAAAAATTGCCAGTGCCAGTCCTCATGAGCAAGGTCCCACTATTGGGTTTATTTGTTGGAAGTCAATCTAATTTATTCAGCAAAGGTTTTGCTTCTCCCTCTAATTATCTCTCACTTCCTGCTTTTGTTTCTATACCCAAATTGTGGTTAATTACTTCCTGTTCACTCCAGCGGCTTCTGAACCTAATCAGTTATCTTCATCAGGAGAAGGCTGTTATTACTGCTTTTCTCTTTTCAGTCCCTATGACTGAATGGTGATTTTCTAATCATTTTAAGATGTTTATCAGCTCAGTTGTGTTCCCGCTAGAATGCAATATTAACTGAAGGTTCTCTGTAGCTCCAGCACACTATTGGGATATGATAGGACTACCAGGTTCCTGCTGGGGTGGGGAATAGAAGAAGCGAGGTAACACCATCAGCCAGTGGCAACTTCCATGCCCTGGCCCCCCAACTTCTGTCAATTGCCAGCAGCTGCCCTACTATGAACACATGAAACTGCCTTATAGTGAATCAGACCCTTGGTCCATCAAGGTTAGTTTTATCTGCTCAGATGGGTGGTGGTTCTCCAGGTTCTCAAGGTGAGGTCACATCACCTCTTAAACGATCCTTTTAATTGGAGATACTGTGGATTGAACCTGGGACTTTCTGCATTCCAAGCAGATGCTCTGCCCTTCAGCCACAGTCCCTCCCCTGGGTTGACCAAAAAGAGTTTTGCTGTAGAGAGTACTATGTATTGGGAGACCTTCCCAGTCATCCATTGCCTTGCAATAGGAGTTGCCAACTCCAGGTTGCAAAATTCCTTGAGATCTGGTTGCAGAGCTTGGTGATAGAGCTCAGCAGGGATGTGATATCATACAGTCACCCCTCTGAAGCTGCCATTTCCTCCAGGGGTAACTGATCTTATAGTTTGGAGATCCATTATAATTTTGGGAGGACTCCAGGCTCTAGGTTGGCAACCCTACGGCGGTGACTGAAAAGCCTTGCAAAGCTTCCTTAAATCTCTTGATAGAGGAGCCTCAAGATTGATGCCTTTGTGCTAACACTATTGATAAAGCCATTGTGTCTTCCCTGAGATTTCCAACTTTGGACCTTATCACAAATGTATACCTCAAGCCAAATTTCTGCCTAAAGAGTTAAGTGGTAACCATCTATTTGAAAGGCCAAAACAGGCCCTCAGGTTTGGACCCCAAACTACTGGCATCCTTACATACATTTCTAGAGTATTTTTCTATTCAAACTGTAATCCTTATAAGGAAGTAAGTATAACAGTAAAAGCGACTTAAGGACTTTCCCCCAGAAGTTAAAGCAAAACTCCAAATTACATCCAGTGGTTTGAGATTTTAATTTGTAGTAATACAGTTTTCATGTACTCAGTGACCTGTTCTGATGGTCGATAACTGTGCATGGGTATTATGGAAAGGAAGCCTCTGCATCAAGTGACTGTTCAAAACAAGTGATTGAGACTCTAGAACATAGGCTTTCTGGGTGATAGAGAGTATGAAAAAATGAAAGACAAGTTACTGAATTATATGTGACATGAATCATAACCAGAGGTTTCAGGCAATAAACAGTTCAGTTGTCTGAGGATGTGAGAGGTTGACTGGTTGTTGACGGGAAACAAAACTTACCATAGAGAGAGGCTGTAATGATGCGGGAACCTTATATATCACCAATTCCTTCTACAGGGTGGGGGTGGTAGCAACAGTAAATGTTTAAGTTGTAGGATAGAGTGCAAAATGGATCCCAGACTGTTATCAGCTTGTGAGTCAACAGTTACTAGCTCGGAAGCTGGGCTAATTAAGCCCAATAGAGGAAAAGACCAGAAGACTAAAAGGACAGAAAAGGGAGTTCTGAAAGAGGAAAATACTGCCTGCTGGATCAGAGGCTTGTGTTCTTTTACAGCGTGAGGTAAACTGTGAGGCACACTGACTTGGAAGGGAGACTGATTTCACTCATTACATTTTTCTTTCAAAGAAGTACATTTCTTCTAGAAAAGATCATCTGTATCATTTGAAATGCTGTATATTATCATCAATACTCTGATTAGATCACGATTGTTTCTAACAGCTCTTGATATGTACTCATAACAAAACAAGAGGAAAATACTGCCTGCTGGATCAGAGACTTGTGTTCTTTTGCAGCGTGAGGTAAACTGTGAGGTACACTGACTTGGAAGGGAGAAAACTTGTGCTGTACTTCAGGAGGCTGAAGTTGGTTCCTTATTTGCTCTTCCTTAACTTCAGCCTCCTCTGTACTTCCAATGCTCAACAACACACAGTTTTCCTGCACTTGGGGAAAACGGATTGTGTGAGCCAAGTCTCTCTATTAGGGATGGACCAAATGTCTCTAGTGATTTATCATAAAAGTGGCTATAGTTTAAGAAACATTTCCACTCCCAAGGGCAGGGGGAGAATCCAGAGGATTTTCTTCTCCCTTAAAGAAGGCTGCTTCTCACCAGACAAATGTCCTATATAGCTATTCACATCAGTGTACACAGCCATATGATGAAATATTTAACTACTCTGGTTTAATAGGAAGCTTTGACTGGCAGCCATTTCCCACAGCACATACACACAGTGAAACAGACACCTGATGATGTGCACACATGTACATGCAGGAAGGCAGCAATGCAGGAAGGAAGGGAAATCTATGTAGGAACATCATCTTGTATCAAGCAGGCCTCAGTTTCAGAGATTTCTTCATGATTCCATGACAGAATGAGCAAAGAAACAGTTCACATAACAGATAGCCCCCTCCCACAATTATACAATAGGGGCGGGGAGGGAACAGAAGAAAAAGGTATCCTAACCAGTGCACCAGAGGTACTACCCAGCCGATACAATTAACAATGAGCCCATGAGAGATAGTCCCCCAAGGATACTGTCTCACCCCCCAACACAAACACACAGCTGCTTGTTTTACCACCTTTTCCAACAGAACTCTAAGCAGCTATTTCCCACCCACCCTTTCTCACTTCCCCAAGCCCTGTGCGGCTTTTGCCTCCACACAGCATCTTTTCCCCATTCCCCCACACTCCGCACCTCGGAAGCTGAGTTCCACCTGCCTCTCCCCTGTCCCTGGCATCTGGGTGACTCTTTTAACGCTGACACTCAGTGCCATGGTGCTGCCAGGACTTGGCTCAGTGCTGCGCTGACCAGGTGCGACCGCTCTCAGTGCAGGACTCCACCTGTCTCTTCAGTGACTCAAGACTGGGGACTCACCAAGCAGGTTTGGCTGCCCAGACCCCACCCGCAAGTCACACATTATCCAGTTCTGGCAAGGCCTTATTGCAGTGGGCAGGCATCAGTTGCTCAGTCCCCTTAAAACCCAGGAAGCCTGTTCTTACTGAAACAATTTAATGGGTTACTTGGTGAGACAAAACATCTCACCCTGTTGAGGGCCCCTTGGGCCCCCATCTATCTTTTCACTTGACCGCTATACTTCGTATAAACCCTCATCCCCATGTCAGACAAGCCCTGTTCTAAAAGCAAAATTTCCCAGCTGGCATCATACCCACAAATAGTTCTAAATGCATTTGGAAGTGTCATTAATTTCTGTTTGAACATCATAAACCATGATGTATGTCATCTCTTTTCCACTTCATCTGAATACAAATCAGGCTGCCTTATACTGGGTTACGACATTGGTCTATCTCACTCAGCACTGTCTAGTCTAACTGGCAGCAGCTTTGCAGGATCTCGAGTAGAAAGAGTTTTTTTCAACTCTTTTTATGAGGAAGAGAAAGAAGAAGAGGAGGAGGAGATTGGATTTATACCCCACCCTTCGCTCGGAGTCTCAGAACAGCTTACAAACTCCTTTCCCTCCCCCTCCCCACAACAGACACCCTGTGAGGTAGGTGGGGCTGAGAGAGCTCTGACATAAACTGCTCTTTTAAAGAACAGCTCTGACAGAACAATGGCTTGCACAAGGTCATCCAGCAGCTGCAAGTGGAGAAATGGGGAATCAAACCCGGTTCTCCCAGATTAGAGTCCATGCACTTAACCACTACACCAAACTGGCTCTCTCCCTTTAACTGGAGTTAGAGTTGCCAGGGATTGAAACTGTGACCTTCTATATGCAAAGCAAGTATTCTGCAACCAACCACAACCCCTTCTCTATTTAGGCAGAAGACGTACATCGTCTCAAGTTTAACAGCAAGGTATTATTTGATTCATGTTCTCAAAGAGTGAATTATATTCTGAATTACTAGAAAGCTAGGTTTTCCAGAGAACTGTTATACTTTTCTGTCCTAATTCTTTCTCTTTCTCAGGTTTGTGTTTGTTACTTTTATCCCTTTTACAGCATTTAGGAACAAGATTATCAAGATTAGATTTTCCAAATTTGCTTCAGTGACATTTGGGCTGAGTTGTCACCGGTATACGGATGATGCTCACTCAGCTCTATCATGTACTTCTGACCAATTCCAGGGAGGCTGTAGAAACCCTGAACTGGTACGTGGGGGCAGGTTTGGAGTGGATGTGGGGCAGGCTAGTAAACTGAAGTTTAATTCCAACAAGACAGAACTGATATTAGTGAGCAGGCCTGACCAAGGATCTGTTCTGTATGCGGCTGCACCCCCCCGAATGAACAGGTCTATACTTTGGGGGGTGGTCTTGGACCCAGGCCTATTGCCAGATA
>NW_015164187.1:1070227-1081963 GCF_001447785.1 Gekko japonicus
CTGGGGACAGGGTGGGGGGAACTAAAATTAGAGGGAAATGGGGAGGCAGTGGCAAGCATCCTGACACACTGATATCACTTCCACAATGACCAGAAATGATGTTAGCATGTCACCCGGGACGCTGTAGCAGTCAATCAAAACTCTGTGTTTAAGCCATAGTGTTTGGGGCTGACTGCTAGAGTACCCCCAGTGATACACTAATATCTCTTCCAGATGTGCTGGAAGTGGTGAGTCTCCCACCAGCTGCAAGCTCTGTGCTGGCAACCCTACTTCTATCAGCTTGAACTGGTTAACCAGCTGCGGCCTTCTGGCCACTGTGGTGCATGCTGTGGTTACATCTAGATTAGATTACTGCAATGAATGCTACGTGGGGCTGCCCTTGAAAAGTGTTAAGACTCTTTAGTTGATGCAGAATGCTGCAGCCAGGATGTTGACTAGAGTGGGTCATAGGGACCATATTACTCCAGTCAATTTTAGTCTATCTACAAAGGCTGTTTTCAGGCATAATTCAAGATGCTGGTGTTGACCTTTAAAGCCCTAAATGGTTTGAGACCAGCAAACTTGAAGAACTGTTTACTCCCCTACAACCCACCTGACCGCTATGGTCATCTTCCAAGGCACTGCTTCAGTTGTATCTGCCTTCTGAGATTAGATGGATGGCAACCCAGGAAAGGACCTTCTCAAACCATGGCACCAAAACTCTGGAACTTGCCCGTCCCCTTTTGTTGCCATCTTACACCAGCGGGTGAAGATCTCTTTGTTTCATCTGGCATTCCCAGTGATCCTCCTTCCTGACCTATGTTTGGCTGATTGTTTTTATGTTTGCATGTATGTATATTTTAACTTGGTTTTAATTGTTTTAATGATGTTGTTGATTTTAATAGTTTTCAAGACATATTTTATTATGTACATTTTTAATCTGTTAGTCACCTTGGTGGCCCTGATGAGGGCAGAAAAGTGGGTTATAAATTTTGTAGATATATAAATTTAAAATATCCTGCTCATCTGTTCTGCAGGCACTTTATCACAGTGAATCTACTTTGTTCATGTGGCTTATTGTATTCTGTGCTACACACGTTGATAAACTGGTGTGCAGTTGTTCTGCCTTGAAGTGAGGTCCTGATAGCCTTCTGATCTCTTTTAACTCTAAGACAGTGGTATAATGTTTTCACAAAAGAATGGGAAAACAGTAAAAGAGAATTCATAATTTAGCAGTTTACATTTAGGCTTCACTTCTTATCATTCATATCATAGCCATTTTGGCATCCATAAAAGGAGTTTCTGTTTTAATATCTTTTTTAGGAGTATACCTATTTTAAGGGAACATCTAAAACTGTAATGTGTGAATGAGCTATTGAACACACACCTCATAAACGGTATATAAGTTGAAGAGCCAAACCTGGTTGTAGCTCCCTGCTGAGTATATACTCAGTCACAAAGCCACTGCAACATAAAAGTGTGGATTTGCTGCCATGTAAAATGTGGAATGGACTTGGGAAAAAGCCACTTTTCACCTGGAGGGCCATATAACTACTTCCTAAAGGGAGCACTCCCTGGAGAAGACCCTGATGCTGGGAAAGATTGAAGGTCAAAGAAGACGGGGACGGCAAAGGATGAGATGGTTAGACAGTGTCATCGATGCAACGAACATGAAATTGAGCCAACTTCAGAGGACGGCGGAAGACAGGAGGGCCTGGCGGGAGATGATCCATGGGGTCGCGAAGAGTCGGACTCGACTGTGTGACTGAACAACAACAACAAAATGTATTGTATGTATGTAAATGCCATCAAGTTGCAACCGACTTATGGTAACCCCAGCAAGGGGCTTTCAAAGCAAGTGAGAAGCAGAGGTGGTTTGCCATTGCCTTCCTCTGCATAGTCTTCCTTAGTGGTCCAATGCTGCTTAGCAACGGCCCTGTTCACACGAGGGGTTTTGGGCCGGGAGAGGGACGGATCGGGGCCGCAGCAAACGGGCGCGATCCCACAGCAACATCTGGGAATCGTGCTGCGCCCATCCCCCATCCATCCCTTCCGCCAAAAAAGTGCACCGTGGGATCGGCGGCTCATCCTTGCGCCGGCGCATCCCCGACCCCTGGCTGAGTTGCGCAGCCTCCCCCTCCCACTCGTCTCTTCCTCCCCGGCATCTGATCGTGCTGGGGAGCAACGGCGCGCGGCTCCATGGGATCCCGCCCGCAGCGTCTCTATTTTGGTGCGGCTCTAATTAGCCGCACTTTCACCAGTGTTTTCCCTGCCATGTGGCAGGGGCCAACTGAGATCTGACAAGATCAGGCTATACTATGCTACACCATTCAGCCTTTGCTACCCAAAATGTACTGTACCATGTGGACTTTTGTTGGCAGGGTGATGTCTCTACTTTTTATCATGCTGTTTAGGTTCGCCATTGCTTTCCTCCCGCGCTCGGCCTTCCTTATAGTCCAACTCTCGCAGCCATACATGACTACTGGGAATACCATTGCTTTGACCATGCGGACTTTTGTTGGCAGGGTGATGTCTCTACTTTTTATCATGCTGTTTAGGTTCGCCATCGCTTTCCTCCCAAGGAGCAGGCGTCTTTTAATTTCATGGCTGCAGTCACAGTCTGCGGTGATCTGGGATCCCAGGAACGTGAAGTCTGTCACTACTTCCACAGCTTCCCCTTCTATTTGCCAAGGAGTGATGGGGCCGGATGCCATGATCTTAGTTTTTTTGATGTTGAGCTTCAAGCCCACTTTTGCGCTCTCCTCTTTTACTCTGAGCAAGAGGCTCTTTAGGTCCTCTTCACTTTCTGCCATTAGAGTGGTATCGTCTGCATATCTGAGGTTGTTGATCTTTTCCCCAGCAATCTTAATTCCCGCTTGTGATTCATCCAGGCCAGCATTTCGCATGATGTACTCTGCATATATATTAAATAAGCAAGGTGACAGTATACATCCTTGTCGTACTCCTTTTCCTATGCTGAACCAATCAGTTGTTCCGTATCCGGTTCTAACTGTCGCTTCTTGGCCCTTATACAGGTTTCTCAAGAGACATGTGAGGTGGTCTGGTACTCCCATCTCTTTAAGGACCTGCCATAGTTTGTTGTGATCCACACAGTCAAAGGCTTTAGCATAGTCAATGAAGCAGAAGTAGATGTTTTTCTGGTACTCTCTTGCTTTCTCCATAATCCAGCGAATGTTGGCAATTTGATCTCTCGTTCCTCTACCTCTTCGAAACCCAGCTTGTACTTCTGGCAGTTCTCTATCCATGTACTGTTGAAGCCTAGCTTGTAGGATCTTGAGCATGACCTTGCTAGTGTGTGATATGAGTGCAATTGTGCGATAGTTTGAACATTCCTTGGCATTGCCCTTCTTTGGGATTGGAATGTATACTGACCTTTTCCAATCCTGTGGCCACTGTTGCGTTTTCCAAATTTGCTGGCAAATTGAGTACAGCACTTTAACAGCATCATCTTTTAAGACTTTGAATAGCTCAACTGGGATACCATCACCTCCACTAGCTTTGTTGTTAGTAATGCTTTCTAAGGCCCATTTAACTTCACATTCCAATTTTCTTGAAGAGATCTCTAGTCCTTCCCATTCTATTGTTTTCCTCTATTACTTTGCATTGTTCATTCAGGAAGGCCTCCTTATCTCTCCTTGCTGTTCTCTGGAAATCTGCATTCAGTTGGGTAAATCTTTCCTTTTCGCCTTTGCCTTTCGCTTTCCTTCTTTCCTCTGCTATTTGTAAAGCCTCAACAGACAGCCACTTTGCTTTCTTGCATTTCTTTTTCTTTGGGATGGTGGTGATTGCTGCCGCGTGTACAATGTCACGAACCTCCGTCCACAGTTCTACAGGTACTCTATCTATCAGATCTTGACCCTTGAATCTATTCTTCACCTCTACTGTATATTCAGCAGGGATGTGATCTAGGTCAAACCTGAATGGCCAGTGGTTTTCCCAATTTTCTTCAGTTTAAGTCTGAATTTTGCAATGAGTAGCTCATGATCTGAGCCACAGTCAGCTCCAGGTCTTGTTTTTACTGACTTGGTTTATATGTTTGTATACAAGAATACAAATGGTCTTGCACTTCATTGGGAGGCCCTTGATTCCTGTACATATGTGAGAACACTTGGGAGTCTGATGGCAGCTCTGTTTCCTAGTAAGCATGCCCAGCCCTCTCCCTATAAGATTACACACTGTCTTGCTTGCCTCTCCCTCATCCTCTTATGCTTCAGGCCCCAACCACTGCCTCTGGCTGCTTGTACCATTGCTGGTGTTTTAAGATTGTGTGAGATGCTTAGAACATTCCATGTCATTTCTCTAGGATGACACCAGGGGGAGGATCCATTAGAGAGGCTGAGTGGCTCAATGTACTACACAGACCCATCGAGTTCTCCTGGTGGACACAGGATTTTATTTATTTATTTTTATATCCCACCCTCCCTTACAAGCAGGCTCAGGGAGGGTCACGGGATGTCAGCTGCCTCAGATGTCTGCTGCCTCAGCCAAAGGCCTGGCGGAATAGCTCTATTTTACAGGCCCTGCAGCACTGTAATAAGTCCCACAGGGCCCTGATCTCAAGTGGGAGCATGTTTAACCAGGCCGGGGCCAGGGCAGAAAAGTCCCTGGCCCTTGTCGAGGCTAAATGGATGTCTTTCGGGTCAGGGACTAAAAGTCAGTGAAAGAGACTACAACAAGGCCTCCTGACCCTGTCTGGTTTGCCCAGTATGCCAGGCTCAGAACACTCTCTGGTTCTTCCCTTCTGTCACATTTCTGCTCTATCATGATGGAGCAGGGATGACAGAAGTGGAGAATTAGCAATATATAAGTGAGGAACATGTGAAAACTCACCCTCCCAGCTTGTCCTCCACCTCATGCTATTGAAACGTTTCCTTCCTCTTGTAAACAGGGTTGTCAACCTCCAGATGGTACCTGAAGATCTCCTGCCATTACAACTGGTCTCCTGACTATCAAGATAAATTCCCCTGGAGAAAATGACTCTTTTAGAGGGTGGACTCTATGGCATTATACCCTGCAGAGATCCCTCCCTGCCCCAAACCCCATCCTTTCTAGGCTCCACCTCCAAAATCTCCAGATATTCTCCAGCCCAGAGCTGGCAACCCTACTTGTAAACCCTGCAGATCTTTCCTTCTCTGCAGGCCCATTAACCCCTTCGCTTCATTTTCCTTTCCTCCCTCTCCTCTTGGTTTGCTCCCCCTACACTTCTTGTGTGCACTACCTACGCATTCCTTCTTTCCCTCACTCCCAACTCACTTCTGCAGCAGCCATTTTGGATTACTTAGGCAACCACAGACAACTGGGCAATTAAAAATAGATGCCAAATTTCATGAGGTAATCCACATGAGGCCTTGGTATTTAAAAACTTTATAATACCTTTTTTTTTCATGTTCCCCTCCAAATATATAGGTCTTCCCCCCGCCCCCCATTTGTAAAAGTATCTCCCCCCTTCTGTATCTGGCCCCACTGTGCAGATTTCTTTTTACTTACCCTCTAGGCCCAAGTTCTGAATTATAGATATATAACAGCAGGGAAGGAAGAGTAAACTGAATATTTTCAGTGAACTCTATATTCTCACTGGATTTACAAATGCATCAAGTTGAAATATTCTGATTATCTCTTGTGTTGAGTATATTTTTGCTTGGTATAATCTTCAGAATTGCTTCTGATGACTTCTTACCCATCAGCCTCCTTGAATGTAACTGCCCCCTCCCCAACCCCAAGGAAGTGTTTGTGCCACACCAGGTCTGCTGTGGGTAACTACTTTTTATTATACTACCCTTTCTGGTAGGAATCAGTTAGCTATAATTTATATGTAGTGTGGAGTGAATGAATGCCTAGGGGTAGTTTTTTTCACATTCCTGGCTCACACGCACTCTAGTTTGGAGGATTGTTAAGAGCAAAGCTCAAGTGTGTCTGAGTAAATTATGATTAGGAGAAAGAGGACAGTGTTAACAGTTCCTACTTGTACATATGCTAAACATCTGCAAACAAGGAAGTGAATTACCAGAAAGGCTTGCTTATAGCCTGATTTCAATGTGCTTTAAGGTAGGTTTAACAAGTTGCTCTATTCATATATCACAAAAAGTTTTGTGATTGCTCCATGGTGGATTTCAAGTCAAAAACAAATGCCTAAAGACATCTAACTTGACACACTTGGTTCCAAACTAGCTTCATCCATGGTAAAGGTAAAGGTTCCCTTGCTCGAAAGCCAGTCGAATCTGACTCTAGGGTTGCAGTGCTCATCTCTGTTTCAAAGCCAAAGAGCCAGTGCTGTCCGAAGACATTGAAGTGGTACCTATTTATCTACTTGCAATTTCTTGCTTTTGAACTGCTAGGTTGGCAGGAGCTGGAACTAGAGACGGGAGCTCACTCCATCATGCGGCACACTCGGGTCTCGAATTGCTGAACTACCGACCCTCCACAGCCTGCAGTTCAGTGTCTTAACCACTTGAGCCACCACAGCTCCTTCATCCATGGACTCACCATTAAATTAGGGTTGCCAGCCTCCAGGTGATATAACAAAAAATGGCTATAGTGTGTGTAGTATCCTAAATCTGAAAAACACTGTAGTGAAGAAATACACACAAAATCCTGTTTGAAATTACAAAAAAACTCTTATTAACTATTCTTTAAAGATGCAGTACAAGTTGAATTTAAACATATGAAGCTAAACCACAATATATGAGGTTAACCACATAACATTAACCACGGCAATGGATGTCCCAGGTAAATTTCCATTTTGACCCTTCATCAGGCTGTAATCATATGGTAAAGCCAGGAAAGAGTTGAGGGGACTGGTGCAGGAACTGCATACAGGGGTCATTTCCTGCGGAGTGCAGGATGTGCCTAGGTGCTTCTCCTCTGTTCCCAACTGTACTCTACCTCTCAGGCTTTATAGCAAGCTGAGGAGCTGTGCTATTTCCCTTGACATGGCTTTTGGCTTTGTGGAGCCGTGGAACACTGAATAGACTTTAGTGTCAAGGGAAACAGCAGAGCTCCTCAGCTTGCTATAACACCTGACTGGTGCTCTCCCTATTGAGGCAGGAAAAGAACTGAAGAGGGCAACTCCCACAGGCAAGAGACAGGAAGTTAAAAAAAAGGTTCCTGCCTCCCTGATTGGACGGTGAGAATCACCCAGCAAGATGTCCTCCACCCCAGAGGGAGAAGAGTTTTTTTGTAATTTCAAACAGAATTTTGTGTGTATTCCTTCACTAGTGTTTTTCAGATTTAGTAACCTCCAGGTGATAGCTGGAGATCTTCTGGGATTACAACTGATCTCCAGACAACAGAGGTCAGTTTCCCTAGAGAAAATGGCTGCTTTGGAAGGTGGACTTTAGGGCATTACACCCCACTGAATTCCCTCCCCAACCCAGAGATGGCAACCCCATGGGTGGGAAAGTTATTCTCTCTCAGGTCCATATGTGGACTGATGAGCTGTGAACTGATAATCATTTGAGTTAAGTGCCCTAGTGGACCAAGACTTAAGAAAGGTGGGTTTTGCTTTTTGGCCTGGAGAGCTATATGGGTCAAAATAAAATGGTTAGACAGTGTCATAGTTTCAACGAACATGAAATTGAGCCAACGCACTGTCATGCTAATGAACCTGGTAACACACACACAAAGATCCTGGACTGAGGGAGAAGCAGCACATGTATCCTTTTTACAGGAAGGCCTGGCGTGATCTGGTCCATGGGGTCGTGAAGAGTCGGACTTGACTGTGCGACTGAACAACTAAAAAATGGGGAGATTTTGTGGAGGTGCCATGACTCAGTGACAAAGCATTTGGTTTTGCAAGAAAAAAGTCCCAGGTTCAATCCCTGGTGCCTCCAGCTGAAAGGGATCAGATAACCAGGGTGTGAAAAAGCTGAGATGTTTGAGAGTTGTTGCCAGAGATGACAATTCTGACCTTGACAGACCAATGGCCTGACTTCGCTCTGTCCACAGAACATCTCCACAATTCAGCCAATGTGTAGAAAAAGAAAATGGACATAAAATGCTCTGGCCTTGCCCATAGCCTCTGCATGATCCCTGGCTTATGAGCATGGCAGAGGGGGACACTGATGGGGGACACAGTTTTCCAAAATTTGACAATCACAGGGAGAGTACATGAGGATTGTCTTCCCAAATATGCACCATCCATCCAAAGCCTTTTATTGGCATATAAATAAAAATACAGTAATCTGAGTACACACAGAGTCAAATTAAAATTGCCGAGTAACATCACAGAGTATCGCCATACAGAAAAACCTAATTCATCATATCATTTATCAGGCCGTAGGGCCAACCAAATATGCACCATGCTCATAAGCTAACAATCATGTGGATGCATGGCTGCTGTATTCAGCCAACGTGCATGTACAGGTCTAGTCTAAGGTACCTTCATGTATCCACTAGCAGTCTACTCATGTTTGCAAGCAACCAGATGACAAGGTTGTCTCTTTCCTTTTCATGACATGCAAAACTGCAAGTTGCAGCACTTCAGTTAACAGAAGGAAATAGATAGCCTATAGGATAGTCCCATATTATACCACTGACTTTAGTTATCTGTGGAAATAGTGGCCATTTTTTATCACTGGAACTACTGTGTGTGCGTGCGCGCTTTAATGAGCTGCATCTTTTTCCTTCGCAGGATGCCCTGCCTGCTAAATACACTGCACGGATCTTTGCACCTTTGAAGATCAGGGTAGCGTGAACACCATTTCCTAAAAGAGGTGGCTCCTGGGGTTTTGCTATCCGCTTGTCTGACTTACATAGCAATTTCAAGGGGCTGTTACATACGAAGAAACTAGATTTATTAATAGGAATCTACCCTTCAAAGCACTTACAAGCAACAAATATGCTGTGAAACTGCATTCCAACCACTCCCAAAGTCAGGCTAGGGACACAAATCAGAGGAAAAACAGCCATGAGTCAGATCAAAAGCATACAGAAGTAATTGACTATCTGATCTGACTAAAGGCTCAGCTACACAAGATGAACACAGCTCCCTTTCTTTATGTTTGCCCCAATGGGGCAAATGGCAGCTCCCCAGAGCTGTTTCATCCCTGGAAAATTGTTCAGGGTGAAAACTCACCCATCTCCGCATTGCAGTTCCAATATGAATCAGGTTCCGGATGCCTCTGTGTGTGTGTTAATTAAACTTCCAGTGTCTTGTGTAACTGAGCCCTCTAGAATGAGTCACAAGCTTTATCACTTTTGAGAGCAAAACCAGTGTTATACTTACAAACCTCAGCTTTGCAGTTCAGTACCTCTAGTGGACAGGGAAGTCATGACAATCAAACATTCAATAGTGATGTACCCATTAAAATGGGTAAAAATTACAAATCAGGGCTCTAGTCGGGGGGGAGCTCTCAGGTACGGAGCTCCGGAAGAGAACCTCTAGGGGGCGGGGCGGTCACGTGGTGAAGCCCCGCCCCCTTCTTTACCCCGCCCTCTGCTTCGATCCTCATTCCGTTTGGGAATGAGGATGAAGCAGGAGGGTAAGTAGCCGGGCCTTCTGACACACTTCGGGTGATGTCAGGGGGCGTGGCATATGCAAATAAGTTATGCTAATGAGCTCCGGCAGCTCTTTTTCTACAACAAGACCCCTGTTACAAATATTGCCACCACTGTGCAAGAAGAATCATGTCATGTCAGAGATGTCTGCTTATTAACGCATCACAAAACTCTTTGGTATCTCTTTACAGAAAATACTTTTTGTAGAGACATTTCTCTAACTAGTATTTGCTAATTAAAACAAATTTCACTTGGTTCTTCAAGTATTCATTTCTGAGTGAAAGCAATAGTGGAAAAGGTTTCCAGAAGCACAAAGACTATGGAATGTAACTATTCAAATACCAAATATGATCATACTTGCACTATGTGAGATCTATGCCAGGGATCTTAGTTCTTGGAAGCACTATTGTTTGAAACATGTTGGCACAAGTTTGCTACTTAAAAGGTGTGTTGTGCTCTCCTCCAACTATCAATGAATACTCCAGGTCATCCCTTTGGACATTTTTATACTCTGTGTGTATTGTTCCAGATGGGTAGCAGCAAAATAGAATAGCAGAGGTGGCATGTCAGAGACTCACACAGTTTATGCTGGAATAAAAACTTGTGCTGGAATACATTTTATTAGTCTTTACATTGTTCCTGGGGTTCTGCTTTATTTCCCTTTTGTTTGTGTCATTTAGGTACAAGCCCCAGTATACAGAGGAGTCAGAGACTCAAAATTGCCAGTGACAGATGTGCATCAAATCTTGGTCCACTTCAGCAGTTTGTAAATGGCAGGATCCAAAATACAATTTATACCAGCATCAGTTTGAGGAGACAGCTTTTATCTATCTGTGTATTTTTAATCTGTTTCCCAATGAAAATTATGATCGATAGCTGAGAAGTTTTATTCTGACCAGACAATGAAGGAGGCACCTAAAGTTTCATGAGAGATTTTAATGGAATTTGCAATACACAAGAAACGCAGCATATTTTCTTTCTCCATTAGTCACCCAAATCAAGCAGCGCAGGAGATTGGTGGCAATGCTCCCTCTAAGCTGTGGAGACTTGTGAGCAAAAATTTCCCGGATCTCCTCTGGAACCCTTTTTAAAGATGGGAGTGACATTAGCTACCTTCCAGTCCCTCAGGAATGGAGGCAGATTTTAAGGAAAGATTACATATCTTTGTCAGGAGCTCTACAAGTTCACATTTGAGTTCTTTCAGAACTCTCGGATGTATGCCATCTGGGCCTGGTGATTTATCAGTTTTTAAGTTGTCTATCAGTTTTAGGACCTCCTCTCTCGTCACCTCAATCTGACTCAGGTCTTCCAACACCCCTCCTGAAATCAGTGGTTCTGGAGTGGGCAAGCACTTCTCATCTTCCACAGTGAAGACGGAGGCAAAAAATGCATTTAGCTTCTCAGCCATTTCCCTATCATCCTTCAATACTCCTTTTACCCCTTGGTCGTCCAAGGGCCCCACTGCCTCCCTGGCTGGTTTCCTGCTTCTAATGTATTTGAAGAAAGCTTAGCTTCCGAGATCTGACCAGATTGGGCTTGCTTGGCTTATCCGGGTCAGGGTCTACTTCATTGATTACTGAACGTCCCATCTGTCGATTGTATTGGCTCACTCCGTCTAATCCGTCTTGAGTCCAAGTGAGGAGGGGGGGTGGGGGCTATAAATAATGTAAACAAGAACCCTGGCTTGCCAGAGGGGCACCGCAAGTTGTAGCTCAGAGCCACTTGTCCGCTTTCTGTTTGTTCTCCGCCATGGGCTCTGGAGCTGCAGAGATGGCCAGAGGGGTACAGGGTTCTGGTTCAAGGCGCCGCAACCTACCACAGTTAGCAAACCTGCTTCAAGTCAGGCTTCCTGGTTTTGGTTTGCTGGCCAATCCAGACACTGATTAGTATGCTCCTCCACCCGGCACCACCCCATCAGCCGGACCTTGTGTGGCTTTGGGCTCCCGTACCTTACAGTTCATGATCCCCTCTTGCTTGAAGCGTGTGTAGTACATGTCCATGGAGTACACCTCACTCCAGAGGTAGCCATAGTACTGGGCATCATAGCCTCCTGCCAAGTGGCCAAATGTGGCTGGCATGTTTGTACCTGGTAAAGGGCAATATGAGCAGAGGTTAATGCCAGCAGAGAGGACAACATGAGGGCAATAGATAGCAAGCAGAGGGCAAGATGAGCAGAGGTTAATTTGAAGAAAGACTTCAGAATCCCTGTGGGCCTCAAGACAGCTGGATCCAATGAGCTCT
>NW_015164187.1:1082071-1112115 GCF_001447785.1 Gekko japonicus
CGCTCTTCCTCTAGGAAGGTGCATGGGCGCATGCGAACATAAAGGAAGCACTGTGTTTGGTGTGAGGGCCACTGGAAGGCGTCTTGGACCTGGAGATGGCCTTTTAAAGAAGCCCCAAAACTTGTCCCAACAAGGTGGCTTTTCCCTGCCATGAAGATGAAGAGAGAAGAGATTGGATTTATACCCCACCCTTCACTACCCAAGGGAGTCTCAGAGCGGCTTACAGTCTCCTTTCCCTTCCCCTCCCCACAACAGACACCCTGTGAGGTGGGTGGGGCTGAGAGAGCTCTTGACAGAAACGGCTCTTTTTCAAGAACAGCTCTTATCAGAACTATGGCTTGCCTAAGGTCATCCAGCCAGGTGCAAGTGGAGGAGTGGGGAATCAAACCCGGTTCTCCCAGATTAGAGTCCGCGCACTCAACCACGACACCAAACTGCCTTAAATATTGGCAGCAAGAGAACGTAGAGCTGACAGACTCCAGGTGGGGCCTGGAGATCTCCTGGAATTACAAATGGTCTCCAGACGACAGAGATCAGTTCCCCCAGAGAAAGTGGCTCTTTTGGAGGGTGGGCTTTCTAGGGCATTATGTGCCCCACTGAGCTCGCTCCCCAGGCTTCACCCCCCAAATCTCCAGGAATTACCCAGGTCAGAGTTGGCAACCCTGAGGGAGCTGTATAAACCACATGATGGCATCCTTCAGCTTTAATACCACTATTGACCTTCAGTCTACCTATGGATTCCACATTTTTATCTCATGCTCAGGGCACAGACAAAGTTCTTCCCTTTTCTGTGTGGTCTTCTAGGTAGGTCAGGCTGAGAGACAGTGATTGCCTCAAGGTCACTGAATGAACTTTGTGGCTGAGCTGGGAAATGCCCCCCCCCAAAAAAACCCTTATCAGCCTAATGGTTAACATGGCCTTGGTTGCACAGCATGTGCAAGTGTACAGAGTTCAGACATTTCTGGCCAGAGTAAGTGATCCAAGATTATCATTATTCTCCAAATAGCCAAGAACACTAATAATATATTGCCTGGAAATATACCTTTTCCTAATACATATGTAGATAACTTGAGATACAATACATTCCCAAAGGAATAGGACTAGTAATATGTTGATCAGAGAGTGGCAGATACAAGACTCTTCCTTTCCTTTGTAAATGAAAATAAAAGCCTTTGTTTTATGTTGGTTTTTCTGAAGGTAATTTCACAGGGATCAGGCCAACCATCTTGAAGTAGGACACCAGCTGCTTGGGAACTTCTGCCAAGACTGTCTGAGAAAGAGCCTCGCGAGGAGCCTGCAGAGGGGAAAGAAAGAAATCAGTGTTCTAAAACACATTCAGAAGCTCCTGTATCCTACATCCTACAATACAAGGAAAAACGGAAGGCAAGTAAGCCCTACCCCAAAGATTAGACGCACTGTGAAACATTCTTCTTTTTAATTTAAAAAGGGATGCAATAATAATTGTAAAGAAAACAGAAGTTGCTAATTTAAAGAAGTTCCAGGCAGTAAGTTTTGGTGATGCAAAGTGAGAGATAAGCTATCCAAATACTGTGGTCCTACCCAATGATTCCCTCTGTTGGAAAGTATAATATTCAGGTCTCTCATAGGCATTACAGGGTCCAAAAAAGAGAGAGAGAGAGAGGTATGGGGAGTTGCTTTAATGGAAAAACAGCTGGATTTGATGTCGTGAAAGGACCTCATTTATATTCCTTACTGAGCAATAGACAGAGTAGCTGGTGACACTAATATGCACAAAATGTTTCAGAAACAATTTGGACACTTTCCTAAGAGTTCTTTGATTTGAAACTGGAGCGTATGGTACAATACAGCAATATGGTAAGATGAGACTGGGAGGAAACAACGTTTTCCAAAGCTGGGCTTGGAAGTTATTTTAATCAACTTTTCACAGTGCTATTTAAAACATCTATGTCCTGCGCTTTGAAGCACTGCTCCTGAGACAAATCCCAATCGGATCTCAAACAATCAAAATATAAAATCTCAAACAATCAAAATATAAAATGTAAAATCATAAAACCAAATATAAAAAAGAGGTGCTGGAACTCTCAAAAGGGAAATGAAGTTTTCAATCTGTATACTGAAAACTTTTAAAACATTTTAATAAGAATTTTGATGAAGAGGTTCCAGAACTCTGATCTGGTGTGTTTCCCCAGAGAAAAAGCCCTGAAGCAATATAAAATACAACTAGAAGCATTCGTTTTCAAGCTTACCACAATTGCACACAAAAAAAGAAAAGAAAATTACCAGAATCACTAAAATGCTGAGAAAACAAGTATTTTTATCTCATGCCCAAAATTCAACAGGCTTGGTGCCAGGTGAACTGCGGTGGAGAGGGACTATCCCAATCTACAGGCTCTGATTCTCACCCAATTTGCTTCCACACACAGAACAAGCCTCAAATCCAGATCTCAGCGGTTAGGAAGTCTAAAATGGGAAGGGATGGTCTTTCAAACATCTTCTTCACAAGCTGGTGAGGGCTTTGCAGGTAATAACCAAAACTTTATATTCTGCCCAGAAACAAATCGGCAGCCAGGATAAATCTCTTAAAATTGGCCAGGTGCATTTCCTATTAAGTAAGGAATTTTACATAATAAGACTTTCAGCAGGCTGCAAAATACTAGAGCCTGAAGTAGAATTACCATTCCCAATTGGTTAAGAGATCCACTGTGTGTGTGTGTGGGGGGGGGGATGAGCTGCAAACTTTCTCCCCTCCCTCTTATTGTGTCATCCATGGTACAATGCTACACCTTCACTGACACTAAGCATGCTTAGCCATAGCAAGCTTTTCATCCAGAGTTTGCTCTAATTCAACACTCACAACTTACATTCTGGAATTTTCTGAAAGGCACAAACTGAACAATATCTCTTGCAGCCGGCTCTCCTGCCAAGGACTTTAGGACACCATCATCTCCATCCAGGAATTCCATGGCCTTAAACTCAGCACTGCCAACTCCAATAATAATAATAGACATGGGCAGTTTGGAGGCATTCACAATGGCTTGCCGGGTTTGGTCCAGATCGGTGATCTCCCCATCTGTGATTATCAGCAAGACGTAGTATTGCTGCAAGGAATTAGATCAGTCAGTGAAAGTTTAACTTCCAAATACAGTTAAAAATAACTGTAAACAAAGCTCTAGTGCTGGGAGAGTCACTGCAAGGACTGCAGGACAAGAAAGAGGACCCTGTTTTTTGTTTTTCTATTTGCTCATAGACGGATTTAGGTTGTGGTCACACACACTAAATAATCCACTTTCAATGCACTTTCCAACTGGATTTTTACTGTGTGAACTGGCAAAATTCAATTTGAAAGTGGACTGAAAGTGGATTGAAAGTGGATTATTTAGTGTTTATGAGATTGCAGCCTTAAAGTAGAAAACAAATATTAGTATTCTGGGTCTTGTAGCTTTGTCACAAAATCTTTTCCCTCAATCTCCATTATATAAAAGCCTCCATTATATAAAAGTAAAAGCATAAAAAAAGGGATTAAAGTGAACAGACTCACAGAAGCAGTATTTTGCTGAGCAGAGTCAGTGGCAAACCTAGCAACGTGGTTTATGATTGGAGAAAAGTTTGTTGGCCCATAGAGACGAACTCGTGGTAGAGCCTGGCGATAGGCATCCACAAGTCCTTGGATTCCTGAAATGTGAAACAGCAAGAATTACTACATGATATTTGGATATTTGTGCACGTGAATGCTGCTTAAATATGGCATTGCTGCAAAAGAATCAAAAGAATCACAGCTGACTTATGGCGATCGGTGAGGTTTTCAGGGCAAGAGATGTTCAGACATGGTTTGCCATTGCCTGCCTCTGCGTCATGACCCTGGACTTCCTTGGTGATCTCCCATTGAACTTTCTAACTAGGGCCAACCCTGCTTAGCTTCTGAGATCTGATGATATCTGGCGAGCCTGGGCTATCCAGATCAGGGCTCAAGAAAGGAGAAGCAATCTCTGTCTTTATTACTCATCTCCATTCAGGCTCCGACATGATATCTGGGAAATAATGCACTTTGGCAACAATCCTATGCAGGTATACGAAAATGTACGCCCTACTATATTCACTGCAGCTGACTCCCAGAAAAGAATTCTTAGGCCTACAGCCTTTGTGTCTCAAAACACACTACTCATGAATGCTAACAGCTATAGTGCTGCTTTACTAGCAATGCCACTATAAACAGCAACACTGGGGAAGCCCAATCTACTTTAATTAATAAGGACAGACCACAAAGCTCTTTCCCAGCTTTCATAATTAACCATTCTAACCCACATGTTTTGTATAACTAACATGAGCCTTATATGTACAAAACAATCCTATTTTTAAGAAACCAAATGGTTCTTGGGAAGGGGAAGATAGGAATGCTCCCTCTGGTGCAGAAGCAGAAGGATACTTGGAAGACACAAGCCCCAACTATAAGTCTTGGCTACGTCAGGCAATACATATTCCTGACTTTCTTCATGTCAGCTAATCTCTGTTCCTCTACCTACACCCTTTCTCATGCTCTTTATCTCTTTTTGGTAATACTGTAACAGTTTCAATTTTTAGTGTCCTCTGTCCTAATTTATCTAACCAGGTTTGGGCTGATGAAAAAAGGAGATGGGGAGGGGGGCTCCTCCTGTGGCCATCAAAAAGGCTGTCCTGGGAATCATGGGGGCTGTATGGATAAAGGACACATGGGACAGCTGTAGTAAGGTGAGGAGAACTGGGCAAGATTGACCAAAAAAGATGGCTGGATCCAACCCTTAGACTGCCCCCCCCGACAGAATCTCTTAAAAGAACCACAGTTCCATTTGTATATTAAGATAATGCCACGTAACTCACTATTTATAAAAAAAATCTTGTTACTGAACTGACCTTGACAATAAGGATTTGTAGGATTAAAGTTCAGTGCAAATTCATGTGATACCTGAGGAAATCATCAAATCAGCTGCAGTCAGATATAACCAAAACACTTAAAAATAAATATGCAACATAAAAAGAAGCAACAGAACACCTCTTGTAAACACCTTCAGTTCTCAGTGGGAGGTAAACCAGTTACAGCATACAAACAGCCCCTTAACTTAAAGAGGCTTCAGGATCATGGTGTGATCACATCAAGACATGAGCTCAGGCAACAGAACAAAGTGCCAGTTGTGCCCACTGATCAACATAATGAAATAAAAACTGGGAACGCTGTGGGTAACACTAGAATAAACAACGCAACACCACGTAAAAACAACCTGTTGTATTCTATATTGAAATCATTCTAACAAGTAACACATATAATCATATGCTGTGCTTTACAAGTGATATTGCAGTCTATCCATAAGCAGAAAGGGCTGGTTTGCGAGAAACAATAAACAGCCATAAACTGGTCAAAGTTCAAAAAAGCCTATTGAGGATGAATGCTTTAGCCACCCTGGTCATTCCATCAGAGATCTCTGAGCAGAGAATAAGTGGAAGAGAAACAGGAATTTATCCAGAAATCTGACTAAATTAATTATGGCCCCGGTCACACGGAGCATTAGGCACGCTAGAGAGACGGAAGATAGGCGGATTTTCCGGGCGTGATCTCACCGCCACATCTGGGAAGCGTAGAGCTCCCGTGGCGCACCTGAGGCTTCCCGCCGAAGATGCGGGGTAAAAAACTAGTACCTCGGAGGTACTAGTTTCCGGAAACCGCGGGGCAAGGGCGGGCGTCTGATCGCGTTTCCGGTGTTAGTTCCGACGCCTGCCCATGTCCCCTCGCAAAAAGGTTTTTTTCCCCCAAGTCTCCATGGATGCGCACAAGCACCCAACAGAGCATGCGCATATTTCAGTTAAAAAAAACAAAACAACACAACCCCGTTTGCCGCGCCGCTCCGCTTCCTTGCCACGTCATGTGATCGGCACCTCCCCCCTAACCACGGGAGCTCGACGGGACCTCAACCCGATGCCTGATCGCACAGTCGCGCATTAGATTGCTTCAGGGCAAACAGCCACGCCTCCCCCCCCCCCCCCCATTTCCTGCCCGTGTGGCCGAGGCCTATGATGACCTAACAGGGATTACAGTTTTCTTCTTACACTATAACGGCTGAGTAACTTTTTTTTTGTATCTTTGACTTTTTCATGTATTATCTTTATTGATCAATGCTCCTTTCAAAGTTTGTTCCTGTCTAAATATTCCATCAACTGATTTCCCTAGCTTGTAGCTAACAGTTCCACTTGTCTCTGTTGATGAGATATTACACACTTTAAATTAAAAAACTAGACCAGACTTAAAGGTGCACGGGAGTCTTACTACTGCTTTCTGTAACGGCTAAGATGGCCACTCCTAAATAACAATTAAAAATATGTGTATTAAGAAACCTACCTTCCAGTCTGGAGGAACCTGAGCACCAAACCCAAAGGCAGGGAACAATTTGTCTCTGAAAAAAGGAGGGGGGGGGGAGATCAGCTATGTTATCTTCATTTTGTTTTCAGTGCAGATTCAGTAAAATGAACGCAAATTAAATTCTGCTGCTGTATTTTTGGCTCTTTCGTCAGGAAGAACTTGCATTCCTGAGTCACCACCAATCCATGGGAAAGACTGGCAGCTATTAAAATAGGAATGCCTGCAGCTTCTACATAGTGATTCAGAATCAGAAACAGTCCTTTATTTTCAAGAACAGCAAACAAAAGAACTACAGTCTATTGCATGCAGGACTCAATTATAGTATAGTCAGCTATAAGATATTAAGGTCAATAGGACAAAGCAATACATAGCACAACTCATAGCCTACAACTGTGTTGGAAGTTCATAGCTGGATCAACTAAATGTGACTTGACATACGTATCATAATCCTGGATCACGTTCCCCACAGTCCAGATGGCGGTAAGATATTCATTTATCCCATTTGGACTGATGTAGTGAAGAGAATCAGGAGACTTTGGATCACCATTGGAGCCAGTGAAATCTATACCCACCTGAACAAAGGGAAAAAAATAAAGAACACAAGGAAGTAAAGAAACCATTTTTTCCAGAAAAGGATGAGCAAAGAAAGACCATTACTCAATTTAAGAACATAAGAGAAGCCAATGTTGGATCAGGCCAACGGCCCATCCAGTCCAACACTCTGTCACACAGTGGCTAAAAATACCAGGTGCCATCAGGAGGTCCACCAGTGGGGCAAGGACACTAGAAGCTTTTGTCCATTATAAGTAACTATGGCCCTTCCATTGGAACAGAGGAATGCTTCAACTGTGGTCTTAAATTAGAAAAAAGACATGTAAATATATGACTAACTCACAGTGAAATTAATCTGGCAGCCTCCCATGATGTAGTCCAGGAAAGAGTATTCTGTTTCAATCTAAAAAAAACAAACCCCAAAACAATAACTATTACAATTTCTTCCCCACAGTGATAGAATAACCAGCTCCCTTGCAAGAAGTGTTTTTACCTTGCAAGATTTCACCCTAACAATGCCAGAATTCTTGTAGCTCTTTTTCTTTCTCTTCTTTTCAGGGTGAATACACTCAAATTCTACCTATAGGGGGAAAACATATAACAGAAAAATTGCTGAGCTAAGACTTTATATTGTCAATAAACGCCACGGTATTACTTTTGCTAAGCTTCAACAATTAGGGGAGAAAAGGTAACCCTTTCTAGGTGCAAAAGTAAAACTATTTTAACTTCTTTACCATTTACTCTTCACCAAATGTATATGCCAACAGACTGCAATGTGTCACAGAAAACAGATCTATGCATGCAACAGCAACACAAATATACTGGGGATTTTATGTAAAGATTCATTTTAATTTACTAGAAATTAATTTTTGGCAACCTAGGATTATTTTTCTGGGATTATCTAAATTGATTAGAAAACTGCTCTATGCCCAGTATGTTAACAGCCATTAGGATACTAGTGGCTAAATACTGTGGATTTTTATAAACATACCTAGTATTTTAGGATATTGTTGTTGTTGTTCAGTCGCACAGTCAAGTCCGACTCTTCGCGACCCCATGGACCAGATCACGCCAGGCCTTCCTGTCTTCCGCCGTACTCTGAAGTTTGCTCAATTTCATAGAATTTCTATGACACTGTCTAACCATTTTATTTGGACCCATATAGCTCTCCTCCAGGCCAAAAAACAAAACCCACCTTTCTTAAGTCTTGTTCCACTAGGGCACTTAACTCAAATGATTAGGTCCTGTTACGCCAATCGCTTATTTATAGCAGATGGCTAACTAAATTTTTAACGTGAGTTCTAGCCAGTCATCTGGAAAGTGCAGGTCTGACAGTCATCTGGAAAGTGCTGCAATTCCTATGACAGTCACTAGTGTGTTAGACATAATGAGTGTGGTTTTTTTATTCAGATGTATATCCTAACCTATCCCAACCTATTCAGAGGATGGCGGAAGACCTGCACAAAACCTAATGTCTTTTTTACAATGAGATTAAGGACTAAAAAGAAAACACCTGTATTCTTTGATTCAGTCACTAACATGAGATTAAAAATTACATGAGAATATACCTGTTTTCACCATTAAAAGGTGGACCTGCTACCTGCAGGTTTAGCAGTATTGTGAAACCAAACAATTTTTTTTACTTAAAAATATACAACCAGGTAAGGACAGCAACGTACTTTACTATTGGGGGAGAGTGGGATATAAATCGAATAAAATAATAATAATGTTCTGTGGCACAGGACAAGATATTCATCTGAGGAAATACCCTAGGTCAAAAGAGCGATAAGATAAAAATCAAGACAGACTTGTTCTGTGGACAGAGTAGAATCTGTCTTAAGCGTCTACTGGACAGACAGACCACCCACCACAATGCATACACAAAATTTTGATCACTACTGGGCAGAAAAAAATCTGCATCAATGCATGGAATTTGGACCTACAATAGTGAGCACCAAATTTGCCATGCAACTCAAACACCTGCTAATTTTCTCTTCTGAGACATGCTAGACTAGTGTGCACGTGACTTGGCATATTACTCTCCTATTCTATTTCCATAACTGCTGGTACACGGAATATGAACTAAGACATGTAAAATGTCTTTGGAAGGAACAACTGCACTCAAATCCTTTGGGGAACTATACAACACAGAATGCTATTTATTGACTATGTGAATCAATAGAGAAATGAACGTGAATGGAATTTGCTAGAAAATCTTTACAATAAGCAATGGCAATAAGCAATAAGCCTGTGGGCAGCTCTGGAACTCTGACACAAGGTGGCAGGCACAGCCACAAAATGGCTGCCACAGGAGGTGGAGCCACGCACACACCCAGAGGAAGTCCAAGTGCAGGGAATATGAGGGGTAACTTAAGAAATGCACTGGGAAAGAGGAGAATACCAATGCAGCTGCCAGTGAAGCAGTGTTAATTTATTCTGCAAGGGCAATAAAAAGATGCTTTGAGCAAGAGCCTCACCTGACTCCACCCACTTTCTAAACATACTTGGTGGTGTCAGCAGGCACTATGATGCCCAGAGGCACCATGTTGCCCCCCCCCCCACTCTAATGAATAAAAGGAAAAGGAAAAGCTCACCGGAGAGCTGCCACCTGCCTTCTGTAGTTGGGATAGGTTAGTTTCAAAACTGCCTATCAAATCATGTGACCCATCACTATCATAATCTGTACAGTGCACCTGAAAGGAAAGAAACAGTAGGAAATGGACAAAGAGAATTTTACAATGAGAAATACTGCTGCTCACCACTTGATCTCTTGTTTCCAACAGCTTTGCAGTGATGCATGTGAATTCCCCTATTAAATCTGAACTGCTGCTGTCATCCATATCACTAACTGATACCTGATAGCAAGAGAGATACCCAAATATGAGTCCTTGAAGAGAGGTAGAGGTACTCACCTGTCTAGTCTGCAATGAAACAGTAATTCATATGCAAACAAGATAGACAATGGAGAAAAGTCTACTCCAAGGCTAAAGTGAGAGATAATTCAGTTGTAGAAAATAAAGCACTCAACTGAAACACAGAAGCACAAACTAAGCCTTGAGTGTGCCCTTTGTAAAAAGAATTTTTAGGGAGAAGTTGTAGGAACTATAAGATAGCACACAAAAACCCCCACCAAAAGCAAACAGGAGCCTTAACATGGAAATATGTTAAGACTAAACTATATAATCCAAAATTCTAATTTGTTTCAAGAACTTTGCATGGACAGGCATTCCTGAAAAGATCCATGCATGCATAAAACTGCAAAGCTCATATTCAAAAGCCAAATGAAATGTGACCTGAGTGTCTATACTAAGTCACTGAATTAGTGTGAAGTGTTAGGAATAGAAGGAATATTGGACTCAACAACACTGCTGTGGATCTGGGGCTCAAGAAATTTGAATGATGGTTGCACATTAACTAAAGGCATCATTAACTACTCTGTTGTACTCGCTCACCTGCAACACAATGAAAATGCAACAGACTGGATTTAACCTTTCCATGAACAGAGTGAGTGTGCAGAAGGGATCTACTACCTACTTCTTCTCAGTTAAGCTCAAACCATTTCTTAGGCTCAGGGGACTCTCAAGCAAACCTAGGATGCCAGCTGGGCACTGTGGCAAGAGGAAATTGCCAGGTATTACTCCACACAAGCAAGCTTTTGTTTCTTTCATGCAAAAGGGGTTGACTTCCTCCTTCCTTCTAAATAAATTTTCTTGGATGCAGTGGAAGTCCTATTAATATCTATACAGCCAACATTCCGTGAAGCAGGATTAGGACTGCAATCCTCTAGGTAAAAACACACACAAGCCAATAGTGTGCATCTTACATAGTCACTATGAAATACTAGTAAAAAACCCAAGCCTTTCAGCACAAATGAGGGAAAAAACCTACGGCTTCCTCACCAAATGTAAGTAAAATGCGATCCTGGTCATCCCTTGAAAATCCATGCACCCATCAAACTGGTGACAAGAAAATTGCCAAGCTGCAGATCTGATTAACCCAGACAGGAGGTACACCCCATGAGTTAACAGTTAGGCCTTTTAGTCCCACAATCACATAACTAACAAACCAGCATCACTCTTGTCCTGCATGGATTTACTTTCAGTTTTCCGAGAGTCAGTGCATCACAAAACTAAAGCAATCCCACTCAAAAGACTGTCATGCCTGTGTCCCCTGAGACAAGAAACAAAAGTTGGTGGTTGTCCGTTCACTAATTGATGATTCATAAGAACATAAGAGATGCCAATGTTGGATCAGGCCAAAGGCCCATCTAGTCCAACACTCTGTATCACACAGTGCCATCAGGAGGTCCACCAGTGGGGCCAGGACATTAGAAGCCCTCTCACTGTTGGCCCCCCTAAGCACCAAGATGACAGAGCATCACTTGCCCCAGAGTCCCTATCTATACCTTGTGGCTAATAGCCACTGATGGACCTCTGCTCCATATGCTTATCTAATTCCTTTTTGAAGCCGTCCATGCTTGTAGCCGCCACCACTTCCTGTGGCAGTGAATTCCAAGTGTTAATCACTCTTTGGGTGAAGAAGTACTTCCTTTTATCCGTTCTAACCCGACCGCTCAGCAATTTCATGGAGTGCCCACGAGTTCTTGTATTGTGAGAAACGGAGAAAAGTACCTCTTTCTCTACCTGCTCTTTCCCATGCATAATCTTATAAACCTCAATCATGTCACCCCTCAGTCGTCGTTTCTCCAAGCTAAAGAGCCCTAAGCGCCTTAACCTTTCCTCATAGGGAAAGTGTTCAGTTGAAACTTCTGTACTTCAGCCAGCCCAGAGTTCAAGTATGGAGGAAGACAGAAAAAAACTCCCGAAAAACCTGGGCAGAAGTCACAGAATCTATCACTACCCTCTGGGAATGTCCAGATAGGTAAGAGGTACAGCCACCTTACAGGAAGATCCATTTTCGCCTGCCAGAGTTGTGCTACAACACTCTGCAATTCCATCTAGCTTACTGGGTTCATATTTCTTCTGTCGGCCCAGTGCAATCTGTTCCACCACATCCAAGACACAATCTGATCCAAACTCACTTAAAAGCCAAATCACCCAGCCACACTTAAAAGGGAAGGTATGAACAAACAGCTGAAAGGATCCTCAATATTCATTTTTTCCCCTGATCATGAGAAGCAATTTGCCCTTAGAGGAAGCTCGACATCTTTGCTTTCCTCAAGGGAACCTAACACTCTGTTTCAGATATATGACCCAGATTCTCCTAAGTAGCCTTAACTAATCAGGATATGCAGCCCATGAAGCAACTGCCACCTCTCCAAGTGCCTTTCAAGATCAAGGGAATGGATCCCTATAGACTTCTTCTGTTGACCAGGTGGTGGTGGTGGGGGGGGCAGCTGAATAAAGTCAAAGCTTCTTTCCTTATTTTCACTTAAGGTTCTTCTAAGACTTTACTGAAAGTATGAACTTATACAGAACATTGCACAGTATATTAGAAGACAATATTTGTGAACATCAACTAATTAAGATTATTAGGCAACTGAACAAGTTGCTCTGAGGTAAAATAAGAAAAAAAGAAGTGGAAGTATACCACTGTACTTTAGATTTTTTGGGGGGTATGAAAATTCTGTTTCTGTGAATTAGGCCACAAAAATCTTAATTTTTCCAAACCAATCAGGGGCCTCCAAATGACATTCTAGAACACTCAGGTCATATTTTCAAGCTGCCTCTCAGAACCAACAATGCTACAAGACTTACTTTGGAAAACACGAGGTGATATTTGAGCCTTCATGATCTTGGTCTTCAAGAAAAACACATTTCTTAAGAGTGTAGGATTGCATTTTGGAAGCTAGTAAACAATGTTACTTTCAGACGGGTGTTGTTAGCAGTGAATATACAGAAGCAGCGTGATCTAGACTGAAATCCAGCTACAGTCAAATTCTCAGAAACTCAAATAAAAAGAAGAAGGCTCCTGCTTGGTTAAGTGAAGAATGTAAAGAATGCTTGATAGTACTACTATTCCCAGCATTATCAGTCTACTACAACATAAGCAACATATTTCTCGGAAACAAAGGGGTAATGGGAAAAGGGGGAACTTACACTCTTATCAAATAGCTGAATAGAAAAATAATGCAAAACCAATTTGTGCTTTAGATATATATTTACAGCTTGGTATTATTTATCATTTGATTTAGAACCAAACCAAATTGCAACTAAAAGGTTTTGAATTTACATTTCCTAACTTGTCTTAAAAAGCACTGCAAAAATTGAATAATCACTATCACCTTGATTGGTGTATTGAAATCACCACTACAAAATGTCTGCAAAGGGACACTGAACTTTCGCCAGCAAGGATTTAAGTTGTTCTTGATCACCTACAAAATAAAATAAAAATCCCAACATCAGTCAAGCTTGACATAATATAATTCCTACAACACAGATTGCAAAAGGCACACCAGTCCTCTGTACAGAACCTTTGTTGTTAAATCACCATTTTCCATGAGTACTTTATGACAAATGTACACTCTCAGCTGGCAACTTCCCCCCTTCTAGGTCTGTAGTAAGAGCAGCGAAACTGGTAAAGTCACCCCCCTTGTGCTGGTAGAAGCGAAGTACCTTTCACTGGCAGAAAACCGGGTTTAGATCTAAACATGTACCATTAATCCATTTCAACTGATGACTGAGCCTAAGAAAAAACTTTGGTTGCTAGATCAACTTAATAGCTGCAGCAGTTCCAGATTTGTGAGCTCCTTCCAGATATCCCTGTTGGCTTGTTCAGCTATGAGGAATTGGCATAATCTTTTACCTTCTATAGCTGTAAGCCAAGTAAGTGTTCCCAAGTTCACCGTATCTGCTCTCTTATAAGTAATCAGAAGCACTAAATTTGTGAGCAAAACTTGAAAGAGAAGACATTGGAAGGCCAAACATAAGAATGCTGCTGGGATCAGACCAACATCCAGTTTTCAACAACTGTCACCCACATGCCTCCAAAGAGGCACACATTCAGGTCAGAAAGTTAACAGCCCTCACATGATATATGCCCATGGACTCTGGTATAGGATTGCCAACCTCCAGGTAGCACCTGGAGCTCTCATGCTATTACAATTGATCTCCAGATGAGCAAGACCAGTTCCCCTGGAGAAAATGGCTGCTTTGGAGGGTGGACTTGACAGTATTTGATATATTACTGGCAAGCTGTCAGTCAGTCATGAACAGCAGTTAGATCTAACTGATCTAAAGTGACAGTCAGGAGTCAGGTGACAGCCAGATTGCATCATATTCTGGAACAGTCACCATGAGTCAGCTAAATGTAATTGCTATGTCCTGATTGGTCAGTGTACATATATATTGTGACTTGTACTGTGCTACACATCTCTTTTGTGCGATCATTTGTCTGCGTAGCACCTTGTCAGTTTGAACAGTGATTTGATTCCGAAGGACTGTATATATGTTCCAGTGTCCAGTGTAAATACTCTGTATATAATGAAACAGAGTCTCTGCTATTTTTCGGCGTTTCAAACTACCGTCAGGACTCTATGGCATCATACCCTGCTGAGGTCCCTCCCCTCCCCAAACCCTGCCCTCTCCAGGCTCCACCCCCCCCCAAATCTCCAGGTATTTCCCAACCCAGAGCTGGGAACCCTACTCTGGTATTCAATGGGATATTTCTCAAACAGGTTCCATTTAGTCCTCAGAACTATTACTTAGTTATTATGTTCTTTTATCCATTCTGAATCTACTGCTGTAATTTCACTGAGTGACCCCCTCCCCAGCTCTAAAATGAGAGAGGGGACAATCACCACCTGCTTTTTCTGTACTGTTCTATACCATTCATAATTTTAGCATCCTCCCTGATGTTTCTTCTCAGTTGCATTTTTTAAACAAAGCAGCCCCAAATTTTTAAGCCTTTCCTCATAGAAAAAGGTGCTGAAATCCACTGATTGTTTAGTTATTTCTTATCCCTGCCCTTTCCAGTGCAACAATACCCTTTTTGAGATGGAGCAATCCAAACTTCCGACAACAATCCAAGTGAAGCCATATTGTAATGCTATACAGAAGTATAAATTTGAGAGGAGAAGCAAGAAAACAGCATTGAAAAGGCAATCTGAGAAATAAAGAGTAGTGCTGTCGTTTGATAAGAATAGGTGAATTTGATAGCTGTTACAAAGCTGGGAAGGTTTTGTAACTGAGAAAATATGAGAAGAAAGAAGAAATTTAACACTCAATTTGTGTGTTATGGATCGGGGGGGAATGAAATTATCAGCTAAAAGAGAATGACTAAGGGAGGCAGGAGAAGCAGCAGAAACTCAATTTTTAGCCATTCAAAAATACGTATTATACACTCACACATCCTCCCTCCCTATTTAGATATAACAGTTCATCATATACAAAAGGTTAAATCTCTGTGGAAATCCTACCTCTGAGCGGTAGACGAGCTGCCATTTCCCACTATCGCTCTGTTTATAAAACTCCAAAAATGGATCAGATTTGCCCAGAAAATCCTGTATGGAAAAAAGTGCCTCATTCTTTAGTCAAACAATAGGTCAGAAGAAAGTATAACTATGATTTCTTGAATACATACTTTTACTTATTCCTACAAGCAAAACATTCCAACACATTTTAATTGCTTAGTGAACAGCTCATTTCTGTTTGTCGAGCTCTGGGGTGCCCCCAGGCATTGTAAGCCCACCTGCCGTGTTGGCGGAGGATGTAGGAGGGAAGCAAGTGCCTCAGACGTGGAAGGGCCGGGGAGTTGCGTCACTCCTTGAGTCTTCTTCCTCGGGGTCAACAGCCACCTTCTCGACTCTCTCGCTTGTCTAGCCAGACACCTCCGATATCCTTCCCGGCACTCTCCAGCTTCCCTCCTTTTATTCTTCCTCCTCCCCTTAGTGACACCCCCTTGTCCTTCACCAGCAACTCTACTGCTTCCTTAACCTGCCCATCACCTTTTCCCTCATCCCTATGGTGAGTTCCTCCCCTAGTCCCGCCCTCTTGCAACTCTCCGTGTCTTTCATCCTGAGCCTGGGCATGCAGGGACTGCTGCGGCGTCTTCAAACTCTTTCTCTGGGGTAAGGCCTGGCTTCTCCAGCTGTCCCGCCCTCGAAATCGGGCACGTCCCCCTTGCGTTGGTGGCCGAGGAAAGGAGTCCATCTCAGACCATTTCTCCAGCCCCGTCTCTTCTTTTATCCTCCTTCCTTGGGGTCTCCGCCGCCGCGGAGGGAGTGGGGTGGGGTCCCCAGGGCCTTCTAGTTGTTCACCTGCGCTTCCTCCTATATCTCGGTGTCTGCAACCTTCGTCACCCCCCGAACCCTCTACACAGGGAGATCTGGCTTCTGGGGTTCACTGAAAGTCCGGTGCGGGTTGCGCCAGTCCCGCTGCAGCGGCCTGGGAGGCCGCGGAGGAACCCGTGGCGGGACACTGTTTTATACTCGTCATTTTAAATTGCAATTATATTCAGAACTTCTTCATTTGAAGATCAAGTCCCAAAGTGGGACCCTACAACTAATAGCCACTCTCAACTAAGGGAAGGTATGAAGTGCATTATATACTAAAACCCAGTTCTGTGGGAAGCATGTAAACCAGAGAAACACCACTTTATAAAGCCGTCTACACATACTTCTCACGTTCAAATATATCTACTTCTTTCTTTGAAAGCGTCAGATAATTCCCTTCTCTTCCAGATCCTTAATCTGCTCATTTATTGCCACTTCCACTGTTATGGTCTACTCTACACATAAGCAGAATGAGGTGACAGAATAGATTATGCCCACTAAAGATACTTCAGGTAAGAAATTACTTTTTTTACAAATTTCATGTTAGTGATTTCCTAAGTAAAAAGCCTAGCACAGAATGCAAAGTGTTAGTCTAGAACCTGTCCCCCTGACATGCTATTTGGTTATTTATGGGGATTTTTTTTTATGGAGGAGCCTTAAAAATGTAACCACCCAACCTGCTGATTAAAGTGGTACATCCTGTTTTATAATTTCATTCTGCTGTATGTCTAGGCCAGGCTTAATGCAACCCTTTGTTGTTCAGTCGCACAGTCGAGTCCGACTCTTTGCGACCCCATGGACCAGCTCCCTCCAGGCCTTCCGGTCTTCCGCCATCCTCTGAAGTTTGCTCAACTTCATGTTCGCTGCATCGATGACACTGTCTAACCATCTCATCCTTTGCCGTCCCCGTCTTCTTTGACCTTCAATCTTTCCCAGCATCAGGGTCTTCTCCAGTGAGTGCTCCCTTCTCATTTGGTGGCCAAAGTATTTTAGCTTCAGTTTCATTATCTGGCCTTCCAGGGAACAGTCAGGGTTGATTTCTTTGAGGATTGACTGATTTGTTCTTCTTGCAGTCCAAGGGACTCTCAAGAGTCTTCTCCAGCACCATAGTTCAAAAGAATCTATTCTTCTGCGCTCGGCCTTCCTTATAGTCCAACTCTCGCAGCCATACATGACTACTGGGAATACCATTCCCAGTAGTCATGTATGACTGCGACTTTTGTATGGCAGGGTGATGTCTCTACTTTTTATCATGCTGTTTAGGTTCGCCATCGCTTTCCTCCCAAGGAGCAGGCGTCTTTTAATTTCATGACTGCTGTCACAGTCTGCGGTGATCTGGGATCCCAGGAACGTGAAGTCTGTCACTACTTCCACGACTTCCCCTTCTATTTGCCAAGGAGTCATGGGGCCGGATGCCATGATCTTAGTTTTTTTGATGTTGAGCTTCAAGCCCACTTTTGCGCTCTCCTCTTTTACCCTGAGCAAGAGGCTCTTGAGGTCCTCTTCACTTTCTGCCATCAGAGTGGTATCGTCTGCATATCTGAGGTTGTTGATCTTTTCCCCCGCAATCTTAATTCCTGCTTGTGATTCATCTAGGCCAGCATTTCGCATGATGTACTCTGCATATATATTAAATAAGCAAGGCGACAATATACATCCTTGTCGTACTCCTTTTCCTATGCGAAACCAATCAGTTGTTCCATATCCGGTTCTAACTGTCGCTTCTTGGCCCTTATACAGGTTTCTCAAGAGACATGTGAGGTGGTCTGGTACTCCCATCTCTTTAAGGACCTGCCATAGTTTGTTGTGATCCACACAGTCAAAGGCTTTAGCATAGTCAATGAAGCAGAAGTAGATCTTTTTCTGGTACTCTCTTGCTTTCTCCATAATCCAGCGAATGTTGGAAATTTGATCTCTAGTTCCTCTACCTCTTCGAAACCCAGCTTGTACTTCTGGCAGTTCTCTATCCACGTACTGTTGAAGCCTAGCTTGTAGGATCTTGAGCATGACCTTGCTAGCGTGTGATATGAGTGCAATTGTGCGATAGTTTGAGCATTCCTTGGCATTGCCCTTCTTTGGGATTGGAATGTATACTGACCTTTTCCAATCCTGTGGCCACTGTTGCGTTTTCCAAATTTGCTGGCAAATTGAGTGCAGCACTTTAACAGCATCATCTTCTAAGACTTTGAATAGCTCAGCTGGAATACCATCACCTCCACTAGCTTTGTTGTTAGTAATGCTTTCTAAGGCCCATTTAACTTCACATTCCAGGACGTCTGGCTCGAGGTCAGCAACCCTATATGCCCAGAAACCTAATAACATCGCTATGGTTACATCCCCTTTCATTTCTACCACTCCTAGTTTAACAATTCACAATATAAGTTGTCTTTTCTTGTACTTGAAACTGTTTTTAAAATTAGGTCTACATTGCCTATCTTATCCTAGCCTTGACACAACCATCGCTCTCCTTGGCAAAGCACCTGAAACTCATCTTACAAATACAACACTACATATTCAGATTCTTGTTGATATCACCAATGGCTGTCTAAAAGAGAACTAATGCAACACTGACAAGAACTAAGGTACATGGTCTAAATTTAATCCTCAGATTTAAGATTAACTGAGAAGGCCTTGATGTGCATTCCTGTATATAGAAAGGCCAGACCAACCACCACTCAAAGAACAGCCTTCTTCATTGTTGCCCCAGATCTGTGTAACAGCCTACTTTTTGGTGTATGCCAAACTCCTTTGGTTCTATTTCCTAAATCTAAAAATATTTCCTTTCCAACTGGTTAACCTTTGGCCCAACTCCTTGCAGATCCGGCTTTTAATATCTATGTTTTGCAAGCTATTGTTTATTTTATTATGTTTCTGTTTTAAATTTATAACCTTGTTGTATACCACACTATTATATGGCTGTGAGCTGGTGTGGTATGGTGGTCTGAATGGCAGACTATGAGTAGGGAGACCCGGGTTCAGATCTGCACCCAGACATGAAGCTCATTAAGTAGATCTTGGGAGAATAACTCTCAGCCTAACTTGCCTCACAGGACTGCTGTGAGGATAAAACTGATAAAGGGATAACTAGATTATTTCCTTGGCATGTTTATCATATACACCACTTTGAGATTATCTAGAAAGCAGCTTAGAAATATTTATCAGTAAGATTTTGGTGTTTTTTTTAAATAACAGGATATAAAACCATAATGTCACAAATAGGCTTGCCAGTCCCCAGGTGGTGGCGGGGGATCCCCCAATTTCACAGGTTCCTGTCCGCTGTCAGCCTGCCGATCAGATGGAGGGCCCTTTAAATCTTGCAGGAGGGGAGGGATGGCACAGCTGCCAACTGCATGCCTGAACTCCAAGTGGCGAATCCAAGCGAGTTTGCAAAAAACCATTTAATGGGAAGGTTCCCTTTAAATGGTTTTGGAAGTGGGTGCCACCGGCGCCTTCCAAGGGGCTGCATCCCCAATGCAATGACATTACTGATGTGTGACATCATCGCATTGGGGACATCCCCTCCCCCTCCTGGAATGCCACCCAGAGCCCCCTGTCGGTGACAAGGTAGGACCTAGCAATCCTAGTCACAAGCAAATTGTTAGAACAGAATAAAACTTTGAGGTTTATCTCAGAGATGCTTTTTCTGCTGGTGGGGTGTGAGAACCAGTGTGACGTGATGCTTAGAGTGTCAGACTAGAATCTGGGAGACACAGATTCAAATCCCTACTCTGCCATGGAAGCTTGTTGGGTGACTTTGGCCCAGTCACTCACACTGAGATTAACCAAACTCACAGGCTTGTTGTGAGGATAAATGGGAGGAGATGAGAAACACGTAAGTTGCTTTGGGTCCTTCTCCATTGGGGTGAAAGGTGGGGTATAAATGAAGTAAATTTTAAAAGTTACTTATTATGGGTTTGCCTCTGAGAAGAAATCTAAGAGATGAGAACTACAGTAGTTTTCAGTTGATATACTGACTGCAGGGGTAAAAAGTTACATTCTTGACATCAGTTACCTTTTTGTCCAAATTCCGAGCTTCAACTTCCATAGATACAACCCTGGTGTCCTTAATCTCGTCTGCAGAAATCTGAAGAAAATGTTTTCTTAACACTTTTTCAGAAAATATTTTTTAAATAATGCATCATTTGCAGCACAAAATATTTGTTCAAAGTATTCAAAAATGCAATTTATAACCAAACATATCAATGTACTTCACAATAAATGTAACAAAGGGAAGCATTTCTAAACTGGACATAAGAAAATTCAAACAATGGCAGAAAAGGTACTAGGAACACCATTTGAGGTATTTCCTTGGCAGTATTTCTGGAAGGTTGGGTCTTCTCTATGTACAGTGATGGAAAGGGTGTGTTTTTTAAAAAATAAGGTTTTATCCAAATGGCGAAGCCACAGACATTAAAGAATATTACAAGCAACTTCTGGAAATGCTGTGATCTTAAAGAAAACTAGAATTACTGGGTGCAGTGTCTACATGTTATACATACTGGCCTGCATTCAATCATGTTTGCACAGAACACTGAATTTCTTATGTTGCTCTCTGTTCCTGCAGCCCCTTCAGACCACAGGAAAAATCAGTGTGAGACCTATGAGGTACCATAGGTGAGGTGCTAAGGGAGGAGAGGGAAGAGGGTGAAATCACTCTGTCTTTTGCAAGCACAGTTTCACTGACAGAAGAAAAAGTAGGACAACTGGAAGGAGATGTAGAAATGGAGAGTAACACAGAAAAAAGACTGCATGCCTTTAATGCATGCATGATTGGATACTGGCCACTGGGTTGTATCCAGAGGTGCTCTTCTGTCAGCCAAATGAAACTTGTGCTAGCAAAGTGGAGTAGCAATAAAAATTTACTTCTTAAATGCATTCATAAGTTATAAACATTAGAGTTTTTACCGTAATGGTGCCTTTTCCTGCAGGTTTTCCTTTCTTTAATTCTAAAGGTCGAATTATTGTTTTGCTTGACACGATCTACAGACCAAAGAAAAAAAATGTACAAGTTAGGAAAGCCACAAGAAAAAAAAAGTAGTACAGTTACCTTATGAGGTTTTAAAATGCGGGTCTGAGATTCATTAGCCTTTCCCAATATACAAAGCTATCTTCTTAAGACATCTTAAACTCCAAGGCAGACATTTAACCATAAAGCAGCTGTCTATTAACATACACTCAACATAGCAGATTAAGATCATACACTAATGTAGCATTACATCACACTGTGAACCTGATCAGGCTTCAGTTTGCACTGGTGTGTGAATGCAGGTGGCTGGAGCATTAGAACTTATTCTTCTCATAAACAGGGATTCTATACCTCAATTTAACCTCAGTTTAGAATCCTGGTTTGCAGGGAGTAAACAAATACCAAGTGGCCCAATAGACTTCAATTGTCATGGCAAACTGCAGTCTGATCAAACTGGAAAGTGTTAATCAGGTTCTGCTCACACCAGAGCAGGAGGAACAGGAACAAACAAGCAGAGCAAACAAGTTGTCCACATGCCCGATGCCAACAAATCTCTGTTAAATCTCTGTCATGCTATCTGAAGGTTTGCTTGCATTTTAAGGATGAGATTGAGAATAATACTGTCAGGGAATTAGTTGCATAGGAACAATCATATCGACACAGGTAAGTGGTTTAAAGCTGCTAACCACTTCTGCCTGTCACATCCAAGCTAACATCCTTGCAATCAATAAGGCCCAGGGAGTCTGCACCCAAAAAGGAAGAGAAATGTACAACTACTGTCCTTAACTTTCTAAAAGCTCCTGGTTCTTCAGTTTCTGTTTTCACATATAGGACTTAACTATATAAAAAAAGTATACAAGCTAACCCAGTGCATGGAATGATTTTTCCAATACCTGTCCCAATGTGCACTCAACCCCTCCAAGATAGTCATCATCACTTAAGTCATAAGATTTGTTATCAATGTCATATACTCCAAGTTTCAGATTCTGCACTTTTTCAAAATAATAATCAATCAGCAGCTTTTTTGAAAACTGAGGATTCTGGCAATTCTTTATTTTCTCAGTTCGATCCAACTGTGGCAAGAACAAAGATGAGGAAAAATCTTGATTAGTAACCACATTTTCTCATAGGATACATCCAATCAGGTTTATACACTTCTAAACCATATTGATTTCAATGGGAGAGATGTAAGCTTTAGCTGAATATTTAGCTTTAGCTGGCTCGTACACTGACTTTTTTACTCTATAGGTTTTCATAGGAATAATAATTTATGACTAACAGTAAGCCAAAATTTTAAACATTTAAATCTCATTTAAAATCAATGGAAATCTGAAAATGCTTGACTTTGTTTCAACTGCGCTCTGGTTTACTAAATTCAATTCACGTTTTTACATGTGCTTATAATTGCAGTGACAGGCTTCATTTAACAATATGCATTAATTCACAGGAAAATTAATCTTGAGGTATCAATAATGATAACAGCAAATGTCTAATATACCCAAAAATATACATCCTCATTCTCTTCATCCAATTAATGCTTTGCAAGTCTATAAAGAACCTTATATGTAAATGAGGTTTTAAATAAACCCATTAATGTTGCACATATCATTATTATGTCTTCCAGTGAAGATGGCTGTTCCCTCAATATATGTCATTAGGAGAACCAGAACAGTCATTAGAAGTTCACTGTTAACAACTTAAACTGGGTCTAGTCATTTCAATACTATTTTCTGAGCATTACTGGCATTGAAGATGGCTCTTAACTGGAGCTCGACCTCCAGCTTCTAATGCAATAATTTCTGAAACTCTACTCAGGGGTGTCAAACATATGGCCTGTGGGCCAGAACCGGCTCATCCAGGGGTCTTATCCAACCCATGAGCAACTGGTCATTACCTTCATTGCCAGATGACAGAGGCTATGCATTATGTCCCTGTATACTGTCCCAGTGCTAATGAGTAGTGAGCGGTGGATGTGGGAGGGTAAGCATCAGGGAAATATTTTAAGGAAATACTGCAAGAGTGTTAATGTTTTAAGCATATTTGTATTTTTAGTAAAAACAACGAACTGGAGATACACAGTAAGGAATGGCATTAAGAACAAAACTGTGTACAAAATAATTCACCAAACTTATTTTTAGTAAAGCAAAAAACCCAAACATCGGGCATTAACCAACCAAACTGACATCAAATTTAGTCTTCAAGATAGGAGTAATGTAGCAGTTGCCACTTCTCCTAACTGTACTTTGTGCAATGAGGTTGCTTTAATATGTCCCCAATTTCAGTTTAATAGAACTGTTTTATCTCAGTTCTACACAATCAATTTTACAGAAGTTTCTTTTAACTGTAGCAATTATTGAAATATAAATTTATCACACTAAAAATATTTCCATTGTAAAATTATATTTTCAGCATTTCAAATTTATATGTGTACTAAAGAGCACACTGAAGGTGCAGATGTTACAAAATTCCTGAAACTGGACAGGATCCACAGGACTGTCTGAGAGGATTCTTATCCCTTACCCCCACCAACCCTTTAAGAAATGACTTAGCACAAAATACGAAATTCAAAAGCTTCGAGATTTAAAAAGTTACACTGAGCAAAACATTTCTGTATTAGAAAGTACAAGCAAAATTAAAAGGAATTTTAATTCAGATAATTTATTAAATATGTTTAAAAGCCTGGGAATTGTCTCATTCTTTCATATTGTATTTTATTACCAGGTATTGTTCTTCTGCACTGCTCTGAAAGCCCCCACACCCCTACTCAATCACAACTGCCTAACGAGGACAACTGGCACACTTTAAAAAGAATGTGCTAATAATGTAAAGAGAAGACATTTTATGGTACCAGTCATTAAAGACTTGCAAATTTTCTATATCTGCCTAATAAAACATGAAATCACTCTTCAAACAAAAGGAGAAATGCTCCAAATCATATTCAAAAGTACTATGCAATAAAAGCACACATAATTCTATGTTGTAATTATAAAGAACTAGATCATCTACTGTTATTACAAAGTAGAACAAATAATTCCTTACTTCAGTCCATTGGTCTCCACCAACATTTTGTAGCAAGACACAGAGAGGATCAGATTTTGAGCCAACATCTTTATCAATGAGATTATCACAGTTTATGGACAGTTCCACCTTGGTCACGCAGTGAGCCATCTGTAAAACATTGAAAGATGTAAAGGGGAATGATGATCGCACGTATTTTGCATGCTAAAGATAATACAATGAAGCAAATTAAGTAGACGGAACCAGTAAGCCACCTAGCTGTTCACTGCCCAAGTACTTGAATTGGAGTCCCTGCCAAGACCCATGCTTATGGGCACCAATCACCTCTGCTCACACAATTCTTCAGACACTAAAAGTACTGCCACTTTAAGAGTGCTGGGAGGAATTACTGCTCTGCACACACCAATACAAAAGGCATCTAACAGCAAAATAATGTTTGCATCCATATTTTATGAGTCAACACACAAATACATTCCAACTGAATCTTGGAACTGACCAAAACCACAGCACACAGAAAGGCTCCAAATAGAGACCAAATGGCATGGAAGCAATGGAAGCATATTTTCAGCTTCTGCATATATAACTACCAGTTCATTGGGTTTAGAATAATACTCTCTGTTATTGGACAAATAGTTATTCAGTGCAGATCTGTGAAGATTAACAATGCTAAAGGGGTTTTTATATATAAAAAAGATATACAATCTGCAAAAGTAAGCCATACAAAAAAAAAAACCTGTAGCTCTTTCAAAGTTAAGAAACATTTACAGTAAACTAGGCTTGAATGCACCAAATTTTTCAAAATCAAGTATTCCTCACCACCTTTTTTTAAGAAACCTGTAGTACAACAAAGAATCACAGGATCATGTAGAAATTCTCTATCTCACTACCCAATTCGGTATGAGACAACAGCACAAACAGCTGTCCAATGGCTTAGATATTTCTCATTAGCAGTCCTCCAAACCAGAGTCACATCTACTCAAATAAAACACCCAACTGAGTCAGACTTGTATCCACACAATGAAATATCATCATGTGATCCTAACACAAACTGTCAAGTTGACTCTCAGCCAGTTTACATAAAAGAGGCTGTGCTAACATGTTGACAATATCTTGTACTATTACAATACCAGGAGGCTGCATTATGAAATGCAGAATAACTGAAAATCCACTATACTTTATTGTATTTATTTATTTTACAAAAATTTATACCCAGCCCTTTCCACCCTCATAAAGGCCACCAAGGGTGGCTAACAAATTAAAATAGGCATAAGATATTAAAACAGGCTTTAAGATATCACATCTTAAAGACCATTCAAGCTAACAAAAACATCATTAGAACAATGAAATCATTAAACAACAATTAAAATATTGGGCAGGAAGGAGGAATAATGTAGCGACAGTAGAAGCCATGAGCAAAAGATCCCCAGCAGAGATCAGATCTAACCATCTAATGTTACAGACTCCATGGTCTACATTCCCAGCATTCAAAGAACACAAACTGGGGAAGACACTATCAAGTGCAAATAATTATTTAGAAAATATATTGAAAAGATACATTAAATAATATCAAATATCCAGAATACATTATCTAATATGAAGACCAAAATAATACAATGACAAAAATTCAGGTTCAAAGTTTACACCAACAAAGGTTCAAAAATTCAGGTCCAAAGATTAAATACAGGTCCAAAGATTAACAAAGAGTCCAGCTTCAACTTCGTTTCAAAGGAAGACTTCATCAGAAGTGATTAACACCAAGTATTGTGAACTTATTTCTTATTATTCAGGTAAGTAGATAATTCTTTATGTTGCTATGTAGTTATCTGGGACTAGCCCTTCCATAGGTTTAGACACTTCTTATCAAAGGGCAGATCTTTGTAACAATGTGCTTTTTTTTAGTTTGGTTTGTTAAGCAGCCTTCCTAGCTTTTTTTTACCTGCCCACCTATAGCCCTTTCTTTAAGAGTTGTGGCTTGTGTGTTTTATAAAGCTACTTTTCTGATAATCCCTTCTCCAATTCCTTTTCTCCTCTGCCCATTTCATTAAACCTCCCTCACCCACCATTCCCCTAAAGGTCTCATTTCCCTGTCCATGCCCTATTGGACACCCTTCATTTAGCCATTTCCCACTTGCCTCTGTACTCTTGGCCCTTTAGCTTCCCCACATCCTGGGACCGCCACTGAGTCCTCAGGATGCCCGATGGTGGTTCTTTTACCCCTATGGACTGTAAGGTTTTAATCTCAATCAAAACAACATTCCTATCTGTTGCTGAAGCATCAACATTTTGTTGCTGACCAGCTTTGCTCTCAGAACAGCTAGAAAGTTCACAAGCATTCTATGCTCTCATACAAGCTCATCTAACCGTGCCAGAGGCATTACTACCACAATCTCAACATTGATTTGGCCAGAACTAACTCATTCATGACATATAATCATCATCAATGTTCTCTAACAAGACACCCAGGAAGTCACAATGCACATTTCATCTTCTGAGTAAACTTGAGGACAATCCTGTTATTCCTGTTCTACTGTTATAATACAAACATATATGTAATCCTCTGCACCTGCATTTTTGAACCAGCACAGGATGACAATGCCATAAAGAAATGGGTCTCTTTAGAAAAGTCTCAGTCAACAAATGCCACACTACAATAGCATTGTGTGAAAGTGCATGCCTGTCTGGCAATGCTAACTATACCACTCAGGAGAAAGGAGGAATTTTGAACTTTAGGAAGCAGAAGAGTGCTGGTTGTAAGGCAGTGGCCAGGCAAGAGGGTGAAGGTAACAAAGGTTTTGGAGAAGATGGAGAATGAGATATTTCTCACTCCCAGCTCCCTGTAACCAAAGCACCTAGCGTAACTCACAGATGTTTTATTTCCATGAAAATGGGGCCTGTTTGTGGTCAACCCCCCTAAAGGTGCAATCACATTCATCCCCTGCTCTCATTTGCCTTTTTCACCATCAAAACGTTTGGGTAGAAAATGTGGCATATTCCCTACGCCTGTCCCTGAATAAGAGTGTCTAGTCTCTTTAGAGGTATGGCAGAGCAGAACCAATGTAGGTTGATTTCAGACCCTGCTGAAACAACAACAGGCCCATGCATCCCTTTCAGAAAGCCTTTTGTTTGTTTCTTTGGCTAGTACAGGGGAGGCTGGAACTTTAGCTTCCCAGCTATGTTGTCGATTTCCAAGCTCACTGCAGAGAATGATGGGGAAATGTACATCGTAACAGAGTAGCAGGGCAGACTAAATGGCCCCATGAAAAAGCAGCATCTGTTCTGGCCCATTTTTACTACCCCCTGCCATTTGTCTACATGGGTACCTGTCTAACAGGTCCTGGAATCACAGAGTTGGAAGGGACCTCCAGGGTCATCAACCCCCTGCACAATGCAGGACATTCAGAAATACCTCCCCCTCCACACACTCCCAGTGACCCCTGCTCCATGCCCAGGTGGCAAAAAACCTCCAGGATTCCTGGCCAAACTGACCTGGAGAAAAAATGCTTCCTGACCCCAAAGTGGCGATCAGCATTTCCCTGGGTGTGTAAGAAAGGGCCAGAAGAACTAAACACTGATGCAACCCTTCCTGCCCTCCCTCTCTGCCTAAGTTCACAGAATCAGCATTGCTGACAGATGGCTATCCAGCCTCTGTTTAAAAACCTCCAAAGAAGGAGAGCCCACCACCTCCTGAGGAAGCCTGTTCCACTGAGGAACCACTCTATTGGGAAGTTCTTCCTAACGCTTAGCCAAAAACTCTTTTGATTTAATTCCAACCAGTTGGCTCTGATTCGACCTTCTGGTGCAACAGAAAACAACTCTGCGCCATCCTCTATATGACAGTCCTTCAAGATAAACTATGTCTGCAGCATCCCCCTGATCCAGCAAGATAGTAATTTGGAGAGGGAGAGGGAGAGGGAGGGAGAGAGAGTTTATTCTTTATGTTTCTGGAGAGGAAAAAGCCTGAGACCTTAGTTTACCAATTACATGAACAATCTGGAAAACAGCTGCATGGCAGAGTTGGTTGTCACCAAGCAGTTCTGGATCAGCTGCTCCTGAATGGTATTCAGGGTAATCCTGAGGCCCAAAAGACTGCCTTCCTTCCCTGAACCAGGCACTTTGCTCCCAAAGGAAACCCCAGATGTCTCTAGCCCCAAAATAAAATAGAAATAACTGGAGGGAAACGAACCACAGGCTTGACACAGGAATATACTTTCCTGTACAGCTCACTCATTCACACATTAACCTCTATCATTTGGAAAATTAGGGTTCCACAATGAAAAGCTGAGAACCTATCATCACTGTGGGCAAGAGACTCAGGAATGGGCCCACAAGTCTCCTACTGGCAGATGGAGCACTTACCTCACCTGGAAAAACATGGAGCAATAGAGTAGATGCTTGGGCCTAAAGTGTCTAAACCAGGGTATGACAGGGGAGGGGTTTGTGACCCTACTAAATTTAGGGAATAATCATACATTGATCATCATCATAATTTGTCAACAAATTTGGGTTGGTCTCATATCTTGTGTGTTTATTCAGAACTCCTGGTGAAGCTGAGAGTGAGAAGATACCAAGTGTAGCTCTTCTCCTTTTCAGCCTACATTATACACTTTACCTCTAAAAAGTGCCTTAGAACACCTTGGCTGCCACATTCTTTCTCCTCTCCTCAGACATATCTGCTATCCTTCACATATAACCTAGTTTACAGAGATGCAATGTCCCTCTTCCTCTGTTCACTTTTTTAAATCTATCCACTTTCCCAGTGGTGCTGAAACTGAAGCAACTCACTTCCCCAGTGCTGCTGAGACTGGAGGAACTCAAAACTCTCCAAGGCAAACCAAGAAGGAAGGAAAACTTACACTGTGCACTGTGGTTACAGCTACTGCTGATGGGAGGGGATGCTTGACCAGAACTCTGTTTGACTAGAACTCTCCTGTGCTAACAACATGGATTAGGGCAACACTTAGCAATAAAGCTAAGTAAATCCAACCCTTCCATCTCCAGTAGACCCCTCCGCTCAAGCTCTTGCCACAGATTTCTGGACATATTATGAACTACCACCATGCTGGTAAAGTTTGCACCACACAGAACAAGGCTGAATTCTCATATATTTTACAAAAATGCAAACACTTTTATGCCTCATATACCAGCACTGACATTGATGCATATACAAAAATTTGACAATAATGCCCAGAGGATCATGACATTGGGGGTTTAGTAAAGGTATACATGGTGATTTGAAAGCCTTGGAGAAAGGGCTGTGAACCTAATGAAAGAGGATATCTCATTTATAATCTCTCAAAATTCTGGTTCAGGACTGTCCCTTGAAGCATTCCTCCAGATTCTACTGAGGGACAATGTGAGCATCTTAATATACTCAGGACTTCCAGGTAACAAAGCACAAGAAGTCACAAGAATGTAATCTCTCCTAGTGTCTCCAAAATCCCAGAAGTTCCTTTCACGGTTCTGTGATGTCACAGAGGACCATACTACAAATCTTTGGAGGGCATAGTACGTATTCAGATCTGACCATGAAACTGGCCTTTATAAAAAAGCAGTTTCTCAAACCCTAACTAGGTCCACAAGGAAATTAGCTTTCCCAGAAAATAATTTCCCTTTAAGATGTACAATCTCCCTGTGATTTTCATAGCTGGGTACTCAGGTATGATAATATTCTAGGCTTGCATCCTATCACAGCATTCTGCTAATGCTTTACTCTGGCCGCAGTGCAGTTTGCATCCTCCTGCACTAGGACTTATGTTTGCACAAGGGCTCACTGAAAATCACTGATGTTATGCAAATGCAATTACCAGAGGTAGAGGAAGTGAACTGTGCTGCAGCCAGAGTAAGGAGTGTGTGGAGCGTGATCATATGATTCAAGCCCTACTGCTCATTTTTCTGGCCAAGCATAAGCA
>NW_015164187.1:1112137-1166329 GCF_001447785.1 Gekko japonicus
CTGAACTGAATTTCAGATTATGAAATCAAGGCCTCTTAACTCTTCACCCACTGAAATATATAAGCATGGAATTCACAGGGCCCCTTCCTTGGTCACCTTTCCACCTATAGATTATGCCTTTGGCTGCCCCAAGGATTTCCTCTTAAGAATGTATAAGGTACAGGAACAGAACTAATGTCAGCACTGTAAACCTTTCTGTTTCCACTATAGCACACCAAGAGATTATGTCTGACCAGTCTTTATAGCTGCACTAAAGCTACTGTTATGCATGAACAAAGTACCCCAGTCTCAGTCTACTAGCCTCAATTGGATGGTTGAGTCAAGTACTATAAAACTCTCAGTACATATTGAAGTGCTCAGACAATATTTATCTCTGTGCCGCCTGATCTTCAGGCAATCCCATAGGGCTCCCTAGAACTATTCTCCTTTGAAAATCTTTTGAAATCTGTCTCTCAGTCCATTATTTCCCCCTACACAAAAACATATAAAACCTGGAATGGAACTCACTGGGCAACCTTGGAACCAGATATGGGAATTGGTAGAGCGTATGTTGGAACACATACACTAAAAGAAATTTCACTCCATGTGCAAACTGTAATTAAAAAGGAGCTATAACAAAGCAGGATGAAGTACCTTTTGCCTAGAGGGTAAGGTTTTGGTAAACTGTGGCCACTCTGTAGTCTGCAGACATCCAAAGTGTTATCTTATTAAAAGGTTGGCATGAGAGACCAGCCCTTCTTTTTCAGGTGAATTCAAAGGAAACTGGAGACACACCCAAGCTAGTGGGATGAACTCAGAGCAGACACAAACTCTGCTGAAAGAATTTACATCACTCTTCATGCAAATATCTGACACCTCTTTCATCACTGATAACTTTTCTGGAAAGATGGTGAGAGGGTCACTAATGCACAGAATGTGAGACCCAGTATATGAGGAGTTGTATGGCGTTAAGATTGGAGTATCATGCTCTCAGAACTTCATGCATTGTGATGCAACCCTATTATATTAGTTTCCAAATTTTTTAGGCAGGCAAAACACCACAAAGGTTTAGGTAAGAACACAAAAGTCCTTAGAAGGACTTCAACTTAATTACCAATATACACAGAATCTATTATCATCTGAAAGATTAGCTAGCAAGTACCACTAAAAGGACACGAAAGGCTTTGTTAAATGTATGCAGACTTCTTCATTATGGATAAGCGTTAACTTATAAGTGTAACTTTAGAATTGTTACACAGCACTTAAACATATGCTACAAGAAAGCCAATAACTTTGCACTAACCTGTGCATCGTGCAGGTTAGGAATGGAAGAGAAGCCATGTTGTATCCAGCCAATGACCCATCCAATCCAACACCATGGGTGCGTTCAGACGGGGCGTTTCTGCCGGCATAAACTGCACCGGTTGGAACCGGTGCAGTTTCTGCCAGCAGAAACGCGATCATATTCACCCTCCATTTTGCTGGACCCTCCCTCCGCTGGACGCCCGCTCACACGCTGCGGGCGTCGGCGTTTTTTTTTTTTTTAAGCAGTTTGAGCATGCACATAGGCAGCCATTCAGAGAATGACGATTTTTACGCATGCTCAACCCCCCCCCATTACATTTAAAGCCCAACCTGGTCTCCCTGTAGTCCCGGACTCTTCCGGGACGTTAAAGTAAGGGCTTTTTTTCCCCCCCTTAACAAACGCTCGGGGCGAAGCTTCGCCCGAGCGCATATCGCTTATTTTTTTTAAAAATGGCGGGGGAAAGCCGGAAGCCTCAGGCTTACGACGGAAGTGGCTGTACAACGTTGCACTCTGTTTACCACCACTTCTGACCTAGTGGCAGAGTGTAACGGTTTAAAGGGATTTACAACGGTTAGGGATGGGAGGCAGATGTCCGTCGTCTGAACGCCCGTAAGTACACCGGTTGGAACCGGCACCCTAACCGTTGTAAATCCCCCGTCTGAACGCACCCGCTGTGCCACAGAGTGGCCAAAACCCAGGTGCCATCAGGAGGTCCACCAGCAGGGCCAGAACTCCAGAAACCCTCCCACTGTTGCCCCCCAAGCACCAAGAATACAAAGCATCACTGCCCCAGACATAGTATTCCATCTATACCTTGTGGCTAATAGCCACTCATGGATCTCTGCTCCATATGTTTATCCAATCCCCTCTTGAAGCTGTCTTTGCCTGTGGCTGCCACCACTTCCTGTTGTAGTGAATTCCATATGTTAATTACTCTTTGGGTGAAGAAATACTTCCTTTTATCTGTTCTAAGCCTACTGCTCATTAAGTTCACTGAGAGCCCACGAGTTCTTGTATTGTGAGAAAAGGAAAAAAGTACTTCTTTCTCTACCTTCTCTATCCCATGCATAATTATGTAAAATTCTATCATGCCTCCCCTCAATCATCCTTTCACCAAGCTAAAAAGCCCTAACCTCTTTAACCTTTCTTCATAGGAAAGGTATTCCACCTTCTTAATCATTTTAGTTGCCTCTTTCTGCACCTTTTCCAATACTATATCTTTTTTGAGGTGTGGTGACCAGAACTGTACAGTGTTCCAAATGAGGCTGCACCATAGATTTATGCAGGCGCACTGTGATACTGGCTGATTTGTTCTCAATCCCCATCCTAATAATCCCCAGCATAGCATTTGCTGACCCAGCTGAGCTCTGAGAAGCAGCAGGAGACAGAGCTGCTAGAGGGGTGTTTTTTATTTGCTTTCAGCAGAGGTGATTTAGCTGAAGGTACTGTGTGGGAGGACTGTGTTTGAGAGTGTGTGGGTGAGTTTTAAGTTGTTGCAGAGTCTTGGCTGCTTGAGAAAGGGTGTGAAAGGGTGATTGTTTGACTGTAATTGGATTGCCTGGATGTAATTTGAATAGCTGTTGGCCCCACCCTCTTCTGGGTGAAGCTTCTATTTAAGGCTGCACCTAGTCAGAGGTATGAGCTAAAGGGCCAGAAAATTAGGGCTCTAGTCTCCTTGTGTTCCCAGTAAAGTAAGTAGACTTCTACAAGGAGAACCACATGAACATGAAGGGTTTTAAAAGGGTTTTTTTACAAATATATATATATATTTAAAAAGCAGTTATGAAGGTAGAATGCCAGCAGGGGGTTGGAGGCTATCCAGTGTTTTGCACAGAGTGTTGCATGTATGACTATCTGCCCACTGGACAGAAGTCTTGGGTGTGTGCCCGGCACAAGGCCTGCATGGTTAACAAACGAAGTAATGGAAGCTGTAAAAAGTAAGAAGGATTCCTTTAAGTGGTGGAAAACTAATCTCAGTGATGCTGATAAAAGGGAACACAGACTGTGGCAAATAAAATGCAAGTCTGTGGTCAGGCAGGCAAAAAGGGAATATGAGGAGCATATAGCAAAAAACGTAAAAACCAACAATAAAACTTTCTTCAAATACATTAGAAGCAGGAAACCAGCCAGGGAGGCAGTGGGGCCCTTGGATGACCAAGGGGTAAAAGAAGTACTGAAGGATGATAGGGAAATGGCTGAGAAGCTGAATGCATTTTTTGCCTCTGTCTTCACTGTGGAAGATTAGAAGTGCTTGCCCACTCTGGAACTGCTGATTTTGGGAGGGGTGTTGAAAGACCTGAGTCAGATTGAGGTGATAAGAGAGGAGGTTCTACAACTGATAGACTACTTTGTACTTGCTCACATGCCCACATTGAACCTCATTTGCCACATTGACGCCCACTCACTCAGCCTTGACTAGGGTTGCCAAGTGCTATCTTCACCCCCAGCGGGGACTTTGGAGGGCGTTCCTGGAGGGGTGGGGCATCCCCTACGTGATGATGTCACATTGGGGACGTCCCCCTGCCCGCCCAATATGTGCGCCGGCTCCCTGCAGTTAAAGGGGCCCGTTTAACTGCAGGGAGCCAGCATTTCCCCACATGCCTGACCTCTGTGGAGATTGGGCACATGGAAACGCCAACTCCCTGCACTGCAGGGAGCTGGCATTTCCGCGTGCCCGATCTCTGAGTAGAGATCGGGCATGTGGCTGGCCCGCAGCACCCATCTCCCTCCTCTCTCTCAAGAGAGAAGGGAGAGGGATGGCAGTGAGTGTTGGGGCTCGGGGGTGGGGATCCCCTGGCGGCCAGCTGGCCACCGGCGGATAGAAGCCCCCAAAAAGCAGGGGACACCTGCCAAACCAGTGGGTTTGGCAACCCTAGCCTTATCAGATCCCTTTAGAGTGCCTCACAGTCCTCCCTGGTTCTCACCGCCCTGAACAACTTAGTGTCATTTGCAAAATTAGCCACTTCACTGCTTACTCCCAACTCCAAATCATTAATGAACAAGTTTAAAAGCACTGGATTTAGTACTGAGCCCTGCAGTACCCCACTGCTTACCACCATCCACTGTGGAAACTGCTCATTTATACTCACTCTGTTTTCCTATTAACGACTTTCTAATCCACAAGAGGTAACTTAATAGCACACTAGAAAATTATAGGAAAAGCAACATTATTTATACCTTCAGGGAATATACAAAACCAATTTTGGAAGTGATTATATGCTTATGCCCAAATCTCGAACAAACTTGCCTTTTGTCATCAGACTGCAAGTTACACCCACTGTCTTCTGCACATAGAGCTTGCTGGTTTTTTGACAGCACAAAGGGTCCCAAAAACTCCACCGTGGAGAAATATATCTACTCTCACCTCAGAAGGCAAAAATGACTAGAGGGTGCAGAGAATGTATAGAAATTATAAGCCAGTGGCTGTTCAGCAGTGGTCATTCACAAGCTTTGATCCAGCAATGTGCAAGCAGAAACAAACAGATTTAGCACAGTTCCACTTGCCCATCTTCTGCAACATCTAACATTTTCCTCCCTATTTTATAATGTGCAGAAATTCGTTGTACAATATGCTGAACAAAAAACAACGAAGTGAGGATACAATAAATATTACTTAGCACAAGTGGCTACTGTGGTATTTTTCTTATATTTCTAGTTTCTCAACAGCCGTAGTGCAAGAAGAAGTTCTGTGCTGTATCCAACCAAGTTTCCAAGTGCAGATTCCTAGCTTCAGAGCCAGCCCAAATACAGAAGCAGAGACTTGCTGGCAGAGCAGCAACAGCCAATAGAACACACATTCACAAACCAGGACTCTGACTCCTACTGTCCCCACAGCACAGAAGAGGATAGAATAGTAATCTCTTTCTCATCTATGAGAATTTTCTTTTCTCATGTATATGCTGCTATAATCCACCTTTGCACCAAATAATATCATGGTTAATTAGGAGAACTGATTCTACTAGGCTAGTATTTCAATAAAACAAAGAAATTGAAAGAAGCTGAACATGAGTTAAGAATTCCACCTTTCCCATCACCATCTCCATACCAGGAAAAGCATTACTTGCTTAATTTCTTCAAGTTGGGTTGTTAAAGGCATAGAAACAATGTCAGTAAACAGAGGAAAATGGCAAAATGGCATTTGAAAACCTAATTCAAACATTGGAGGACCTTACAATTCTTAATCATTTCAAGAAGTAATATGCATATCCATCCATCCTTATATATGAGCCAAGCAGAACCACCAACCTGCTTCTCCTCCTGCATCTTCCATTAACAGATAAAACAGATGCATAACATAAGCCTATCGTGCTGGAGAGCAGGCATTGGAAGATGTCAAGTAACAGTATATACCCCACTGTCGTTAACTTCCCATTACTAAATGCCTTAGGATGATGGTATGAAAGCAGCCACCGGACTTTTAAAGTAGTGCCTTGGATCCACTGGAGCATTTCCATGTACACAATCACTTCAGTCCACAGAGCACAAGCTTCTTTCCTCCCCCTTGCTATAGCAGCCTCAGAAGCCTCCCCCCCCCCCCCCCGGAAGCCCCCCCCCCCCCCCGCTGCTCTTAGGCTTTTGTCTCCAAGGAGCTTGCTGGGGACGGGGGAATTTTGGACCGTAGCAGAAGGTGAGAAAGTTGCACTCCACAGGCAGAAATTACTCTGTCCACAGAAATGCTCTGGTGGATCCAAGCCAACATGTAATTAAGTACTCATCCTTGAGTTGCAATCCTGAACAAATTAACTTGGAAATAATGCCTACTGAATTGCTTAGGAGTAAATATGATTCGGATTGGACTATAAGTCTTATGGTCCTAATCATTGTAGTCCAACCTGGCTGTAATCATTTTAAGTCAGACTAACACTATCTTGGATAGTGTTAGATTGGATGGGAGACCTCTAAGGAATACTAGGGTTGCTACACAGAGGCAGGCAATGGGCAAACCACCTCTGAACGTCTCTTGCCTTGAAAACCCTACAGCGTCACCATAAGTCTGCTGTGACTTGATGGCACTTTCTATCACCACAGATCAAATCAAGCCTGAACTCTCCCTAGAAGCTAAAATGACAAAACTGAAGCTATCATACTTTGGTCACATTATGAGAAGACAAGAGTCACTAGAAAAGACAATAATGCTAGAGAAAGTTGAAGGCAGCAGGAAAAGAGGAAGATCCAACATGAAATGGATTGACTCAATCAAGGAAGGCAGAGCCCTCAATTTGCAAGACTGTCAATGACAGGACGTTTTGGAGGCCATTAATTCATAGGGTCTCCATAGGTTGGAAACAACTTGACAGCACTTACACACATAATTTGAAGACATTCTTAACAAGTGCAAATTCAAAGCTATAGAAAAGTGGAAGTAAATAACAGCTCATATCAGCTTGAAGGTGGCATACAAAAAATCTTTCCTGAAAAATTCGTTGGAAGTACAACCTTACTGCTTAGAGACCACAACCTCCTTTACAGCAACCCATCTAGAGCACTGGCCCAAATTTTTCCAACTTGCAGGCACCTTTGGAATTCTGACACAGGGTGGTTGGCACAACCACAAAATGGCTGCCACAAGAGACGAAGCCAACCACAAAATATAAGGCACTTGAGCTTACGCATATCTCTGATAGTAGGTCATCAGCATTTCAGACAGAAGTTCTGTTTAATAGGATGCCTTTCAAAATTAACATATTGTTTAAAAATACTTAAGAGTGCTGCGGCAACAAGCACCAGAAAAACTACATACCACCTCAAAGTATTTTTAGCGCCTTCCAAAATGCAAGATTTAAAGATTTATAAGGGAAAGGAAAACACTGAATTTAGATTTTATAAACCATGAGTACCAAACCTGCAGTTTAGGCATCACAAGTGACAGAAGTATTTTGCATACCTGAATAGAAGTTGTCTTCAGCACAGCCAGAACTACAATTCTGCTAGGCACCTTTAATGCTGATGAACTGGTACCTGTTCCTCTCATTGGGCAGACATAAAACCATGTCGTGGTACACACACTCTAGTGCATACTTGAGCAGTACACCCATTATTTAAGCTTTACTTTACAGCACATTACCCACAAATCTAGGCTCAACATTTCCTTCCACCTACATTATTCACCATCAATTTCAGCACACACATAATACATACATTCCATCATCTATTAAAATGTGCTTTGGGTATCCTCACCATCAATATGGAAACTTCTACCCAGTCTTCAGTCTAGTTAGTTGTTTAGGTGGTCACTTATGCATCTTGCTATTAATGTAATTTACTTCCAAAATAATAAATTCACCTTTTTTAGGTCTTTATACCACTAAACATCACACACACACTATTTCATACAATATTATTTACCCTTGGGCTGACTGGCAATTAAACTCATTCCGGAACAGTTATAATGACTTGATACCAGGATACTGTGTAAAGAGAATGTGTTTTTAAAGTTACTTTTGCTGGGACACTTAATTTAGCAGAGTAGGAAGAAGGGTTCACAAACCTGCTCTAGAGGCTGAAGACTATGTTAAAGTGCACAACTCAGATATATAAGATGAAAGCTGCTTTTAAGGGATATTAGGATTTTTCATAGAGCTCATTTCTCTTTTTAATACAGTTTGGAACGTATCTTATAAAGTCACAACAGCTTATGATTGCTTGCTGGTATTACACAAGTTCTCTCCTGATTCAGAGAATCCACATTTTTATTCAGCTTTTGAACCTGCCCAAGTCATTTTGTTATCGAATAGTTTGCCTCAGGACTGTTCTAAGCCTAACTTAAGAACTAGCCCTTTAATAAAAGGTAAAGCTTTGAGGGTGTGTGAAAACAATTAAAATGATATTTAGCTTTTTATTCACTGTTCAAACTTCTCACATGAGACTTCTTGCAAGAATTATTTGACTCTAACACTATGTAAAGAGTGGGAAAAACTCCACTCCTATGCTTTTGGCAATATTTTAGTTGAAATAGGATTAATTCTGTATCCCCGTTTGAGTTCTGTAGACTGGAGTGTTGGTGCCAAACCTGGCCTGGCCATTTCCAATCTGGACCTGGAGGGTGCATGTTCTCCAGCTCAGGGTCCTCTGGAGGTCAGTGGCTGGAGCCCGGGGCTTGAACTGTACCAGACAGATCCTAAAATGCATACAGAGTACTGCACCATTCATTAGGCAAAGGAAGACTGCCAGTCCTAGTATTTATACCAGCTGTAACCAATCCAGAGGATTCATGGTACCTACCATTCACAGGAGCTAATGTGACACACACACCAAATATATTTCTGCACCCACAGAAAACAGATGAGACCAAATACACACTGCCCACAATTGCTTCAAACTGTGGACTCACTTTCAGGATTTATTTTCCCCACATGCTATATCAAACAGCTCTCACCCAGTTACCATATTCTACATGTAAGTTTCAGAATCCATATATAAACTGCAAAGTAACCCAGCATTTGTTCACCCCCTACAGGACTGCTACATAGATCAGATAAGGGTGATAAAACACTTCAGATCCTTCCTTACCAAGAATAAATTCTTCTTAACTGGTTCTCCACAACTGATGCTTTAAAACATAGTTCTTTTTAAGAGGTGTACTTTTTTTCTTTCAATACTGAATTCTTAGTTTTGATATTTTCCCCATTTCTTTGATATAATTTGAGAAAGAATAGCCAGAGCTTTTTTAAAAGTATGGCTACCCATGAATTCATTTTGTGCTGGTATTTATTCTTGCTGTTTTTTAATCAGTGAGCAGACAGTAGTTGCAAATTGCTTCTTGAGCTATTCAGCACCTGTACACACACACAAATTACTTACTTTGCATTTTTAATCTGAAGTTTCAGTCGCTATTTGTTTTTTGGTCAGGATATCTTTCGTTTTCTCCCTTTTAATTTTAATCTAATGTTTTCATAACTTCAGGTTTTTCCCTTTTTTTGTTAACTTTTGTATTCTATTTTTTCTTAATTTAAGACTGCATGGCCATATGAAATTTAATTTTATTACCTTGCTTGCTATTTTGATGTCCCTTTCACAGTATTGTTTTTATTTTAGGCTGCTTCCATTTTGTGTTTCATATCCATTTTCCAGAAGTGAGAAGTCAGAAAAGACTATCAAAACTCTAACATAATACATATGTATTCAATGTTCAGTGCAATGAGATGCAATCTAAACAGTGAGTGAACTTACTGAAAGACTAGCACAGTGAAACCTCTCAAAGATCAATACATGTAGATCAAATTCTTCGATCTAGATGCACAGAATATAGATAACTCTGTTTGGTGAACCCACACTAAGCTGTGAACCTATCAAGATACTTGAACAGTTCTTCGTTCCATAAAAAGTGGAAGGGAAGTTTTGTTAAATTAAGTAAACATGTAGTTGCTGGACTTAGATGTGAAGTTATCATTAGAGAAAGATGTTATCTAGGCCGCTTCAGAACACTGAATGAAAATCTCACCCAAATTACACTCTACCATCCTTTCATATTCAGGTAACTTGGAGTCTGTTAATGTTTAAAATCCTAACCTGCCTTAGAAATCTGCAGTAGCCTTTGGAAGTAGAGTCCTAAATGATGTATCTTCAGTCTCTTTTCATTTCACAAAAGACTAGACCCATGATACACCTACTTCACATAGTATTCCAGAGGATACCAAGTATATCATGCCCAACATAATTACACCTTTTAAGTGTAAGCTCTTAACAAAACTCTGTGGTACAGAACATTTACTGTACAGTATGGTGTATCAATATGGGAGAAAAACTTACTGGGTCCAGTACCGTCTCTTGACTTCAGTATCAGATTGCTCCAGATGCTGACATCTGTTAAATATGCTGGCCACTATCATACTTTCCAGTTTTATGCAGTCCAAAACCAACTCTTAATAGTTTCCATTGATTTTTCCAAATATTTTTAATACTTCAAGCTATTATGTATACTAGTTGTGAACTTGTGAAGTATTTCCTGTTGTTGTAAGCTTGAATGTTAAGATGGAACTAGCCTATATGAAGCAGAACTGCTGCTTACCATGGTTTTATACATAGTTCGTTTCTCTTTACATGGAAGGGTTTTGGTCCATGATAGGTTCCTTTCCATTCTTTGCTTCTCATACGTTTGAGGGGAGCTGGCTGGAATGCAATGCAAGTCTTACATTGTGAGACTCATGGTAATACCTATTTATTATTTGTTAAAATATTTACTCAATACCTTTCAATAGGGATAGTTCACAAGGCTGCTAACAAAATAGTAAATATTTAACATCCAACAAATATTAAAACCCAACATCACAAAGCACAAAGACAAAAGCAATAACTCAGCCAAATGAACTAGAAGTAGCATAAGTAACCAATAAAAACTAGTCAGGACCACTTTAAAAAGGAATTTTTACCTGGCACAGGAATGTCAATGAAGGGGCAAGACAAATCTTTCTGGAGATTTTGTCACTATTGCTGAGAAGGCCCTTTCATTGCCTCCTATCAAATATCCAAGGATGCCAGTATATAGAAAAGACCTCCTCTGAAGATTATTTCAATGTACCCATCAGTTCATTTGGGAATAAATGGTCCCTTCTGGGTACACATCTAGAAACACTATTTTAAATATGAAAGCTTACATTTGCTTTCATTTATTGTTTCCTACTTTGATTGCTGCAATTATGTACATTTCCCCTCAAATTCTATCTGCAATAATTCCATATTTGTGAAATAGTAGCAACTAATTTTCATTACATTATGCAAGTATAGAGCACTACTAATTAACTCTATACTTTCATTGCATTTCACCACTACACTCTTCTGCAGATTTAAATTCTCCTCCTCTGAATGGTTACAGGGTACCTATACTTATTTTGTTCCATTTTGATTGTATTCTGCTGTAGTTTCTCTCAATATGTTTACTCTGCCTTTCAAATATTAAATATTCCTAATATTCCTAATATTCCTTGAGAAGAGAGTGCTCCCAAATATTAGCAGCATCAGACGCTATCAAGCAAACTGGTAAATTTACAACAGTGGAAAAATGAACACACACTTGGGCCCAATTCCAAAATACAATAAACTGAGGCCATCAGAAGAAGAGGAAGCAGCCAAATGATCTTCCATTGTGCCTGAATGCAGCTTCAGTTCAGGGCTGTTACAGTTTTCTGCTTCCAAGTCCATTGCTGAGGCAATAAGAGGGAGGAAAGGAACCTGCCAGGATGCAGATGAAGAAGCCAAACCCTCCACCAAAGACAGAATAACTGGCTGCCAAATGGCAACTTGGCCCCCTATCTCTGAAAGGAGAGGTATTTTTACCCATTGCCACCACACCCAGAATGGAACTAATCACTGTTGTAAGACCACCTTGAGGACTAGGAGCATAAGATACGAACATCTGTCCACCAGCTTTGTGTGGTGCTAATTTAGTATTCTTTTAAAAAGTAAACTTTGTAAGCCACCTTGAGGATCATATACGGTGAAAAGGCAGGAGGAAAAAACAAAAAAAAACCTTCTGAAACAGCAAGTAGAATAACTACTATTGGTTAGCTTTTGAAAAATCTGGTCTTGTATTAGCCTTTTCTCGATAGTATGGGGGAAAGTTACACTAGTAATTAATACACAACTAGGATAAGTAGTTCAGCTAGGTATTCCTTCATAGCTTTGGGTTGAGCATAACCTAGTCCTGGTAGATTACTGGTATATAAACAAATGGTTCGAAGCCCCTCCCCCCACCATCCCCCTCCTAAACAATTTCTGGCTAACACAGCAGCATATATTTAGATTCCTGGCAATTCAGTTTTACCTTTTGTGATCTTTTAGTATGGGCTTCTAAAAACTGCTGCTTTAAAGCTACTTAAAATTAAATTGGCAGAAGTTCATTTCACATAATAGCTTCTAATACTGCTGACATTTTGGGCCTGCTCTCTCCTAATATGAAATGTTAGGAGTGTGCACTGTTTAAAGAACTGTAAACACACATGTTGGAACTTTCCCACAGTTCAGCAAGAAACATGCATGTTTAAGCAGACTCTCTGTGCTTGCAACAAGATGAATATATGCACTGAAGTGCACATCCAGATCTAGGTAAGTTCCTACTCATGCTGCAATAAAGATGAGTATTTGCAATCTCACCCACTCTTGAGCTACCAGCCACACAGAATCTTGTATTATATCTGGTTTGGAACCACTCTTTTTCCATTTTCTGTTATTTGTGTTTTTGCATTGTTACTTCAGTGTTTGACACAATATACTGTTTCATGCTTTACGCATTGTATGAGAATTACACTAACCTCCTATTCTCTTGTGTGGCGCTGCCAAGGGAATTTTACCCAGCGCCAGGCTTTTCAGAAGTGAATCTCTCACACAAATATCCATACACAACACAGCACATTAACAGACCTAGCTCAAATTCCAGTTTTATTATTAAGGAATATGCAATAGCTTTCCATATGGGAAAATGGGTAGAGACTGCTCCAAGTGTGAAACCAAGTCTCAATTACAGAGGCACATTAGTTGACAATCCATGCATATTCACAATTTCCCATATTACAATTCAAAGTCCAATTACAAACTATCCTCCTTTGAAGTGGAGAATGACTATTGCTCATTATGTTTAACTGTAATAATCCTGCAACTGCTCTTAAGACACTTTGAAAAGGGCCTGGAATTATTTCAACTGGCTCTTGGGTTTGGCATTCACAGAACTTTATGTAGCTAATGTTCTTAACTCTAAACAGGTTTATTTGCTTGCTCACCATTTATAATTCCATCATCCCTGGTCTGATACAACAGTCTCCTAGCCAAGACTTTTCATGAAGTGGGGCATAGTGACACTCTTTTACTCCAACAATGTAGAATGAAGCCACTGAAGATTACAAAATTTAATATTGTAATGTTGTCAGCAATAGCATCAGACCACCAGCAATGATCATAAGGGTATCTCTGTTCTGCAGTTATGACAACCAAACACTTAAGACTAAAGTGCTTTTGTGCTATGAAAAGAGACTAAACATAACATGGCAGTGCAGTTCTAGTGTCATCCATTACAGTTCTAGTGTCATCCATTACATCAACTCTGAAGGAAAAATGTGTCATTTGCGCAACTCTACTACCATACTCAAGTAGTAGTACTGACCACTTTTACATTTTGCATTTATTGTTGCAACCATACTGCAGGAAAGATTTAGGGGATGCTGGACTACACAGCACTATTTATTCCTGATCCATAATCAAAGCAGCACCATTGCTTGTAGAAATTCCTAGTAATAAGGAGACTAGACTGTTCCTTTAATCCAGAATTATTACTTTATACACAGATTAGAAGGGAAATTATATAAAAGACTCAAATGGGTGGTTTTGTGTAACTACTGACACTGAGAGGACTACCGGTGCAATTCATCAATTCAAGCACCTCTACCTACCTTGATCCAATTTATATGCAACAGCCTCCTTTGTGTGAGATGTTAAGGTCACAGCCATATAGCCACTACCACCAATGGAGAAAATCCAACCAAAAGCCCTGTACATGGGCAGATGAAACTTGCACTGAAATCGAGCCACGTATACTTGAGCATGCATTTTCCTGCATGAAGTTTTGTGTGGGCATAATTTCCTCATATCACCCACCACATTCTCTCACAATAGTGTAGTACTTTAAAATAATTACCTTTCTCCTTTCTTGCAAGTTGATCACTGAAAGAATTAGGGCTGGCTTGTAACTCAACAGTTTCTAAGTAACTGCAATTTCATTTTCCCCAAGATAAAATGTCAGGTAGGAAGTCACCCAGGCTAAATGTTACATTATGGTGTATGCCAGCATTTTACATGCAATTCTAAAAGAGCAAAAATTTTGAATTTATAATGGGATCAATGAAGTGAAAAACGTGTTTGCCAACACAATGTGAAGCAACTCTGACAATTGCCCGTGTCACCTGTTCTATATCTCTGCAAGGCTATCACCAAAACTAATACTAACCATGCAGTTTGTGAATGCAAATATTCTGCAGAAACCAACACACTATACCATGTCAGTATTCATGAAATCTTCAGTTTCCATTTGTGAAGAGAAGACTTAATCCGCATATCCTCTTCCCTTAGTTGTGAAGAAAATAACTGTAAAATCCAGAGATCTTGCCAGCCTCCTCCAGCAGAAAAAGAAGCCAAGAACCAGTTTGTATGATTGTTTATTTTCCACAATTCCCCCTGCATGTGTACCATCCTTTAGCAGTATTTTCTTCCCAGAAACATCTCTACACTGCAAATACTAGGTCATTTTGTAGTAAAGAACACACTTTTTGTGGTGTACAGGTGTCTTAAATGTACCAAAAGAAAATCTGGTATCTTCACTCACCTGTAAGTGAAGGTTTGACTGATGAATACCAACAGCTAACATTTTAATTGCTGTTCTTCTAAACAGTTAGAAACATCATTAGTTTGGATCCAAAGACACACAGAGAGCTTCCATTCAGTACGGGAGAAATAACCCACTCTGACATACAATGGAAGCCCTTACCTCCCCTTCAGGAGGGATTGGGGGCAGGGGGAAGAACTCAGAAAATACTACCAGTGTGAGCAGAAGCACCCTAATTTCTCTGGATCCAAACCATAAACAATTGTCCAGCTTGCTGTCAACTCTTTGTTGCCATGATTTCCTTGAAAGTGCTGCTCACTAACACCTCACTGATGAGTGTGTTTTTAAAACAAAGAAATGCATAGTTTACATCACTGCTATTAGTAGTAATTTCAGTAAGTCCCTCAGAAGCATCAATACTTCAAACACTTCTAGATCACTTCTGTTTGTCTGACTTCAGTCTAGTAATGTATATAGAAGCTACCATTATTTAGAACAAGCATTTTGTGCTCTTCTATGTCTATTTTCAAGGATAACATTCTGCTGGTTGTCTTCTGCTATTAACAGAAATTGTGTGAGCACATAATTTTGTAACTGTGGTAAGAAAGATTGTGTACAATCAACCAATACAGATTTGCAGTAAGGATAAGTAAAAAGTGAATTTGTCAGGGGTATCCAATGTTCTCATATTCAAGTTAAGCAGGCATGACCCTGGCCATTCATATGTAGTTACCTAGGAGGAGGAAGATGCAGGAAAATTACGAGCCAGCCCTGCATAACACTGTAAGTAAGATATTATAAAGCCCAAGGCACTAGCTCTAAAACTATAGCACCCCGCAGACAAATTTAGGTTAGGGTTTTTATAATCCTGCATTAATGTGATGACACTAAGTATGAGATTTCTCTGCCTAAAATAATTTTCAGGATACATTCCCCACTGCTTTGGAAGGAAAACTGAATGATTTCTTGCATTACATGCTCATTGGAGTAAAAAAGGAAGAATATTTTTCTTCACTTTTTGTCTAATATGCTTTTTTGCCACAGAATGTGATAATTTGCTCTAACTTCCAGGATTACGATATTATAGAAAGCAAAAAGAGGGTCACTGTGATAAGAAATGCTTATTTCTGCTAACACAGTTGTGTAAGAAAACCCCATATTCCTAATTCCTAATTCATTTCAAAATGTTCTCTTTTCCTAAGGATATGCATTTTTATAACTGAGTTAAGTCAATTGGCTCTGGTCACTGAATAACAATAACCAGAAATCACTCTTTATGAGTATTCTCAGGGCAGTTAAAATTTGCTCTAGTTTCTCTGCTAGTCACAACACTGAAGGTGGTTTCAGAAGACATGAACTGCTTTAACAATACTAAACCCAAGCTAGCTCAATCTCATTAGATCTTGTAAGCTAAGCAGGGTTAGTCCTCGGAAGTATTTGGATGGGAGACCTCGAAGGAATACCAGGATCATGATACAGAGGCAAGCAATGGCAAACCACCTCTGAATGTCTCTTGCCTTGAAAAGCCTATGGGGTCTCCATAAGTTAGTTGCTAATACTCCCTCTAAAGCTGTGGAATCTTGTGAGCAAAAATTCTACTTTGTGAGCTACTGGCATTAAAGTTGCGAGCAAGCAATTTGGCTACTGCATGAATTAGTTTGCTCTGGAGCCATCCTTCCTGCGCTAAGACAAAAATCTATGCGCTAGCTCACACTAACTCAGCTTAGAGGGAACACTGACAGCAAGAAAAAATACTAAGGAAGAGATAAACGTCTGGTAATTGTTGTTGAGTTTATTTTCATTATTATAATTTCAAAATAAGTCAGGAATAAAAAAGTCTACCTAGTTCTCTTATTTTGTGAGGGAAATGCTTATCCTACAGATATGATCAAAATGCTTGTTAGAAACTAGACAGCTGTTAATCTAAGCAATTGTAAGATGTAAACTGCAAATCAATATTCAGCCGAACACGTAGTCGAAAGTTTCACCTACCTTACAAGAGTAGTTAATACATAAACAACCTTTGATTAATGGGAAAACTTCTGGTTAACTACAACTGAATAGTTGTTAGCACCTAAAATCTAGGGGAATGGGCTACATTGTTCCTTTGTCTAAAGAGGTTGAGTCTTAAGTTATAAAATTCCAAGTCTGGTTGCATCCTAGTCATCAGTTTTTTGCAAAGAAATCGAGTATAATATAGTTAATGTACTACTTTGTTTGCAAATAGGGAACTTTCATACACACACACCCCTGATGTGACAGAGCAGTGAATCTGGACCAGAAAGTTAAAGGTTTAGATCTCCACTCAGCCATTAAGTACATCCTTGAACAGTTGCTCACTCTCCTAACCTACCTCATGAAGGTAACTGAGATGCACTCTCCCTAAGCTTTTTGTATACCAACACAATAAATGAAATGCCGTATCTGTATGTATGCCACAATTCCTCACAAATGCAAAAACCCCAGTGTATTAATTGGACTCAAGTTCTCAAGTATCTCAGTTATCATCTAAAGTTCTACGTCTGATGATTAGAGGTATGCTTGTGTGGACAATGCCAAATGAAGGCAGACAGAAATCTTATTTAACCACACCACTGACCAGATGGAACTGCAGTGTCTCAAATAGCTCCTTTTCTCTCCGTATCTCAACCACTGGCAGAAGCACAACTGTTCAAACTAAGGAGCCTAACAAATTGTTGCCACTCCTCAAAAACTCTTTCTAGGCTGCCAAATGAGAGACTAGGAGGCACCTCTTAGAAGAGACTCCATTTGCCCCATAGGTTTCTAGTTGCTGGCTTTCAGTATCCAACATATACTACAACCACTTAACGGCAAATTGCTAAGGCATTTAATTTTTTAAAAAGTAAAGCAATCCAATAATAGACCGCAACCAACTTATTTGCATTCCAATGCACATCTGAATGAACATCAGGTTTACACATGTAGTTCTGGACGCAACAACGCATACGTAACACTGACTACTTATGTGCCAGAACCTTCCTTTGCTAGATCAAGGCAACTGAATGGGAGCTTTATTATCTAATGCAGTATTCTTTAAAAAGCAAGAAATCTTGGGTTTTAGCATGTTTAGTAATATAAAGTGTTAAGTGAAATGATTTAACAATGGATACCAACTTAAAAGCCAATATTTCATGACAAGGGAAGTCTGTAAGAAATCTTTAAACTTCCCTATAAAGACAAAGATAACTTACAAAGAACATACTGTAATAAACTCAGAACGGTCACCCAAAAGCCACTAATTTGTTTTAATAATTCCAACTTTTCTTCCCTTGTTTACTTTTATGCCTGAACTCCTTCTAAGACTTCCCACAAAGTTCCAGCTCTTACTTCCAATTCCCCCCTCAAAACCTAATTTGCATGTGTTTAATCTTCATCTCCAAATGAAACAAAGTCTAAGAATTTGTAACTACATCTGTAACATACCCATATCTTTGCTCCGCTCCAAAATGTTGAACTTTAGACTGTGAGCTCCTCAGGGTAGTTTTAGTAAAGCATCACATACACTGAGCAAATAATAGTGGAAAAAAGCAGCAGCAGGGTTTTTATTGTACACTGTCATGGGTACTTTTAAGTCCCATGGTAGTTCATACAGTTTGTAAGAAATCACTGTTAGTATCTGTAACACTGTGTGGGTTCATTTCCAATTATTAAAGGAATGTCAATTATGTTTTACCTGTTCAAGTTATGCACTGAAATCCCTTGTCATTTTGCAACAATGCTTGTTAAATAACAGCAAGTTAACAATGAAGCTATATGGATGACTACTTTCTCTCAATGTTGCTTGTTGCTGTAAACTATTTCCAGGAGCTGGTTTTCAAAACCCCATGCTTTGAAAGAGCTAACACATTTGGAGAAATTCAAGACACTAATTTCTGTGGACTAGATCAACTGAACAGGAAACCCAAATGCCAGTATCAAATTACATAGTTCTGGAAAGTGCAAATAATTTTTCAAGGTCTGACAGTTAAATCACCATTTTAAAGTATCTTTGTTGTAAATCTTTAGGACAGTGATTTGTACAAAGCTAAGGCTGCCATCCCAAGAACACTTTCCTGGGAGCCAGCTCCACCAAATGAAATGGGACTTGCTTCTGGGTAAACCTGCTTAGGATTGCTCCCTAAAGCTTTGTATGTTACTCCCCTCCCCTTATGTAGGCCAAAGGAATAGTTAAGATGCACTGCTTCACATTAACCCCCACCATCCCCTACCATTCCATTCTTCAAGTGTTGCTTATGCATAGGAAAATGCATATGGTTGTATGCTAGAAGTCAAGTTTCCTCACCCCCCCCCCAAAAATAAAATAAAATGCAAAACTGGTTAAATTAGCCATGCAATTTTTTGCCAACTTGCAGGATTTGGGAGGAGGGGGAATAGAGTTTTCATCTCATCAAGACTTTGACAGACAATAGTTCCCAAGTTCATTTAGAATGCACACTGGCCTGGAAGATGTTGACTTTTCTACATTTGCTAGAAAACACAAATAAAGTTGTGTACATATAAAAGATCTTTTAATATTTCATGGGCTTCCTACAATTTTACTCTCCATCCAAGAACACATATTCTTTCAATATATATCCTGGGCTATAAGGTCATTACTGAACACCAAAGTGCTCAGTTAAATTTTTTAAAAATGGCCTCTACCACTAAATGCATGCATTTAAAAAAAAAAGAAACCACTAAAAATTTGTTATTTTAAAAGGATTAAACATTTATGATAAAAAAAAACCTGATGAAATTTTAAACACAATCCGCAGACCAGTCTAGAGTATGTATGCAAAGATGTTCCCAGTACCAAGAATATTTGCAGAAGTATGCAAACAATCCCACCACAAAAACTAAAAGAAGCAAAGTATAAACAGCCATTAAATGAAGAACGGAACCTAGAAACCAGCAGTTTAATTGCATTTCTTACCAAGAAAAGCTAAGCTGAAATTCAAGGATGAAATAATTACTAAATTCCATCCTCCACCTACTAGTTTCTTAATTCAATCAATTCTTCAAATAAAAACATGACTTTAAGTTTCTGTAATTTTATTCTTGCAGGAAAGGAACAGCACCCAAACGACTGACGATTAGAGTTCACAACTTGAAAAATAAAGGAAAAAGCTTCATTTCCTATTTATTCCCCCAAAACACAGTATTTTATTGGCCTTTCAACAAATAAAAGAGCCTGCTGTTGAAACACACCAGACAATTAAAATAGATAGCATAAATCTTCAGAAAGACAGTTTTATTAACAGAAGGCTTAGTAATATTAACAATGAAATACAATTATGTCACTTTCCAGGAGAGTACCATCTTGGTACCTGTCAAAACAATTTCCAATCCATGAATCTGGTAATGCAGCCACCTCTTCATTTTAACACCTTCACTCAGTCCTTCAAATTACTGTACTGCAAAATACTCTGAGGATGTAGTATTCAACAGGTTTTTACATCTGTCTTACATACTGGATGAATAGAACTGTTAACCGCTTGTATTTCTACATTATCCTAGGCTGTGCACTTCAAATGTTCCATCATAAAAACTCAAGTAGACACACTTTTTCTTCAACTGGGAAACAGAACAGCTTATAAATTGCTTTAAATACAATGATTTGCAGAAGATTTTTCAGACAACTAGTGTAATCTTTGCATTTATGATTTCTGAATAATGGAGTCAAAAATTCTACTTTGATTTCCTGTATCACTGCATCCTCTCTTCCCTAAGAAAAAGCTCTACTGAAGAAAGTGACAATTCTACATAGAATTAGAATTAAACAATGTTCTCTACTGGAACACCTGTAAGAAACTCAAGGAGTGTAGAGAATTTTCAAAATTTTAATTTCATAAATGATCCACAGCAGTAATTCACAAGATTTTTGGAGTCATAGTAACACAAATGATTGCTAACATTAACACTCCGCATGAACCCAAGCTAGTCCTTTAGATTTAATTAAACCAAGAGGTTCCATATGAGCGTGGTTCAAAAAGTTACACAACATACACAATGTACAAAAACCAAGTGATGAACATCCTATCCAAATGTAACATACAGTCCTAAAAAATCCATCCATTTAAATAATTATGTGCTCAAGCTGAGGCTTTGTATGGCAGCTCTATGTATTCCATTTTAACCATACAAGTAAAGATGCAGAACAATGAACAAAGATACCTTCACTTGTGGCAAAAAATCTTATTCTATACAGTCAGTTGCAATAAGAACTAAAAGTTATTCCATAAAAAGCTGGAATTTTACACGGTTCAATTCATATACAGGAAAACTGCCTGAACGTTTCTCAATGAACATAATTTCGCTGTCCATATACCAAGAATCTCTGAAAAATAAGGTACATAAACAATCTGTGTAACTGAGACTTTATTCAGTTGCAAAGTAAGGTAGGACTATAAACAAAACTTTGACCTGTGTACACAAAGCAGATTCAGCCAACTTTTAATAATCAACTCTAGAAATAGCAACTTCTCTATTTTGTAATGGCTTGCAATAGAACCCACCTATGACATCACTAACTTCATCATGACAGTTTTCCTCATCCAGAATTTCATAAAACCAATCTAGACTCCTTGATAAGCATTACATGGCCAATTCAGCATTAGAAAACTTTCAGTTGATGAGAATACCTCTTCTCTACATATCTGTACTGGTAGAACTACTAAAAATTTACCCTTGCAGCAGTTCTTCTGTAAACAGTTAAACCAATGTTCCAAGTCTTATCAAAATAAATGTTAAGTTTAAACAATTTATAGGTTCTAATCTAGAACTACTATAAAACAATCTGAATGCATTCATCACAGCACTAATATCTATTCTACAAACATTTAATAACCAGCTACCCTAGAACAAGTTTGACTTTTCTCGATCCTATTGGCCTGTCATTTAGATCAACAACAGCTGCCATTGCTTCATCACGAGACTCAAATGCAACCATTGCTTCACCAGTGGGCATTCCTTTCTCATTATATTTTAAGCATACTGAGCCTGGAATTACTTGGTAACCATAGAAGAAATCTAAAATTTCATCAACTGATACAGTAAAGGGCATATTCTGAACTTTAATGACAGTTGGCCCTGGCTTTCCAGAACCAGCTCCAAAACCTGGTGGACCAGTAATATGCAAATTCCCAGGGCCAGGTCCAAACGCTGGAGGTCCACTTAAATGTCCAAGTCCACCACCAAGACCAGGAGGTCCACTTCCAAAACTAGGAGGGCCTAAATTACCAGGCCCATTTCCAAAATTCTGAGGGCCCCCTCCAAACCCTGATGGCCCACTTAGATTACTAGGTCCACCTCCAAAGCCTGGGACATCAATTCCTGGACCAGGCAGACCAGGCAAACCACTACTTCCGATAGATGGCATTCCTGGTCTGGAATCACCAAAACCACCTCCTCCTATTCCTGGAGGTGGAAGAGGGGGACCAAATGCATTAGAGCCACCAAAGTTACTGGGAAAATGAAAAGGAGGACCGCCGCTTGTATCTTTTGATGCACTACTTATGAAAGAATGATCATCTCCACCAGCATTCTGCACTCCAGGCAAGGGTGTATTTCCTTGCATTTTCAACATTTTTTTCCCTTGAGAGGGAGGATTTCTTTCAATGTCTCTCATTTCTTCAAGTGATATCACCCTAAGCACAACTTCTCTCCCATTCAGTTTCTTCCGATGTAGTCGCTCTGATTTACGAGCATCTTCTTCACTTTTGAACTGGACCAGTGCTTGTCCTAAACCTTGACCATTAGTATCAACAAGAATCTGTATAGAGTTCTCTTCCACTGCTAGTCCCTCTAAAAACTGGATGATTTCCATTTTAGTAATGTTATAAGGGACATTGGATATATGTGCACATAGTTTGGAAGGGCCAGTCTCCCCTTCTGTACTCAACATAATCTCTCGCTGATCATAGCTGAAGTTCTGAAGTCTTTTCCGGATCATATCTATCTTTTCTAACATAGCTTTTTTAGTGATGGGATGAACTTGAATAAAACGATTTCCAATGTACTGCTTATGATGACATAAAGCTGCTTTGTAGTCAGATTCATTTCTGAACTCAACAAAACCTTCGCCAAGTGCTTTCCCATTGGGTCCATAAGCTATGTAAATACTGTCTTCCACAATATCTAGCTTTTTAAAGAAATCTATGACATGTTTGTTCTCTGATTCAAAGGGAAGACCTTTTAAATAAACACAGAACCCCTGATCATGTGGGGACCTAGATCTTGACCTTTTCTGACCATTAGGAGATTTGGACATTGATAGAGTCTGAGGAGAAGGATGGTTTTGTCCAGAAGGACCCATGGTTTGCTTGAATGTTATATGGCCTCCAGCAGACACCCACTGTCTCTCTGTTGCAGGACTAACTTCAACATAGCGCTGAATCATCAGCATCCTGTTTCGTTTCAAGGCTTCAAATGTATCTTGAGGAGAGCAAAATTTAACTAATCCATTTCCATTATTGCGTCCAACATGATCTTTTAGTATATGCACTGCATCCACGCGGAGTCCATGGAAAAAGTCTTTGACATCGGATTCTGTTGCTGAAAAAGGCATCCCATGGACACTAACATACAAATCATCTGGATTGATAGGAAGTGATTTCACATTGCTTTGGGAACTGATCTGAATAGGATTCATGGGACTCATAAACATTGGGTTCAAATTACTGCCCAAATTCATTGCTGTTCCTGAGCCATTCATTCCAGCAGGCAAAGGTGCTACAGGTGGAGGATTCAGAGGTGGCAAGCATTCCTGATAAAGGAGGCATAGATGTCATTGGTGGCACAGGAGGCACAGGAGGTATTGGGGGAACTGGAGGAACAGGAGGCAGTGTAGGCACAGGAGGTGGGACAGGTATGGGAGGAATAGAAGGCATTGGGGGCAATGATGGCAGAGCTGGGATAGGAGGTATTGGTGGAGGTGGTACTGTGTTCATTGGGGATGCTGTACTAGGTAAAGTGGAGCTAAACGTGGGACTTCCAAATGTAGCACCAAGACTGGGAGGAGCAGTTCCCATACTGGCAGTAGAGAACGTTGGTATGTTTTTGTTGCTTTCATGGACTGAAGTAGCTGCAGTTACTACACTAGGAGAAGGACTGTTAAAATTAGGTACTGTAGTTGGAAGAGTCACCCTGCTACTTATTCCAGAACTAGGTGGTGGCCCAGACCTGCTAGCATTTGCTGGCGGCATATCTAAATTTGCAGTTTCAAAACGTCTGCGACTGAGTTCTATCATATTTTGCATTTCAGTTTTACTGCTCAGCAACAGTGTTACTTTGGACCCTTTAATAGTACCACCTGTGCGCATCATACCAAGCCTTGCGTCTTCATCAGTGGCAAAAACGATGAAAGCCTCACCCAGCTCACCCCCTACAATATGCACGCCCCCATCAGGAATGGTCAATCCAGAGAAGAAGTGGCGAATGTCCATAGTCCCCGCCACAATTGGGAGACCTTGTAAGCGGATGACCACAGCCATGCTGCGCTGAAATACACACACCTGCAGATGAGAAAAGGTAACGGCTAGGTCAGACTATTTATGATACCATATTATAACCTAGACACTTAAGTCTTTAAATGCTCAAGGCTCTTGAGCAAATTTACAATTTAGGTCCTTTTTCCTACAGCATTTTCTACCACATATTTTAGAAGCAAAATTGTACAAAAGCTTTCCACTAAATTTCAGTGTGAAGTGTTAAAATCCAGTCAAAAACTGGCACAAAAACTAAAAATTAAAAAAATAAAATAAAAGCGCCCTGGGAGAAAACAGAGCTTCAGACCTGCAAAGCATAATCCAATTCACTGATTGCACAAGCAAAAAATTTGCATCCATTTCAAATTCTGGGACAACAGAAATCTTTAGAAGTCAGCATGAAGATTTTAGGGTCCCAGCTTCCACACAGGACTGATATCAAAATTTCTGTCAGCATCACATTCTCTTCCCCAGCTTTGTACTTCATTTTCAGTCATTTATTTACAATAATCAGAGCAATCAGTTTGTGTTTGGATGTAAAATTCTAGAATTCCTAGACACTGCCGAAAATCTCATTCCTCAGGAACTTTCTCACAAACTCACCCAGGAGCCAGTGATGGATGTCTTCTCTAGGACCCTTATCTATATTATTTTCTTAAACTTGATAGTATTGAGTTTCAAGTCAGCTCTGCAAATATTCAGCCATTCTGAAAGCATTCATCCAGCTACACTAGGACTTGGTCACAAACTTGCCTGGATTAAAGGGAGTGAAATCGCTGGGCAACAAGGAGATGAAGCCGTACTCAAGATCACAAAATATTACGATATTGATTTTTTAAAAATATGCAATTTCCCCCAAAAAAGTACTGAGCTATTCTTCTGTTCTGACATGCAGTGATACTATGTCAAAACAAATGCATTTAAAAAAAAAAAACAACAGCCCCCACAACATAGCTTAATATTTTTTAAGAAAAGGGATTTTTTGTTTTTTAAAAAAACTTAAGCAATTTAACTCATGAGGAGAACTTTCCTTTTTCATTTATAGTTACAGGCTTAAGCTGGAATGCTGACGCAACCAAGAACTAAAACTATTAATTATAAACTGTTCAATTGATGTGCTAGGGCATCAGACTTCTATATCCAGCCTTTCTAATACAATGATTACCAAAATGACTAAAGTTGGTTAAACTTTAACTTAAAAAAAATATATCCCAAATGTGCAAAATTAATAAGCAAAGAGAACTTATTATCTCTTAAGTGAGAAACCAGTATACCTCAGGCTATTCACCAAAAATCCAGACAGTAAATTTGGTTTACATCTCCTTTAAAACAGGCAGTATTGAAAATAAACTTCAGATTGCACTTCACTTCCATAAATCCTTCCAACAGCTAATGAAGGACTGCATTGTAATGGCTATTCCCTGCCATCTCTGGCAGGCATGCAATTTAGCTGGCTTTCTGGAAAAAGGTATTGTGTGAAATTTACGACATTACAGTCCACATCACTGCTGCAGTGCCTAGCATTAAACTTTGTGAAATGAGCTGCAGTGCCTTTTTCATAAAGATAATTTCACTGGTTACAATGACAAGGCAAGAAATAGCTATAAGGCGAAAAGTTGGACAGAGTATGGGACACTTATGGATAAAAGAATACAACGTACAGCTATTTCTATGCTAAACAATATGTCTGTGTCGTATGTGGAAGGAAGTTCTCAACAAGCATGGCTATCACTGAAAAATGGTACCGGGTGGTTCTCCTGACTTTGAACATTTGTTTTTTGTGGATATAATCCAAACTTGGACTGTTGATTTTTCTCTTTTTATAGTGTGTTCTGTCTGTCTTTACCAAATTGTTCATATTAATTTTTATAATACTTTTTAAAATAATCAAACAGATGTGAAACTTGTGATGGCTCATATCTGATGTCACAAAAAAAAGATACCAAGCCACAGACAGTATATTGACAAACAAATAACTTCAAATGACACCAGAATGGGAGTTGTTAAAGGTTTGTGAAACAACTCTAGATCCTTCAAAAAAATTTACAGGCTTGGCGCACTAACCCAATACTGTTTTAATATTTAGCACAAATTAAACAAACTCAAAATCAGTCCTATATCATAGGGAAAGTTATCTTAAAATGATTTGTAATTTGTGGTAATAGTTCCCAAATAATATGCACACTAGTATTTGAGATAGTCCAAGTACTTCTATAATATGATCTTTAAAATTCAGTAGTAAATTTCTGCTGTGCCAATACTAAACCAGAACACCACCTATTGCTATTTTCCAATCATAACAGTAACAAAATAATTCAAGATCAAAATCAGCTCTAACTGCTCAGAGACTTTGGGGATTTTTTATATCTGACAGGAACAGGCATGCCATAATGGTTAGAGCACTGGTCTAGGTCCCGGGAGACCCAAGTTCAAGTCTCCATTGGGTGATTTTGGGCCAGCCACTAATTAATTCTGAACCTAACTTACTATACAAGGCTGTAATGAGAATAAAATGGGTAAAGGATCCACAAGTGCCATCCTAAGCTCCTTGACGGAAGGGCAAAATAAAAATCTAATAAAAAAACTAACAGCCTCACAATTTTCAATTCTGTTAGGGTCTAATTTTATAAAACTGCAATCTGAGTCACAGACTGTAAATTTCAGAAACTAAAAACAGTTGTGAATGTCTGTACTGATTGAAGCACTGGAAATGCACATCACATAACACCCATGTTTTGAGGAGGTTCAGCAATCTTAAAAAGCAGAAATTTTTAGACAGCACACAGTCTATTAATCTCCATCTAGTCTGTGAAGAATCATGAGCAATGCTACTCAGTGTTTAATATTCAGATTTATGACACTCCAGGTTATCTATCTACATGCTAAATCGCTGCTCTCTCTAAACACTTCATGTTTCTATTCACACATTGCAATAATGCAGAATCTCCTATTAATTGTTGTGCAGTACTACTGCCTGGAATGCAATTTCAACACAATAATTCATTATTACATTTACTGACATATTCGTACCCCATGTTTCCTTCAAGTAGAGTTTCAAACTGGCTTGCAGCAATACCTTGTGTTTGTATCTAGAGCTTTCTCTGAAACTTTGAGCAAGCCTGAGGTAAACAAAATTATCTGAACTTGCTTATAGGATTTAGCCATACAGAGTTTCTTAGAATGAAACGCAATGTTTTAGAGCTGTCTTCCTGTATCCAACACACATTTTTGGGGTACTGATTTTCCCACATTCTTGTTTGCAATGGCAGCCCCATCCCATCCTGGGAAAGATCATTCCCGGAATTGCAGGACACACATGGAGTAACTGCACCATAGTTCAGGCCACTGGATGGCATGAGATGAAGTACTTGGTGCTCTGTTTGCAGAAAACACAGGAGGGACATGTTAAAAAGAAATGGAGAGGAAAAGTCCAACAAATTATCTACCTAAAATGTAAGGTCGTCTATAGTTACTCATTTAGACAACAGAAGAGATGTTCATATGTAGCTATGATCATGTTTTGAAATAGTTAGAATTAACTGTTCACTCAGCTTTGGGGGGGGGGGTTTAACAGCTTCCAGATAGAAGCATGTTCTACTTGAACAATGTTGAGAAGATAAAAATACCTGATCATTGAACTAAATGCATCTAGTTCCAGGTATCACCGTTAATACTACTTTTAATCAATGTGTGTTTGACAATTCTTTCAGACTAAAAGCCAAGGAAGCGTATTATAGCATGAAATAACAGCATCAAATGAAAGACCTAAAGGAAGACTACTTCCTCCAGCATGACCATTCCAGACTCCTATTTTTTGACAAGCAGGTAAAGTAGCTTCCAAAGTATCTCCGGGGGGAAAATAAGGTTCTCTTTATCTACATGGGCTAAGATACAATTTTGACAACTACATGACACTTACTATACACTAGGAATTGTAAAAATATTAAACAGCTACATACTACTAAAGACATCAACAGAAATATTTACAAGAATATATACAGCTGGACCCTGAAAGAAACCTACACACTTTTGGTGATTGAAACTTTTAAAGCTAATTTATATGTTGGGAATAATATTCCAGAGTTCTTTGGATTATCCAAGTGTATTTAATAAGCATAAATATTTCTTCAAAGTATCTTACCTGCAAACAGAGGTGTTTTTTCCTTAATAAGTAGCAGAAGTCAAGTCAATCCTGTGGGCAACCAACTAAAACCAACTTTTAGACTGCAATAAAGAATAAATGGAGGCAAAAATCAATGTAGGCAACACACAGCTAAGGTTAGCAGTCCAGAATGAACTGTATATTATGAAAAGTTTGAAGGTGAAATACCATAAGGCATCCCCAATACATGGCAACCACAAGTTTCTTATGGCACACAGTAGAGACCATTGTTAATCACTTACACTGATGCACAATTAACTGCAATTAATTTTTATTTTAATAAAAATATACCCAACATGAGGCCACCACAGCTAGAATACATAGATATGTTATACAGTCTCAATCTCTCAAGTTTGCATTTTATCTTCAGCAATCTAAATCTGTCAATACAGATTTTTTAAAAGTGGTGCATTTACGGTAACTATTTTCCACTAAGAAAAAGTAAATACTAATCACTCTGATGAACAGGACAACATTTCTAATGGGCCTTCTGACCTATTAATAAGCACTTAGAGAAACCAAAGATTGAATATGCTTTCCAAGCCCTGCAACATCTAATAAAACCAAATCAAGCTCAAAACATTTACAACACACTTCCTTCCACTCATTTTACCTTAAGAACACAATCACATCTTTTCATCTGAGGGCTTTTCATACCATGCGATTCTCAATGCACTGCACAACTGAAATACGGCATTTGATAATTCATAATCCAGCATTCAGGAGGTATAAACACACTGCCACTTGAAACATGCACAATCCGAAATTCTCTGGCAGCCCATACCTACAACTCCAGAAACTACATCCCATTGAGAAAGGAAACAGTAACACAAAATTGATAAAAAGTTTGTTGCTCTTTTCTTACGGATGACAACTTCACAAGTAGTGATACAAGTAGATCTACATCTGTAATTCTGCCCAAGTGGATATTAAATAAGCTTTTTGCTTACCACAAGAGGGTTGGCTGTAATTTTTTTCAAAACAAAAGCTTTCAAATCAGATACCAACACCACCACAAATATCAAATATACAAGTTTCCACACAATTGTAATTAGAGAATCACTCTTTTTGGCTGCGAAACTCAGAATTGTCCAGAGGACCAAAAACATGGTTGAATACTTGCTTCCCAAATTAGGCAGTTTCAAAAACTACTTGCAACAAAAGGACAACATTTTAAAAGGATATGGCATAAATGCACTTCATCAAACCTCAAATATTCCACATATTTTCAGTTAAAGAAAGCTATCCAAGTGATTATTTTTGTATAATTCCGATTTTTCTTCCCTTTTTAATTTATTGATACCATTGAGAAGTTTGCCAGGTGGCCACTACCCTGCAAAGTACACACAGCAATACAAAAAGGCACCCAAAACCTCATCTCCTGAGATTCCTACTGAACGCCAGAAGCCATAAACCAACATGTTGAATTTTTCTATTTTCTATGGTTTTATGCCGCATGCATACTGCCAAGTATTGTCTAGACTACAAGTCAAGCCACATGAAATATCACACCAGTAGACATCCCAAGACACTTTACCACATTAATTTATGCTTCATCTTAATTCTCTGTTGCCCAATATATGGTCTTTACAAGACAACTCACTTCCAACATGCTGCATTTATTTTCCAAAATATGTACCAATGCCTTGCACAATCTAGATAAATCCCTGTTTATTCTTAAAGTAAACAGAACATTCTCAGGTACAATATAATATTTCAATACTCAATATTTTCTTGGAGGTCCCATACTTAAGAGAAGACAACTAAATAAGTGAAATCTTCCTGTGTTTGCCCAGTAATTAAAGAGACTGTGAGAACCACAGGAATAAAGGAATTCATTGGGAAAGACAAAACTAATACACAATTAAAATCGCCATTATCTGAAGTTCAAAATAACCTAATTTCTAAAAATTCTATCAAAAACATTTCATCAATTTGTACCTCAAAAATTATGTCAATCAATAGCCTAGTAGGTTCATTCATGCCTCTTTGTATGTTCTGCACAAATGAGATACACATGCAGTTAAATATAACTTATTTGTATTAATTTTTAAAACTGGAAATAAGCAGCCAATGAAATACAGCACAATATAGCTCTATTTTATATAATCAGCTTCCAAATCGACACACTAGACTCTGCAGAGTTAATCAGTTTCTCATCTCTCCATAACGATTTGTTCCCATAAACTATAATCGTAACAGACGTGTATGAAAAAAGCCACCCTAGAATACTCAAGAAACCAGCATGAACGCCAAACGAGTAAACTAACATGTGCTAGCTAATTTAATTCAAACAGCAAATTATTTGACCAAATAAACTCTTATAACCAAACAAGGTTTACACGCGTCGCTATCGCTTCATAACGCCGATATAATTTTTGCCCAGAAAAAAACCCTCAAGAATTTAATGCCTCGTACTTTCATCGTGAGAAAATGGCACCCACTGCGTACTTTGCGACCATACACGATTTTTTAAAAGCTTGCGGAAAGATGACAAAAAATATAGCAAAGTATTGAAAATTCAACAGTATCGTTCACATTGTTCATAGGTAGCATCCCTTGGAAATCTAAGCGAGGAAGAAACTTTATTCGAGCCGGCCACCACAGAGAATGAGACAGATTGCAGGAGCTCTGGTCGATGCACAAAATCCCCGCAGCCACGAGCAAGGCCATTTTGTTTCACACAACAGAGACGGATTCCATTCGCCAGCCCTCTACTAGGAAGGGCCCCCTCGCCACCTTTCTTTTCGCTGGACCAAACCATGCCGCTGAGTCTCGGTCCGAAGACAGTATTAAAGAAGCCTTGCTTCATAAGGCCGCCTGCGGAGAAAGCCACCGATACTCACCTACCCTCAAAGGGGTCATAAACCCGGGGGCCTAACAGACCGCTCTTCACTGACCCCGAAACAACACCGTCGCACAGGCACGGCTACCAAACCCAACGCACCAGGCTGAAATGCCTTAGCGACGCTGAACATCTGCTGCACCTACCGGGCCCGCGCTCTGGACCGAAGCTGAAGGAGCCGCCCAGGCTCCACAGCCCCCACTGAACTAATTCCCGCCCTCCTGCCTTTTGTGTCGCTACGGGGAGAAAACAGTCGCCGGGCTCACTACCGGAACAGATACGTCCGGCCTCCCTCCCAGTCCCAGCGAGCCAGGGGCCCGACGTGGGGAACGCCAAATCCTTACCGAGGGGCCTGTATGGAAAAATGGGGGTTAGAAACAAAACTAACTCGTCACTCGGGCCCCGCTCCCCGCGCTGAGGCCAGCGCCAGCGACCGAGCAGCCCCACAAAATGGCCGCCTCGCTGCACCGCCTCCAGGCCGCCTGCAACGCGAAGTGGGGGTGTGGCTCTGCAACCGACGGGGTGGGGTGGGGTGGGGTGGGGGAGAAACTTGGCTGGCTAGCAAGTAACTGCGTGAGGAGAAGCCTTGCTTTGGAACCGCCTCGTCCAGAGAGTTGCTTTAAACGAAAACAAAACCCCCCACTTCTTGCAACCCTGATATGATCCATCTGTGGAAATCCATGAACTGTAACAACAACGCACCATGTACAAGGGTGGATAGTTTTTCGGGTTGCCAAGTCTGGGCTGGAAAATACCTGGAGACTTTGGGGTGGATCCAGGAGAGGGTGAGGTTTGGGAAGGGGAGGGGCCTCAGCATGGAATAGTGCCATAGAGACCACCCTTCAAAGCAGCCATTTTCTCCAGGGGAGCTGATCTCTGTCACCTGGAGATCAGTTGGGTCCAGTCAGCTTTACAGTACAGAGGTAGTTATCCTGTTTTTATATGGGATCCAGATGTATTCACTTCAGCTATGAACACTGACCCATTCGTATAGAGGTGAGATGACTTTGACAGGAGTAAATTGTTGAGCTCCTCCTAGTTCATTAATCGTTTTTAACTCGTAATCTGTGTGGTTTGCCTCTGAATAGCTGGGTCATAGTCGTTTATACCATCCGAGGAAGTGAGCTCACAAAAGCTCACCCACAATAATACATCTAATTTGAACATGGACACAGGTACCAGAGTTTGCAATAAACCCAGATGCTGACCTTGCTGTCACATACACCCAGACAACACAATCACTGGATCATCTCAGGCTTATTCACTTGCTCATCTTCTAACATTGTATAGGCCATTAAATGCCAACAAAGCCCTTTGGTTCTCTACCTAGGGCAAACAGGTCAAGCCCTGCACCAAAGGATAAATGGACACAAATCTGACATCAGGAATCACAAGACTGAGAAACCTGTAGGAGAACACTTCAGCCTTCTAGGACATTCAGTGGGTGGCCTCAAAATTGCTGTTTTATTGCAAAGGGACTTCAGGAACAGACTAGAAATTACTGAGTTGCAAGTTATTACAACACTCAGAACAATGGAATCCCCAGGTCTTACAGGGATATTGGTTTATCTCACTACATATGCTAACCTCATTCAGCCCTTATATCTGTATTCTCACCAATCCCCAGAAGGCCATAGGTTCTCTTTATTTCTTATTTGGAATAATAGACTACTATAGTATATTGTAATATAACATAATGAATAGTAGAATGTAATGTCATTTGGAATGGTAGAATGGAAAAGGGAGATAACTCTACACAGCCAATCGCCCCATTTCAAAGAGGATGCTGCTGTAAGGTCACCTCCATGCTTGAGAGAAGACGATGGAGCATGATGGCACAGTCTCAGTTAATTAACCTCAGCATTCCACAGGTAAGGATATATCTGCTCATCAATCTCCAATTTATTTCCTCCACTATGTTTTCCCCCAGAATTAAACCCAAACAAATGGTAGCCATATAAAATAAGCTTGTTGTTCCAGTTTGGTCCTTGCATCTGTTAAACATCTTCACTATATTGTATGCCAGTTTATTTCTCTCACCCTCTCCCTATATGTATGGGCTGGTCATTTCCATTTCATTGTATCTGAGGAAGTATACCTGCACATGAAACCTTATATCTTGAATAAAACTGTGTTGGTCTTAAAGGTGCCACTGGACTCACACTTTGTTCTGGAATTAATGTTGTTAGTCTTTTAAGGTGCCACTGGACTTCTCTTTTATTTTAGGTCATCCAGTCCTTTAGTCCAGGACTGGATTTAGCTGGGGCATGTATAAGATATTGTCCATTTGCCTTTGAAAAGATTTTAGGGCGCCTTTTACAAAGTTGATTAGCACCACAAATTCTTGTAGTAGGGCTGGGTTTTTTTCAGATTGCAGCCCCTGATTCTCTGGAAGCAAAATCTCTCCTGCAGCAGGGGGAAACTACATCTTGAAATACTGATGTTGTACTGTACAGTGCAGGTGCAGAGGCTTATTTTAAGCTATTCAATATGATAGTATATTCTAGAAGTTTTTGTTCCCCAGCATTTCTTTACCTAAAACAGCAGTGCTCACTTTGTGGCTTGCAAAGAACCATATTCAGAAGTACCATCAACCAAAGCAGCCATATAACAACTGTGCCACCCACCCAAAGGTAAGGTATAACTCCTAGTATTAAATATAACTAATCTTTTAAATTAAAAAAAATATTTTCAGGCAATGAGCTTAAGGCCTCTTTGTATAGTGTAGTATGTTTGATTCAAGGGATGCCGAATATAGCCAGCTGACAGCAGGCTGTGGTCCTGGCACACAAGGAACAAGAAACGGGGGGGGAAAGGAAGCCCTCCAATTGAAAAGAGTTGGATCATCTAGGCTTCTGCTGTAACTACAGCTTTTATTCAACTTCTGGCTAGAGTACTGCAACACATTTTAGGAAGGGCAAAGGAATGCTCAGAATATAGTAACCCCCCATCCTTCATGCCCCACTGCCTAAGAATAGAGTTTCCTCTTCAAATGGGTACATAGACTGAATTTCGCAAAGAGACAGTGGAGACAGGAACATTATAACGTGTACAGCCCCACTCTTTCACTGTGTATGTATTTCATTTCAATAAACAGGGGTTAAAAACTCAGATCACTTCAAGAGCCACATCTACATATTTATTAACACAGCAACATAGTTCATGAGTTAACTATGGAAAACACTTTTCTGCTTTAAATTTAAGCATGTTTCCTTTTACCTATTCTGATACCATTCTTCCTTGCCTTATTCTATAGCACACGTTCTTTCTACCCCATTGCATGACTATGTGCCTACCAGCTCTGCTAATCTTTTTTCCTCTCCTACATGCTAAAGTATATTTTACTCTTTTCTGTACCACTGCTGCATCTTTTTCTGTTTCCTCTCCCACAGGTATCTTATACTACGCCCCCCAGGAATACACTCTTATCTTTCCATCACCAGAGGCCACTTTTATATTAACTCAAGATGACTGCTTTACTACACAAAAGATTTATTGCTTCAATTTTAACTGATTTTAACCTATTCTCTATTAACATGTCTCTTTATGCTCTATAGTGCACTCTCTCCAAACCCCATTAGTCTCCACCCACCCACAGGTCTCTGCACCTCATGTTACCCTTTTTTTCTTTGTACTTCACAGTGCTCTAAACTTTCTCCGCATCCCTCAGCTCCATTACTCCATCTTTCCTAACCCATCATGCTGCATCTGTAGTTGGTTTTTCTGTTTCTTTTCCTCCCCCATTTCATTTCGTAAACTTGGTAATAGGTAAGGTTTTCATTCTCCCAGCAATTCATATAGTAAAGCTGTCTCAAATAGAGGTGGACCACGTAGCTTAGCTAGATAGCAGTAACAGAAAAGCTGGCAGTAATGCCAACATCCCTCTAAACATAGAGAGATAAAAAAACAACCCAGGCATATTAATACAGGCATTTTCTCACCCCAATTTTATAGATTCAGGTGGGGTAGCCATGTTGGTCTAAGTAGCGGAACAATGTTTGCGTCTAGGGGCACCTTTAAGAACAACAAAGTTTTATTCATGGTATAAGCTTTTGTGTACAAGCACACTTCTTCAGATACAGTAGAACAGAACCCCCTCAGCCATTACTTAAAGGTTGTTGTCAGGAAGGGCCAGTTAGAGTCCAGATGCATGTGCTGGGTGATAATAGCTGAGACAGGATGTAAGAAAGACCTGTGAAAGGCAGTCAATTAGCATACAAATACAAGAGTTAACAAAGAGATGTCCTCAAATATTACATATAGGTGGGAGGGTTTAGTTGCCAGGAAGAGCTAATTAAAGTCAAGATGCCTAAGTAACTGTACAGTAAATGCAGCTCAGATTTGAATAACACATTACCTAATTTATTTATCTATTGCTTGCTTGTACCCAGAATTGAACTTTGTCTTGCGGGTGATGTACTGGACTTGCCCTCAAGACAAGCAGGGAGTTACTTTGGTGACAACATGATGGTGATCCAGGTCTTAGGCCAGCAGACACCAATACACCATTGCTGAAAAATGGCACGTGCACAAAGCTGGATAAGACAAAGGATAGCTTGCAGGACTTAGGTAAGCTTCCTCCCTGAATGTTTTGAAAAAGCAAACCCTGGCAGCTTATTCCTTCTTTCAATATTCCCAGAGATACTTTTTCTTGTAACAAACCAGATGAAATACCAACCCAAAAAATCCTATACAAATTAAGTAACAAGGATGGTACCCTCAGCAGTTTCTTAATCTAGCATTGACTGGTCCGCTGAATCTGCTAGTTAATTTTATAACAATTACCATCAAACAAAGCAACACTGGGAGGCTTCCAAACAGAAATGCTTGCATTCTCAACATAAATGCCTCTTCCACTAAACAACATATGCTGTCCTACTGAAAATGTGCAACACTGAACTTTTCCATTTTCTCTTGAAAGTACAGGAAAGGGTGAAAAAAAATCAGTAATAGCACATTGTGCTGCACCTTCTGAATTCTGGGGACCAGGAAGAAATGCTTTGGAATAACAAAATAAAAGAAAAATTTGGGATGGGGGAAGGAAAAGGTGAAATTGTTAAAACAAATTGTGTTTTAGAAGGAAGAAAGAAGTGATCTGGATGGATTCGTACTAGTATTCCAGAGCTAGTTAGCCTAAACTGACTACTATCATTACCACATAGCAAACATCACTACTAAAAATAAGATATGGGATTTCTCTGAAGGTGTAAGACTGACCGCTATGGAAGGATTACTTCTGAACATACATATTCAAACCCGAGACACAACATGAAAGCTTCCGGTACGGCACAGTGAGCGAGCGGGCATTCTTCGGAACTCCCGAATTGCCTGCTCCCCTCTTTGCTCCTTTGATGCTTTCCCGGCTCACCAGGGACATCGCCCAACCTCCCGGAGGGAGGTGGGTTGCAGGAGGCTTCACTCGGTCACCTCCCGCACCTGGCAAGTGTGGGGGTGAGCCGTTTTTTGCCTCGAAGCAGGAGCGACTGAGGGAAAGAAACATGGCTCCCATGTTTTTCTTTATCTGTGACCAGCCGTTTTAAAGACTGTTTCGTTTATGGGTTTTTTTCCCCCTTTGATTCGTCTTGCAACAAAAGAAACTTGTGAGTACGCAATTGCTCTCTCTACAATCTGTGATGACCTTCATTAAATGACTCCCACAAGATTAGCTCAAACTTTTGAAACGTATAAGCGGCCATGGAAAGGAACGGAGCAAGTGATAAGGAAATGGCGTTAATTGGGGGAAAGGAAGAAGACTCAGCAGGAGAAACAATATTAATTAACTTGGAAAACAGTGAACTTGGATATATAACCTTGGACCAATTCAAAGAAATTCTATCTAACGAGGTGAAAATATTATTAAGAACCTTCTAAATAAAGACCTAGAATTGGAAAGCAAACAGAAACCAGAGCTGGAAGAGAAGGAGGAGCCCCCACAATGTCAGCGTTAATGTAATCTTTGGTTGGGTATTTGTTTGTTGGTTTATCTATGTTTGTTTTGTCTTTAAAACTCAATAAAGAAATTATTTTTTAAAAAATACAATATATTCAAACCCAAGTTTCTGTCATAATAGGACAGATCTCAGATAGAAAGAAATAGTGAAAATGCAGAGCTGAAGCAGACAAACCAGCTCCCGAATATTTATTATACTAAGCTTTATCAGCCTCAGTCTCAAAATATAAGTATTATATTCATGTATATCTGCTTGTGTACAAGTATAATATATATCTGACAAAACTTCATCATAGCTTTAGTTTCCAAGCTCTGTATTTAGACTGTATATTTTAAACCATGAGAAAGTGCCACATAATTTTACTCAGGAATGTACATAAAGTATCTGTTTAATACATATTCATGGAGTCCAAAATTACAAGTGGTCTGCTTGCTTAATGTTGTGTCCATTTAATGTTCTTCAAGTCAATTCCATCCTGTACCATTTCCCACAGTGGGCTGTAAAATAAGACATGAAATCTATTGTCAGTACCTTAGAAATGCAAATAATATTTAACAAAACATTTTTATTTATTTAATTAATTATTTAATTGGATTTTTACCCCGCCCTCCCACCGAGGAGGGAAACTGTTGTACAAGGAAGCTTTTATTTATTTAACCTGGGTTTCCCAGATCCTAGTTCAGCACTATTACCAGTACAGTAAGCTGCCTCTTTTCCAAGCTGTGCAGTATGCATTCACCCCTAACACAGCGCCCCAACTAAGTGATTTATTGCTACAAATCCTAGTCTCTCAGTGAAATTAAACAGAGGTCCAATGGGACCTTAAAAGACAAAAATAACATTATTCTGGAATAAGCTTTTCATGTGACAGCTCACTTCAACTCTGGCTCACAAAAACTTATGCTGGGGAAAAAACTGTTAGTCTGTTACACCAAAATCATACAGGAGCCCAGTGACATCTTAAAAGAAGTATGAAAATAACTAGATTTATTTAACAAGCCTTCTTTTCTAGACTCTTTATTTAAGAGGAACCTTTTCTTTTTAAAATTTTTTACTTTACCTCATCTCCCTTAATCTCTTGACCTGCTGTATGCATTTCTTTACTGTATAATCTAGTTCTTCTTCAGTAGTAAAACGACCAATACCAAACCTAAAACAAAGCAAAGATATTTATCAAGTGCAATAGAGTACACAGAAGAGCTTGAAAGTGTAATCTACTACCCTGTTTCCCTGAAAATAAGACCTACCCAAAAAATAAGCCCTAGCAGGATTTCTATGCATTTGTGGTATAAGCCCTAGTGTGTCTTCTTGAGAAAAAATAAATATAAGACAGTATCTTATTTTCGGGGAAACACGGTACCAGTATTGCTGAAAGAACCAAGTGTAAATGTTCACAAGAATTATGCATCTTGCCTTATGGATGAGTGAGCCAAGTCTTCATCAGTTCCAATTGCACGCAATACATATGATGGTTCCAAAGATGCAGATGTGCAAGCACTAATGAGAGATGAGGGGAAAAGCATTTGACACTATTCATCTTTATGTCAACTATGGACAAAAAAGCAGACTGCATTACATTAGTAAGCTATTAATATATTCCTTCCACACCTGTATCCTCATTTCATTCCTTGTTTTTTGTAGTGCTACCTTTGAAATGCCTTCCATTAATTTTGCAAAAACTTGTTCCGTCTTGCAAATCCTCTTCTATTTTGTTGGGATGTAGTTCTGAGCTTATGCAGTCAGTAAAGCAGCAGACAGAACCAATGTTAGGAAAAGAAAAGTGGGAGGAAAAAAATAAGACAATACAAAAATGGGCACAAATATCATGTGTGTGTGTGAGAGAGAGAGAGAGACAGACAGAAAGGATGTGATTTGTAAGAATTAGCTACCTGGTGAATTCAGCCCTCAACAATAAAGCCTGATTTTTAAATTATAGTTTGTTACATGTCAAAAAAGGCATTTTAAAAAGTCAAAAATATTAATGAAAAACCTATCTGAGACTGAAGTAAGTAAATTCAGGTTAGAATCCAAAGAGACAATTCTTGATTAGATTAATCATAGACTCAAGGCCAGTGATGTTTTAATTTTGCATAATCTGCATTTATTCTGTCTTCAAGAAGCCCAGAGTGGCTTATACAAGGTTTTTCTGTCAATCCCTTTTCCTCCTGCCCCCCCACAAAGAAAAAGTTACCTTCCAGATGAGAGAGCCACTTCTTTAAGAGCCATCAAAAGGCTTTCCCCTTCCACATAAGCAAAGGATAAATTGATGCAACCTGCAGAGTTAATAAGAGTCAGCTTAATCAAAGACACAGTTGTACGTCCACACAATGCAATCTTTGTAGGAAAATGGTATCACTTGGTAAAATAGTCTTAAATCATTTTTCAGTAACCAGAACCATTTTTTTACAACACCTACAGAAGCTTTACTTAAAGCCCTGACTTTGATAGCCTGGGCTACCCCAATCTCTTCCCTGCTTAATATTTGGATGGGAGATCACCTTCAATTCTAAGACAACTCTTATTGTACTGATTTATTTTTAGGCCAGTTTTGGAAGTTTGAGGCTACAAAAGATTACTTTAAAAAAGGAAGATTACTGAACAGCTCAAATTAAACCAATACCGTAGACAAGAGAAACTCGACATTCTGTCCATACCTGGATAACGATCCACTGGATCTCCATTCATTACCACATCAGGAATTTCTGCCATTATTTTTGTAACTAGTCTCTCAGCTAACAAGCTAATTCGCTTATGGTCATACTGGGAAAGGAATAAGAAAATAAACAAGATGATTTTTAGCAAGCAGATGAACCTTGATAAACTTATTCAAAACACCATATTACTCATATCCAGTCAGTTTCCCAGGAAGGCCACGCAGCAGTAACATATTTAAGATTTGTGAACATCATTATTTGCCAAGAAATTTATCAATAAGAATTACTAGGTAAATTTTCATAGTACAAGTCAATGCCATGTTAAAACAAGTATTTCTATTCTAAAGCTGACCTGAGAAAAAACATTTGAAAACCATGTTTTGCTATACTATGATTAAGCAGTTTATAACAGAGCAGTCCTATAACAGGCTTCCTCCAGATCCACTAGCGATTCCTATACTTAAGCAGAAACTGGATATGGCTTCCAATCTCTGGTGTATTAGCAGAAAGACAGTGTTGCAGCAGCGAGCCACAGAAACCAGGGAAAGTTTTGATTCCCAAGAACTATAAATGATACAAGCTAGAGGCCAGAAAGGAACTCTAAGCACATGAATATAGCACTACTAATTAAATAAGTTGCTACTTCAAACTTCTCTTAAAATGGTTTTGCCAAGAAAACCCATGTTTTGTTCCTCTGTTCAAGCAATCTTTGTAGATTATTTGAAAATTAAGAAACAGAATAACTCTGCAGTCTGCTAACACAACCTGGATAATAACCCACCATCATATTAAACTCTAATCCCTACAGGTATAGTACTCTCTTCCAGACTTGCTGCTATGAGAGTTCATTAGTAGCGTTAGCGTATGATGGATAAAGAACACGATAAAATAAAAGATGACCTTCAGATCTGGGAAAGTTACACAAATAAATCAAAGTGCACCTTTTACCTCCATCTCTTGTTGTGCCAGTTCACAAGCTGCTCCAAAGCCCACTACAAGAGGAGTTGGCACAGTTCCAGAACGCAATCCTCGCTCCTGACCTCCCCCACTCTGTAGGGGTTCCACTCTCACCCTTGGCCGACGCCGAATATAAATTGCACCAACCCCTTTTGGGGAAAAAACAATAGTTCTTGCTCAGTTCAAATATGGAAGGAGTATTGTTTATATGTATTGCTGTAACCTGCCCTGAGCATGTTGTGCGGGGGAGGGAAGGCTAGAAGTCAAATAAGTAAATATTTCAGTTTTCAGTAAAAAAAATTCTCCTATAGGATTTTTTTTAACCAAGATCCTTAGTTATGAGAAGAAAAATCACAAATGCCATTTTAAACGTTAAAACTTCCAATTTACAATTACAATACCAGCAATGGTCTCCCAGAGACTGAATTTTTCCCTCATCTCTTCTTTAAAATTGATAAATAGGGCTACAGTGCTTGACAGCTATTCCTTATATGCTGGAATGAAACAGTAAACTAAAATATTACTTGCTCCAGAACAGAGGAAGGTTCTGGGAGATATATTCTCTTCAACATTATTTCACTCAAGAAAATCAAAAATAACTGTCTGGCACTCTGGCGCTAAACATAATTGCACCAGTCCATAAAGCTATGCACCTGGCTATATCCATAGTAGATCAGTGGCTTAAACATGCCTCACTCTGTGCTGGGCTATGGCTCTGGTGCCCTTTTCAGTAGTTTTTCCAAAAGCTGCTATGTAGTGTAAAGCTATGTGGTTAGGCATAAATCATGAATATATCTAATTCTCAACATGGCCCTTTCTATGAATATTTACAAATCTGGAGCCATGAACAGACTACACAGTTCTTTCTACAAACCTGAGAAAACCCCAGGTTTACAGAAAAATCTGAGATATAAAAACAAAACCAACAAAAAAAACATTGGGGGTTAAATCCCCCCATAACAGAATGTCTGTACACTTTAAGAAAAGAGATCTGTGGTTATTGTGGGAGTTGCTAGGTGTGATGGACTGCACTTTTTAAACGCTTAGAAGTGTTGTACAAACTGCTGGAGGACTGTGAAGGGTTAATTCTTCACAGAAACAGAGAGCCTTGAGTGACAGCCTGCTCCAAGCAAAGAGGGAACTAGATAAGCATGTGGAGCAGAAGTCCATCAGTGGCTATTAGCCACAAGGTATAGATAGGGACTTTGGGGGAAGTGATGCTCTGTATTCTTGGTGCTTGGGAGGGTCAATAGTGGGAGGGCTCCTTGTGTCTGGACCTCCCACTGCTGGACCTCCTGATGGCACCTGGTATTTTTGGCCACTGCGTGACAGTGTTGGACTGGATGGGCCATTGGCCTGATCCAACATTGGCTTCTCTTATGTTCTTCATACTCCTTGGCCCCCTCTAGGCCACCCACTTGCCAGCTCATAAGAACATAAGAGCCGCCAATGTTGGATCAGGCCAAAGGCCCATCCAGTCCAACACTCTGTATCACACAGTGGCCAGAAATACCAGTGCCATCAGGAGGTCCACCAGTGGGGCCAGGACATTAGAAGCCCTCCCACTGTTGACCCCCCCCAAGCACCAAGAAGACAGAGCATCACTTGCCCCAGAGCCCCTATCTATACCTTGTGGCTAATAGCTACTGATGGACCTCTGCTCCATATACTTATCTAATTCCCTTTTGAAGCCATCCATGCTTGTAGCTGCCACCACTTCCTGTGGCAGTGAATCCCATGTGTTAATCACTCTTTGGGTGAAGAAGTACTTCCTTTTATCCATTCTAACCCGACCGCTCAGCAATTTCATTGAGTGCCCACGAGTTCTTGTATTGTGAGAAAGGGAGAAAAGTACCTCTTTCTCTACCTGCTCTATCCCATGCATAATCTTATAAACCTCAATCATGTCACCCCTCAGTCGTCGTTTCTCCAAGCTAAAGAGCCCTAAGCGCTTTAACCTTTCCTCATAGGTAACGTGTTCCAGCCCTTTTATCATTCAAGTTGCCCTTTTCTGCACTTTTTCCAAAGCTATAATATCCTTTTTAAGGTGTGGTGACCAAAACTGCACACAGTATTCCAAATGAGGTCGCACCATTGATTTATATAGGGGCATTATGATATTGGATGATCTGTTTTCAATACCCTTCCTAATAATCCCCAGCATAGCATTGGCCTTTTTTATTGCAGTCACACACTGTCCCGACATTTTCAGTGAGTTATCTACTACAACTCCAAGATCTCTGTCTTGATCAGTCTCTGCCAGTTCAGACCCCATCAATGTGTATTTATATTTAGGATTTTTGGCTCCAATGTGCATCACCTTGCACTTGGCCACATTGAACCCCATTGAGCTCATCTGCCTGCCTGAAAAAAACTGCTGCCTTCACCTGCCTGCCTCACATGGGGGAAGGCACCTCCTGCACCCACCCTCTCTCTCTTGCCTGCAGCGCCTCCGATTGCCTGGCTCACGCAATGGCAGCTTCCACTTCCACTACTCCATGCTCTTGACCAGGCTAAGCCAAGTGCAGCCCTCCATTGGCTGCCTTCATTTGAGGAAGATGGATAATGCCCCATCTGGAGGTCTGCATCCTATGTTTGAGGTTCCCCCAGGGCTGCCCTGCAAGGAGACAATCAGCTTGTTGTTGGCTAGCCTCATATCAGTAAGTCCGTGGTCAGCGGGACAGGACTACACTCTCTGTGCTTGTGCAGATAATTATTCTCCATTTTAGGTATTATTATACCCCCCCCTTAAAGTTTGGGATTTTTCTACAAACTTGGATCTCCCTCAAGGTTTATAGAAAGATCTATCTTCTGCATACATGGCCTCAATCTTTGGATCTACCAATCCACATCTACGGTCATATTGAGAATTAGATATAACAAATGGGGGGCCTGCAAGGACTTATGAGACAGGGGCATTTCAGTCCACACACACACTATTTCCACTTTCCCTTCCCTGAAAGCCCCTGTAGCCTCTTCCCTTTCTCCTGCTTCCTTCTCTCCTTCCCATTTATCAACCAACTTACATTTATCTGCCCCCTCTTCAGCTTTCCTTCCCCCTGGCAGCCTCTACTCAGGAACATTATGACCCACTTGTGCAGTGCCAGCCACCAGGCCAGGTCCAGTTGTGTGGTGAAGAACCCACTAGGACTTACATGGGGCACCTTATGTTCCCCTGTAACCCCTTTCCCAAACTATTTATTCTTTCCCTTTTCCTGGCAACCCCAATACCCTTAACTTTCCCTGCAACCTTCTCTCCTTCCCATGCAAGCAATCTACCTTTTATCTGCATTCCACCTTCAGCTATATTTGTTACGTATTTGCTTAAATTATACAGTTTTTTGCCACAGTGGGAACCTAAAGTAGCTTACTTCCTTCTTCTCTCCTCCATTTTATCTTCAATGAAAACCCTGTAGGGTAAGTTAGGCTGCAAATGTGTAATTGGCCCCAAATGAACCAGTGAGCTTCCATGGCATAGTGGCAATTCGAACCTGGGGCTTCCAGATCCTATTCTGAAAATCTAAAGACTACTAAAGAGGCAGTGATTAACACCCTTTTTGAAAAATCCCTCCCCAGCCTCTATTATATTGGAGAATTTGTGGCCAGTCTTCAATCTTCCAATCTTGGGAAAGGTGCTTAAGGCAAGGTGGTTGCTTCTCCACTCCAGAGGCTCTTGGAAGACACTGATTTTCTGAACCCATTTTAATTTGGCTTCAGGACGGGGTGTGGGACAGACACTGCTTTGGTCTCCTTGGCTGATGACCTCTACTGAGAACTAGACAAGGGAAATGTGACTCTGCTAGTTCTGCTGGATCTCTCAGCGGCCTTCAGTACTATCCACCATAGAATCCTACTGAGCCACAGCACTGGGACTGGAGGGCACCATGTTACAGTGATTCAAGTCCTATGGGGGGGCAATCTCAGAGAGTGATGCTGAGAGATTCCTGCTCTCCCCAGTGGCAGTTCACCTGTGGGATTCCACAAAGTTTGATCTTATCCCCCATGCTATTTAATAACTACATGAAGCCACTAGGAGAGGTCATCAGGAGGTCTGGGCTGCAATGTCACCAATATGTAGGAGACACCCAGCTCTAACTTTCTTTTCCATCTAATTCCAAGGATGCTGTTGATGTTCTGAACCATTGCTTGGAGTCAATAATGGGCTGGATGAGGGTGAACCACCTGAAACTTAAAACTGACAAGACAGAAGTTCTCTGGGTTAGCAGAAAGCCAGATCTCCCCTGTCTTGGATGGGGTTATACTCCCTTTGAAAAGCCAGGTTCACAACTTGGGAGTGCTACTCAACACAGAAGTTACCTTGGAAAACCAGGCAGCTGCAGTGATTCAGAGTAGTTTTGCCCAGCTTCGGATGGTGCATTAACTGTGTCCATTCCTGCTTCAGTCAGGTCTAGGGGTGTGCAAAAAAAAAAAAGTATTTCTCGGGTTCTGGTATATTGAACCCAAAAAATAACTGTATTTCCTGATATTCCAGAATCTCAATACCAGAATGGTATTTAGATTTGGTAAATAGTCAGGATTCCCGAATTTTTTCAGCTCCATTATACCCTATGGGGACCATTATGGTCAATTCTCCCCATAGGATATAAAGGAGAATTGATCTGGGGGTATCTGGGGCTTGGGGGGGCTGTTTTTGAGGTAGAGGTAGGTGCCTCTCCTCAACACCCCCCCCCTTTCAAAATGTTTGGCCCAAGGGGTCCAATTCTATGGGCCCCCAAAGAAGGTACCCCCATCCTCCATTGAAACCAATGGAGGGAAAAGGTGCTTAAAGGGATCACAGTCCCTTTAAATGCTTTCCCCAAGCCATGCAAGCGGCGTGACTCTGAAGGCATTTAAACGGACTGCAATCCAAGCCCTTTAACTTTGGCTATCTGACAGTCCTGAAAAATATTTTTGGGGACCGGCCATTTCAGATAGCTGAAAAATGGCCAAATCTCTATCCAGCTGAAAAAGTATCCAGAAAATACTGACATTTTTCTGATTTTTTTCGGCTTGGATTTAGGTGAACACACACCCCAAGTCAGTTCTAGTCATAGTGATCCATGCCTTCGCTACATCTAAACTGGATGACTGCAATGACCTGTACTTGTGGCTACTCTTGAAGAATGTTCATAGGCTGCAGCAAGCACAGAATGCTGCAGCTAGACTGCTGGTTGGGGCTAGCTATCAGGACCATGTGACCCTGATATTACAGCAATTACCCTGGCTACTGATCCACTCCTAAGCCCAGTTCAAGGTGCTGTTTTTGACCTTTAAAGCCCTACATGGCTTGGCACCACAGTATCTGAAGGACCATCTTCTCCCATATGCTCCTGCCCAGGAATTAAGATCACAGGGAGATGCCCCCCCAACTGTTCTCATCAATCAAAAGCTCATTTGGTGGGTATACAAAAAAGAGGATTTTCAGTGGCAGCCCCACAATTAGGGAAGACCCTCCCCAGGGTGGTGCACTTAGCCCCCCTCACTTTTGATCTTTAGGACAAAGCTGAATATAGTTTTATTTAGGACAGCATTTGGTTAAGTTTATTAGCAGTCCTGAGTTGTGTTTTTAAATGTTGGCTTTTATGTTTTTAACATATCTTAATTTATACACTTTATTTATGTTGTAAGTTGCCTTGAGCTCCATAAAGAAGAAAGATGGCTAATAAATGTTTTAAATAAATAAATAAACCACACTGGCTTTCATGGGGTGGCTGCTGTTGCACAGTAGCACGCAATCAGTCCTTGATGAATCATGCAAAGCGTATGGTAGCGAGTCACTTGGGGTTGCTGCCAGGCTAGCCCTGCTGAATCCTCCCCCAGGGGCCCAAAGAGCCCTGGAAAGGGCCCTGGGCCCTCCCCTTGCCTTTTACTGACAGACACCAAGGCTTGCATGACGGCAATACTCTTGCAGTTGCCTAGCAATGCCCACTGATGGCATTTGCTACTTAAAGCTACAGCTGCTGTTTCTATTATTTCTGGGGGACATAAACCCCCATATATATGTACGGCATTTTTCAGGTTTGTGAAAGATCTAACTGCTTATGGCTTCAATCTCTGGATTTAAGTATCCATGGATATGGCCATATTGGGAATTAGATATATTGATGATGATAAGCCACGAGAAACATCATGGTCCAAATGTTCCTTCAAAACTGTTTTGGGATATTAATATTCAAAAAGAACAGAATTGTCAGAGGAAAATAGTTATTGACCTGGTTATCCATTTGTCCAAGCGGTATTTGAAAAGCTAAGAAAATTCATTTAGCGACATTCAACCACTAAAGAGAACTTAAAGTCATCCAGTAAGAAAACTCCAGTACCTTTGGGACCATAGATCTTATGACCACTGATGCTCATTAAGTCAATTTTCATATCATTGACATTCAGAGGAATTTTTCCAACTGCCTGAGCAGCATCTGTATGAAAGAAAATTTTACGGGAATTGCAGATCTGACCTGTAATAAAAATACAGGAAGGGTTATAATAGAGCATTATTTATATAATTTATATAACGTTAAATTTATAAAGATTTTAAACATAGAAAATATGATCCTAAAGATAAAGTGGCTCCACAATTGGTTTCAAGAACCATATTGGAACAGACAAAAAAATCTATTTGTTGGTTAAACTCTTAATAATTTGAAGTCACAGGACCTACTTTTAAGTAGATAAGAAGATTGCTGTGTCCGGTTGCTAAGATCACTAGATGAGCCTATTGCATGCTGAATGGCAATTTGGTTCCATGTTGTTCTGGGACATAAAACTATAAGAAGTGCTACATAATTGCTATATACTGACTGACTGGTATCATTCAGTCTGTTGCAATTATGCACTAGTCTTATCATGCAGGAATTATGTAGTTGCTGATATAGCTGCAGGTACTGCTTTGGAGTTGTCTTAACCTGTACAAGCTGGGCAGTAAAAAAAGGACGCCTGAAAAGGCCTTCTGGTCCAGGATGACAATGAGTGGAGTTATTATAGAAAATATTATTTAGAGACAATTGCAGTGATTACAAGAGGGATTTAAATGCCAAAGCTGCAACTAAAATAAACTAAAAGACATGAACACACTGTTTTGGGTTGGCTGCCCAACTACGGGTTGCCGTGGAGCAGAATACTGTACAGAACAAGCTTTTTCAAGATTCAAGTGTTTCCACATGAAAACTGTTCACAGGAGAGGAACACTATGCTCCAATACACACTCCTAGGCTCTCGTGATGCACAGGACCCAGTTTCTTCAAGGCTTTGTCAAATTTTACTCTATTTACCATATAATGCAGTTTTTAAAAAGCCTACTGCTATTTAGCACCTCTGTATATTTAAACAGGTCTGTGCGGTAGGGTGCAAGCTTTTTGTCCAGTAAGCAAGTCAGGGGAAAACAGGAAGAGATGAAAGATACCTTATTGTAAATTGAGATTTTTACTCCTCATATGTAAAAATAGTAAAGGCACTTGTGGAGAAATGTTCTCTACAATGGCTAGAAAGTTTCTCTTCCTCCACAGGCATGCAGATCAGAACAATCCCAGGGAAGAACAGACTCTTCAAGGGGAGATTATAGATTCCCAGGAAAAAGAAGCTCTCTTCTATCTTTGCTCTTTTCCTTGGATGGGCACAAACAATGAAGGTCTATATCTTTACTTAGGGCTCCATCTAGCCCATTTGGTGAGGGAGAATGGGGTGAAGTCCCAATTCTGAGATATAAGGTATTGCTGGACTTTTAACTATTGCAGCTTCAAGGAATAGTAGCCTGTCTTAATTAAACGCCGCTTAAGATATTTATTTTATTTACAGTATTTATAGTCCATCTTTCTCATGGAAACTCAAGGCAGATTACACAGTGTAAATCAATACAATCAACAGGACGGGACATCTAATAAGCAATGTAATAGGATTAGGATTGCAGAAATCTGAAGTAATGCAGATAGTATATACTATATATAGTAGTATAGTTCACAATCCCTTTCCCTTCATTAAAGCATTTTTTTGAACCATTCTGATATAGTATAGTCCAAGTACTGTGCAGGGCCAGAGGACTACATGCTGTCACCTTTTCTTTGTATTCTTGCGCAGCCTGATGCTTGAACAGACCACAGTCTTTTTATTTTTGTTTACTAAACTTTCTTATATTTTGAATACTCTAAGCCTGATCTCTGTAAACACACCAACCTATCCAGTTTTGCTGTATAAAGTGTAGTAATGGGAACGGGCATCAGGTAAACTTGTCATCCCTTGAGTGCAACAGTTCAAAACTGATGAAGTGCAATTGATAATCCTCAAGCTAGCTTGTAGGAGTGAAATGGGAGATGTGGTAACTAGGCAGAGCCTCTAAACAGGTGTAGGGTGCTAGATGTGCAAAGCCAACCAAGGGGAGATACTCTTTGATTTATTGGTAGTAGCAGTTATGCAGGTTTTTTGGTACCCCTTGGGAGTAAGGAAAAGGAATGGTGACACCAAACAGAGACCTGGGACAGCTGCATGATTTTCCATCTTCCTGGGTACTTGAAGGAATGGGGTCTTGCAAGCCCATTCCTTCACAGCACTCATATATATATATATGATTATGATGATTATTGGGGGCAAAAGTAAGTAGAAAAGCCAGGTAAACAAAAAGCTGTTCTGCTCATAATGATCAAGTGTCTTTTACAGACATAGCAAATAAGCCAATTATTAACTTTCCAACCAGCACAATGATATAGGCCTCTTATGTCCCATCATGCTATTTGAATGATCAATCTTTTTGACTAAGAAGAGGCTACTGTGGTCTACTTACCAATATCACTAACTGGCTGCTTCACTCCTATTTCGTTATTAACAGTCATTATTGAAACCAAGCTTGTGTCTGGTTGTATTGCATTTTCTAGTTCCTAGCAGAAACCATACAAGAAAGAGAAGCAAATCTTGATGCATCAAAATGATATGTGAAAGTTTTTTTGTAAATTATATTGAGTTTTAAAAATAAATTCTTATAATTCAGTGACTACTGAACTTAGGTCTTTTTAAAAAATTGTACATTTTGTAAAATGCAATTACATGTAAAAGCAAACTGGCACTACATATTTGTTACACATCCACAAACTCTGGGCCTTTCCAAATTATAATTCCAAATCATAATCATAATTCCAAATCATAATGTTCCTCCTGCCTTCCAAATTAACTGTGTAGTTATCTCATTTGTTGTAAACATCCCCCCTTAAAGATTTGGGTGTCCCTCCAGATTTGTAGAAAGATCTCTCTTCTGTGTGCGTGGCCTCATCTGTGGCTATGATGATCTGTATCTGGGATCGTGCTGAGAATCAGATGCAATGATGATGTGCAATGAGAAACACCATTGTCCAAATCCTCCTCCAAAAATGTTTGGGATATTAATATTCAAAAAGAAGACTTGAAGAGAAGACTTAACAGAACAAAATTCTTATTGAATTTAAGCAGTACATGGATGGAAAGCTCAACTAGTTAGGATGTATGTGTTTAACTGAACTATATAGCTATGGATTAAGTCTAAAATATTCCAGGAATTACGATTGTCTAACTCCCTATGATTTACAGTGGCTGAAGAGACTCAGGTTTGTTCAGTATAAAAGATGAACACTTAAAATCAGTCAGGCATTGTCACTTCCATATGTGACAAGTATTCTAGCATTCTTACCTGTGGTAAGCAAACATATAGTAGAAGACTTTGTATTTCTCAACCATTCCATAGCTAAAGAACTAAAAACGAAAGTAAAGCAGCATTCTGCTCTTCACATAGACACATATTCAGCATCGAGTTATTTACCTTTAAATCTATAATCCCATTTTTCTTTACAGGCAAGTATGTAACATTAAAGCCCTCAGCTTCTAAGGCACGACAAGAATCTAGCACACATTTGTGCTCAGTTTGTGTGGTAATTATGTGTTTCTTTCTGGATTTATAGAATCTTGCAACACCCTTTAAAAAGAGAAATAGAGAAAAGGTTAGATCAGATACACTGAAAAAGCAATGTATTTTATGAAGATGAAGTCAGGCATACCAATCCTTAGCTACCTGGCTGCCCTAGGCAACAGAAAGTACCATTCAAATAATCTCAAGACCTTCAATAAGTGACATTTCTAGCTTTTGTGGACAAAGAGAATGTCTCAAACCAGTCTTCTGAACTGCAACTATTATACTGGCAAATAGCTATCAAGGAAAACTCCTACAATCTTTAAATCATGAAATGGGGAAAGGGGACCTATGATGTCCAAATTGTCTGTGGAAAGCATTTTGGAGACAAAAGAAAGGGCTGATATTCAAAAGACTCTGGAAGGAGACATTACCAGGTCAATGTTGGGGAATGAAGGACAGAGTATTTGATGGGATTCAAATCAAGAGACAGTTTAATGATTTTTCTGAATAGGCTACTGCAATTTTCACTCAGTCACACAAATGAAATGAACTAAAAGTGGGACTGAAAAAGGGAAGTTCATATTGCTATCACTCAGAATGACAATTCTAAAGGGCTTGAAAGGGTAAAGAAATAGTTTTAACTCATGGGGGGGGATAAGGATCCAATGATAATGTAACTCCTGCTTTGTACAGCCAAATCTAAAATGTAATTTTACAACAAACTAGGTTGCTCTAAGGCAGGCAGGCAACAGTTTAAAAACAGCAGTAACAGCTAAACCTGTTTAAACCTTAGCATGGTTTGGCATACATATATCAGTAATGAACCATCACAAAGTTATAATTAAAATGCACTGATAATGTTAAATGACAATAAAATATTGAAATCAAGGTATTTAAATCTCAACAGTGCACTACAGCTCTATCTTGCAAATGCAAAAATCAACAGCAATTTTCAAATTTAGAGAATTTTTATCAAAAATGTTTGTGGTTATAAATATTCCATTGGTTTAAACTAAACTGCACACAGCATATATATCTGTTTTGAGTCTTGGCAGAGCTTCTGTTTATACACATTTAAGGTAAAACACCAAAACAGCAACAGTATTTCTACACCCAAAAATAGGAACGGAAATGTTAGGCTCTAAATACAACAGTATTTTACAATAACATAATTAGGCATTGCAAGATACCCTTTTACCTTGATTGCTATATTGTTTGATTCTGTTGCCCCACTGGTAAAAATAATTTCTCTAGGATCTGCTTCAATTATTGATGCCACTTGCTATTAAACAGAGAGAAGAAGAAGATGTTACAACATAAGAAGCAGGAAATAATGTTCACCAGAGAATTTCCACAATGCTTTCTAAAACAAAACTGCTTAGTTGCCTTGCAGTGCCAGAATTATAATTAAAGAAAAAGAACAATCCAGAAGTCTTACTTGTCTGGCTTTTTCCATGGCAGATTCACTCTCCCAACCATATGCATGAGTTCTGGAGTGTGGATTGCCATAGTAATGTATAAGATATGGCAGCATGCTGTCCAGAACTCTGGGGTCCTAGAACACAAAACACAATTTCCCTTTATCAGAAACTCCCATCTTTAACACACATATTTAGTCTGTTCCTCCAAAAATAAACTCAAATTTTTTAAAAAGCATAGTCTTGTGACTGTCACTGGAGCTAAATCACATGCATATATACTTGGAAGTAAGTCACACTAAAATCATTATTTATTTCTGAGTAGATATGAACAGCATCAGGGTTCAAATAGTCACTAGTTTCTCCTATCACTAGATTAAACTTGTTTATCCCTAGTCCAATCTATCAGGAGATGTTGACAGAAATCCTAAACAGGTTTAATCAGAAATAAGTCTCAGTTTATTCAAATAGGGCTTATTTCTAGGAAAGTATTTTTAGGAACGCAGCCTAAATATTATTTGGTTTTAGAAGCTTCCCTCCCCCAAAAAGATGCTTAGTTCACAAACCAGAGGAGTAGTTGCTTGGACATCCAAGTATAGTGGCCGAAGCGCAGATTCATCAACGTTGCCTTTACCTGCAGTAAATAATACTATATGAGTGACAGAAACAACTCTACAAAAAAACCCACTGTTCTTTTCCTCCCAGACTCTACCATCTGTAAACTAAACGAAGCAAACAATATCCTGTAAACCAAAGATATAACAATGACAAGATATTAAGCAGAAGTACCCCAAAACATGGTGGAATCCAAACACTGTTTCATTAAGCTCACAAAATATTAGATATTTAGGCTATCCTATTTTCATTTTTCTGAGTTCTCTCATTTTCAATTGCTGTAACTGATCTCCAGACCATATGACCAACCCTGTTGATTGTACTGACTTGCACTGTGTAATCCACTTGGAGTCTCAGTGAGAAAGGTGGACTATTTATTATTATTTATTTAATTTAAAAAATGCAACACTGGACTAATCATGCAGGTATGACTATTTTATTTCAAACAGAAAGTGAGACTACTGAATTTGACAACGTTTAAAAATTATTTTTGACATTGTAGAATTAATTCTACTTGCAACACAAATCAATATCAAGCAGAAACACTTTCAAAGAATTATCTTTATTCTTCTTCATAGGCATCAGAGAAGATCTGAACACAGTTTCAGATGTAGAATATTAATTCCCTATCAAGGCTGTCAACACAGAGCTTGTACCTATAATTTTAACGACTCTCAGAGGTCCCACAGCAGCTGCAACTCGTGCTCTGGTATCCCAAATGTCCCTTTATCCACTACCATGGGACACTACAGTATCATTTCTTACAGCCTGTGGGAAAGAACGCTGGGTGGATGCACCACAGCAACCCCAGGAATGGATGGGTGGTGCATCTTGTCTCACTGCATTTCATCTTCTCCTTTGACAGTTATGAACCTTCTTCACAAGGCTGAACTAATAATTTTCCTAATCCTCCCAATTTTATGGCTCAATAAAACAATTAGTTCTATTTCACTGACTTTCTATTTAATTTTGTCACTGTCCAATATTCCTGGAATGCCGCAAAACTGCTTCAGGGCAGAAACTTGTAACAGAAAGACTCCAGAGGGAATAACTGTGTTATTCTGCTTCATAAATACAACAAGAGTTTTCTGGCATCTTAAACACGTTTATTACGGCATGCAGGCTTATGCCCCAATAAATCGATTATCCTTTAACATGTCACAAGGGCCTGCGTTGCCCCAGGAAGATAAACTGCAAGTGCCTTGAGACAAGGACTTTGTAAAGCGCCATGCACGCTAATGCCGTTACATAAACAAACATTAATGTTCCAACCTGAGAAGGGCCCTTATTTGATCTGTCTCTTACTGAGCACAACACTCCTGTGCCTTCTAATCCCGCAAAATAAAAATATCGCCTAGGCGACCCATGCTGCTCGAACTGAGAAAGGATCCGCCAACCCGCGCGACTAAAAAACATGATCTACTCGGGGGTCCAGCCATATCTGCCTTTCTGACAGGATCCAGAGGTCACTGGAGGCATTTACCTTGTTGCTGCGTAGCGGCTCCCGCAAACCGCCTCCCTTGGAAGGCGGCCAGCCCTCTCAGAGCCCGCCATGCCCCCGGCCGCGGAACCCACATCGTCCTTCCCTCCCAAGCTGTCTTTCCCGAACAAACAACGCCACAGCCACCACGCTTGACCCTTCACCCTGA
>NW_015164187.1:1166392-1168652 GCF_001447785.1 Gekko japonicus
CTTGAGGAGTAATAAAGCTCGAAGCGAGAGGTGAGTGGGGGCTGAGGTTCGGGGGAGGCGGCCGCGCAGGGTCCGTTTCCCGGTATTTCAGTAAGCGGGTTGTCTCAAGCGCGGCTTTTTTAAAACCCGGGTGTCTGTGCTCGAGACGCGGGGAATGGCGGGTTTGTGCTTTTATCTGCCGCCCACCCCCCGTTGGTTCGTGTCGATTGAGAGACGCTCAGAAGTCTCATAGGGAAGCAAGGTATAAACTCGCACACGCCCCTGAACGTAAGATACTTTAAGCCATCGAGGAAATGTGGGTTCAACCACTGTGGGAGGAAGTTGGGATCCGCGACTTTTGACATCGTGGACCTCAGGGCTTTCTTTTTTGTAGAAAAAGCCCAGCAGGAACTCATTAGCATAATAGGCCACACCCAACAACAGAAACTCATTACCATATTAGGCCACACCCTGACAGTAAAGCTCATTAGCCTATTAGGCCACACCCCCGTGCCTTCCCTTGGCTTGCCCAGGTGCCTAGGGAATGCAAGCAGCCCGGGCAAGCCAGCCCTTGGAGGGAAGGGAAGTCAGTTTAAACTGCCTTCCCTTGGCTTGCCCAGGTGCCCTGTGGCTGTGGGGAACCGGGCAAACCAACCCTTGGAGGGAAGGGAAGGCAGTTTAAACCCCTTGGCTTGCCCAGGTGCCCTGTGGCTGCGGGGAACCGGGCAAACCAACCCTTGGAGGGAAGGGAAGGCAGTTTAAATCTCTTGGCTTGCCCAGGTGCCCTGTGGCTGCGGGGAACCGGGCAAACCAACCCTTGGAGGGAAGGGAAGGCAGTTTAAACCCCTTGGCTTGCCCAGGTGCCCTGTGGCTGCGGGGGAACCGGGCAAACCAACCCTTGGAGGGAAGGGAAGGCAGTTTAAACTGCCTTCTCTTGGCTTGCCCGGGCGCCCCATGGCTGCGGGGAGCCTGGCCAAGCTGGTCCTTGGACAGGCCGGGGAAGGCACGGGGAGGCATTTAAATGCCTTCCCGATCCTTCCATGGCCCCCGGCCCACCTACCTCGAAGTTGGTGGGGGTGTCGGTCTCCAGGTCTTCCCTCTGTAGCCACGCACGCAGAGGTTTTGGCTGTAGTGGGCATGGCCAACTCTGAAGCCAGCTGAAACTCCGTTCCTGTGCGTTCCTGCCCAAAAGTAGCCCTGGTCGACCTTATCCTACAGCCACGTTTCTCATCAGCATTGGTTTCTCCTTTACGGAACTATCGCATTTCCACTCTATGCTGGTGAGTTTTCTTGTACAAGAGGAAACCAGAGCTTTCGTTGTCTTCTTGGCAGTGAGGAAAGCGTCCGCAGGTTCAAAGTCTGGTTTACACCTCAGCTAGCACACGTCTCTCCACGTTCTCAGGCAGAGAGGTCTTTCACATCACTTAACTACTGGATCTTTTTTCACTAGAGATGCTAGGGATTGAACCTGGTACCATTTGGATGCCAGGCAGATGCTCTGCCACTACTGAAGTTTTCAACTGTGCCCTAAATTACTATAATTTTGCAGAAGTCCAAGAGAAATTATTCTTACTGCCAAGGCATGTTTAACATAGAATTCCCTCTGAACTAGAGAGATTTACAACTGAATTGTTCCAGCTGAATTGTTCATGTTGGAGATACACCTGTTTCTCAGTAAATTCTTAACTTACATGCATTTGTACTTCTGTAATTCATCTCTACCAAATAGATGATTTACAATCCTAAATTAATGTGCACAGAATCTGTGATTAACGTGATCCTCTAGGTGTGCACTCTATGGTGTTGTTCCATTGGTGCAGGAGCAGCTCCTGGGATCCAAAATATTTTCTATTTGTGGAGTGGGGAAGGCCAATTTTTGTGATTCTGCCTTCCCACTGCAGGTTCCCAATGCATCTCCCACACTGTTTCTTTGGGTTCATCTACTTTAAGGAGCACAATTGGGTGGTGGCAAAGAAGGCTGCAGTGAGAGGGAGGAAGTGAGGAAGATGTCTTTCTCATTTCACACTCAAAATAATGCAGTTTGGAAACTATATTACAAAGCAGCTGCAATGGGATGGATCCGGGACTGGATAACTCTAGAGGACAGAAGAACGTTAAAATTGGAGGGCTATGACCTACACATGGGCTGGCATGCCTATGTGTGGTACGACGAAGAGAAAAAGCAAAAACACTTCCAAAATCATATTCTGAGAGATCCACTGATAAAAATATGGAGAACCATAAAAGAGAAATTTTATGATAAAATCCCAAGATGGGTATC
>NW_015164187.1:1168871-1192640 GCF_001447785.1 Gekko japonicus
TATCATATTTGGTGGAGGTGCGAAAAAGTGGAAAAATTTTGGGGGAAAATAAAACAACTGATTTGGGAAATAGTAGGAGTAAACTTATCACTAGAGCCGGAAGTATATCTATTAAACATACTACCGGATAGTATAAAATACAATGATGCACGCTTGATACTTTATATCCTCACAAGTGCTAGAATAGAAATAGCAAAATGTTAGAAATCTGATAAACTACCAGATAGAGAAGAATTAATTATAAAAATCATGGACATAAAAGAAATGGACAAAATAAATACGTTACTGGCAGGAAAGTTTGAAAGTGTGTTTAAGAAAAGATGGCAGAAACTAGATAGATGGTTAGAAATGTATGGATAAGACGCTCCAAAAAATGTAAAAGAAAACTATACGGTTTTTTTTTTATTTGATGTATGTTTGAAAAAGCAAAATAAAATATTTTAAAAAAATAATAATAATGCAGTTTGGTGACATTGGATTTAGCAGTTCGAAAGCAAGAAATTGCAAGTAGATAAATAGGTACCACTTTGGTGGGAAGGTAACAGTGTTCCGTGCGCCTTGGTGTTTAGTCATGCCGGCCACATGACCATGGAAATGTCTTTGGACAGCGCTGGCTCTTCGGCTTTGAAACGGAGATGAGCACCGCAACCCTAGAGTCGGATTCGACTGGCTTTCGAGCAAGGGAACCTTCACCTTTATGAGACTAGATAGGCAGCCTGAATAGTCCAGACTAGCTCGAGCTTGTTAGAGCTTGGAAACTAAGCAGGGTCAGTTGGGGTTAATATTTGAATGGGAGACCGCCAAAGAAGACAAGGGTTGCAATGCAGAGGAAGGTAATAGTAAACCACCTGTGCATTGAATACACCATGAAGAGCTGCCATAAATTGTTTGTGATTTGATGTCACTTAATTGGTATTATTAGGAGGCTAGATTGCCCCCGCTCTACATGGGTAGAGCTGCCATGCCAAAGTTTTGTAAGTGGTTGTTCTATGTTGCCAAATTCAGTGAGCCAATCTGAAGAACCTTTTTGATGTAAACTGGATTAAGTTCTCCCAGAACTATTATACAGCACCTTTCACTAGTGAAGATATTTATAGTTTACTTATTATGTTAATTTCTGTTGAAGCAAGTAAAATCTCATGTCTTCTTTTGTGTCACACAAACTTATTTACCATCTTCATTTTTTACATTTTATTTATATATTTAAGTGGCTCAGAGATTAAGATGCTGAATTGCAGACCAGAAGGTCGGTAGCTCGGCAGTTCGATACCCTAGTGCTGCGTGACGGAGTGAGCTCCTGTCCTACCAACCTAGCAGTTCGAAAGCGAGAAATTGCAAGTAGATAAATAGGTGCCGCTTCGGTGGGAAGCTAACAGTGTTCTGTGTGCCTCGGCATTTAGTCATGCTGGCCACATGACCATGGAGAAGTCTTCGGACAGCACTGGCTCTTCGGCTTGGAAATGGAAATGAGCACTGCCCCCTAGAGTCAGATTCGACTGGCTTTCAAACAAGGGAGACCTTTACCTTTTTATACAACATATTAAAAAGGTGAATGGTTGAGACATAATTGCCAAACCCTGGTCATGGTGTAAAACAATGTTTTGATATTTTGCCCATCTAAATTGAAAAACATCACTTCTTTGATTTTATGTTCTAATTTTAACCTATTTTAATTTCATTAGTTTAATATTTTACATTTAATCTTGTTTAATCGTATTAGTTCAGTATTCTTACAGGATCAACCAATCCTCAATTAAAGGAGGATCTGGAGACTTCTACATTTTTGCAAAGTCATTATCTTCCCACTTTCTTTACAACTCCATTTCCTTAACATCTCTCTTTTCAGAGGGGTCATTGTAGTTGCAGTTAGTCAAAAGTTACATAGTTGAAGAGTACTACTACTTTCATACACACCCAGGGAAATGCTGATCACCACGATGGAGTCAGGAAGGAATTTTTCTCCAGGCCAGTTTGGCTGAAGATCCTAGAGATTTTTTGTCATCTTCTGGGCGTGGAGCAGTGGTCACTGGGGGTGTGTGGGGGGGAGGTATTTCTGAATTTCCTGCATTATGCAGGGGATTAGAGTAGGTGACCCTGGAGGTCCCTTCCAACTCTATGATTCTACTCATTCAGATTTAGGTATTCACTGCAGACTGAACGTTTTACAGCCCTTTGTCAACTGTAGTACTGTGGAACAGCTAGATTCAAGTCCAGTTGCACCTTAGAAGAAAATAAAATTTGGTAAACCATCTGTGCTCATATCTTGCATTGAAAACCCCATGACGAGTTGCCGTAAGTCAGTTGTGACCAATGCTCCCTTGAAGCTGGGGACTCTTGTGAGCAAAAATTCTACTTTGTGAGCTAACGGCATTACAGTTGTGAACGAGCGATTTGGCCACTGCATCAATTAGTTTGCTCTGGAGCCATCCTTCCTGAGCTGAGACAAAAATGCGTGAGCTGGAGGCTAAAAAAACTGAGCTAGCTCACACTAACTCAGCTTAGAGGGAACACTGGTTGTGACTTGGTGGCACTTAATAATTATTTTAGGCTATCAAGTGTGTCATCAGCCCTGACTTGGATAGCCCAGGCAAGCCTGATCCCATCAGATCTTGGAAACTAAGCAGGGCCGACCCTAGCAAGTACTTGGATAGGAGACTGCCAAGAAATACCAGGGCCATAATGCAGAGGCAGGCAGCAAGCCACCTCTCTGAACATCCTTGCCTCCCAGCCCCTCTAGGTGTTGCCAGAAGTCAGCCATGACTTCCAGGCACACAGTACTCACACACAAAAAGAGTAGTGTGTCATCAGGAGCTCGTGCACTGAAACTGATAATCGATATAAGTTGGTATCTTCAGTAATTGTATCCTATATACTGAAGTGTGACAACATCCTGTAATTACTTACTATATTTCATAGTAAAGCGGGTGGCTTATACCAGTAATACCAGTCATGAAAGCAGCAGTAAGACCATGCCATCCATAGGTATGGACTCCAGCTATGCAGACAAGATGATGGGAATTAACCCAAAGGGGGGAAGTGGATAAATAACCTGATGAGGCCTGGGCCTGGTTCAAGATGCATGGAATGTTTGAGGCAAATGAAGGTTTGCTAAATGGGAGGGAAGTGGGAAGAGGGGAAGTTGGTCTACTGAACCCCCTGAGAGCTAATAGTATCCTGGGGGGGGGGAAGGTTTGAGGGTTCTAGGGATTTGTTCCTTTTTCCTCGTTCCCTCCCCCTGTCCCCAGCTTGTGTCCTCCTCTTATCTTTCCTGAACTGTAAAAATTTATATTTTTAAGTTGTTGGTAAAGGTGTATATCTCACATACTTATGTTATTCTGTAAAAGAAGTTGTACACTGATGACGCTTCATAAATAAATAGAATTGTGAAGACAGAATAAAATTGACAGTTAGGCCAAGCCTCTTTTATCAAGCTTCTTTCAGTGTTAGGAAGTTGCACTTTAACTACTGTGACTTCAGATGCAAATATCTAGAGTAACTGGTACTGATGTGCATATAACAGACCTGAAAGTACGAGGCTTAAGTAACAAGGCCTGCTGTAGCAGAGAACTGCTTCTAGGTAATGTTCCTATTCATGTTAAAATATTAATGATGACATCCTAAACAGAATCACACCCTTCTAAGTTCATTGAGTTCTACTTATAAAAGGGTATAATTCTGGTTAGGGTGGCACTGTTAAATACTCACTTGTCAAAAAAACCCCTCTTAACAGGCTCAAAAAGTCTTTCTAGCAATCATTATCTGTGGAGCACTCCATCTTGATTAAAAGTAGAAACCTTTGTATGCATAGAATCAATAGTTGTCATATTTGTGCTCAGTTATTTATTTTTCCTAGATGCCTGTGACAGTGGGCCCATATGGGCAGTCTCAACCCAGCTGCTTCGACAGAGTAAAAATGGGCTTCATGATGGGCTTTGCTGTTGGTATGGCAGCTGGTGCACTATTCGGCACATTTTCTTGCCTCAGGTATGTTGGAGTCAGACTGATGTAGTTGAAGGTAATATACATCCTAAGAAGAATCTTCACTATAACCCCTAATTCCATTTCAAAAAACTAGGGTTTTCCAGGGGCAGGGAGAACCATGAGCCCTGCTGGCAGAACAGATCTTTGTTTCTTCTTGCTTCTCCATGTACCCTTCCAAAAGCCACTTGGAAGGTTAGCATATCCTGAGATACAGTGTGATCTCAGTATGGCCTTTTCTGCATTCTCATTTTATTCACTGGTAAGTTTGTTTCTTTTTCTTCAGGGGTTCCCCCCCCCCCCCGATCTGCATGTGTTTTGTTACTTTGAACAGTCAACACAATATCACACAGATTTATGTCCAGCATAAAAACCTGCAATTTAAATCCGCAGGGAGATATGCTGGAAATAAATCTGTGTGTTATTGAATCGACCACTAGAGGGTGCAAAATGTATCAGGCCCGTAGCCAGGATTTTTTTAGTCAGAGGGCATTTAAATTTCTTAGGGGGCACTGGCTAATCGAAATAAAGGTAATTTAATCTGGACCCTTGCACTGGACAGCTGCGCAGGAATACCCGGTTCCTTCCCTGCACCTGCTGCTATTCAGGGGCCCTGAGAGGAATGGGAAGTTGTGGGGCCCTGCCAGTACGTCAGGGGGCCTAGCCACAAGATGCCCCACTGGAGCTACGGCCCTGAAATGTGTGCAGAATATAACCCTCCCCCCCAAGAAACAGGAAGTTACCAGGCAGTAAAATGAGAATGCAGAAAAGCTCTATGAGAACTATTTGAATTAGAATTTAGCTTGCACTCTGTTAATATGTTTGTTAGAGTCATTACATTGATAATCTTAGAGAACAAGAAGGTGTTCATACCAGTGTATGTAACCAGAGATTATGAAAACAGTGTGAAACATCAGACAGTGCTTCTGTGCAGCCATTATCAATTTCATGGGGGACTATTTCGTTCAATGAGGGTATTACATTATTTTCATGTTTTGTACTGTCTACTTTTTTGCATTCATATCCTGCACTAACCTCTGTTCCTCAAGGTGACAATGTAAGCATATACAGCATAAAATTAACAGGAAAATCCAGCCATTTCTCATCTGAAATTGGGTAGAAAGCAGATCTTTAAGTATAGTCCAAATTTCACTCTTCTAGAAGCAGGGTTTTACAGTTATCCAAATGCACATTTCAATTTTACTACCAGTAGCAGGTCTTTAATGCAAATGCTGTAGCAGTTAAGATTCAACTTCCATAAGTAATGAAATGGCTACCGAAAGCATCAATAAAGATATTAAACATATCAAAATTAATTGAGATTTAAAGAACTGCCTGAGAACACCCAAATCTTTTTTTATCTTTCCTTGAGCAGCAGATTCCCATGATATCACACAAACTATTCTTAAAGCTCTCTGTAGCCTCAAAAGTAAATTGCCATGTGGCATGCAGGACTGCTGTTTGAGAAGGACAAGGCCCCACTTGATCCATGGTACTAGTCACATGGGAGAGGCTTCAGGGAATGGGCTTTAACTTTTTTAAAATTGCGGTTATTACACATTGACATTAATTGATCAGCATCTCTTCTAGGTCAGGTGTTTTGATTCTGTGTGATAAAACAAGATCATAAAATAATACCGTGACCCCTTCTTGTGGTGTATTCTGTTTCTTCTCTTTTAGGATTGGCATGAGAGGGCGAGAACTGATGGGTGGCGTTGGCAAAACAATGATGCAGAGTGGTGGCACTTTTGGGACATTTATGGCCATTGGCATGGGAATCCGCTGTTGATACGTTAATTTTTTTTACTCTGAAGACCCAAAGCCCCTGCTGATTGAGTTCCTGCAATGTAATATAATAAAAGTCTTTTCATCAGGACTGAGTAATCAGTCAAAATGTATAGGTCTCTGCCCTTATTTCAATATCAGCTGTTTGTTTTTGTCTTCACAACAACAAAAAACTGGAAGAGGCTAGAAGCAACATAAGTTCATGCAGTTCAGCTGTTCCTTAAACCTTCTCAAGTGCTGAAATAAGGATAACTATTATAGTCTAAAGGAGGAGATACACATATTAGTAATTTTCTCTTTAATCAGACAAGTATGTTGAGAGCAAGTATACTTTGACCAGACGTGAATCATTCATTCAACAAGTAATCGAATTGTGGAATGAACTGCCAGCGGAAGTACTGATAGCTATGAGTGCAGATGGCTTCAAAAGGGGATAGACAGATTTCACAAAGGATAGATCTTTCAATAGCTACTAGCCATTGTGAGTTAAGGGAACCTCCATATATATACACACACACACACACACACACACGCAGCTAGCCTCTGAATACCAGTGCCTTAGCCTCTTATGCCCTGTTTGTTTGCTGCTGTGCGTAGTAGTATGCTGGGCTAGGTAGACAAACAGTCTGATCACAGGGCTCCTTTTATGTTCTTCTGGATCCTGCAGTGTTTTATGTAAGTTTTGTATGGTAAGCAAAGGATCAGGGAATTTCTGCTAAAATCTCTGCATACGGAAAATCTGTGTATTCATCCATTAGTATGTGTAGAACTATGAATCATCAGGACATTCTAGTATTATGGCAGCCACTGTGCTTCTTATGTTTGTAGAATCATAGAGCTCGAAGGGACACCAGGGTCATCTAGTCCAACCCCCTCTACAATGCAGGACATTCACAAATACCTCTCCCCCACACCCCCAGTGGCTGCTGTTCCACACCCAGAAAATGGCAAAACATCCTCCAGGTTCTCCAGCCAAACTGGCCTGGAGAAAAATTGCTTCCTGACCCCAAAGTGGCAATCAGCATTTCCCTGGGCATGTCAGAAAGGGCTACAAGAACTAAGCACTAATGCAACCCTTCTGACCCTCCCTCATTATCTGCCTAAGTTCACACAATCAGCATTGCTGCCATCCAGCCTCTGTTTGAAAACCTCCAAAGAAGGAGAGCCCACCACCTCCCGAGGAAGCCTGTTCCACTGAGGAACCACTCTGTCAGGACGTTCTTCCTAATATTTAGCCAAAAACTCTTCTAATTTAATTTCAACCTGTTGGCTCTGGTCCAACCTTCTGGAGCAACAAAACAACTCTGTCCCATCTGCCATATGACAACCCTTCAAGTACTTGAAGATGGTTGTCATATCACCTCTCAGTAGTCTCCTCTCCAGGCTAAGCATACCCAGCTCCTTCAACCTTTCCTCATAGGACTTGGTCTCCAGACGCCTCACCATCTTTGTTGCCCTTCTCTGGGCATGTTCTAGCTTGTCTATATCCTTCTTAAATTGTGGTGCCCAAAACTGAGCACAATACTCTAGGCGAGGTCTAACCACAGCAGAGTAAAGCGATACCATCACTTCACGTGATCTGGACACTATACTTCTGTTGATACAGCTCAAAATCGCATTTGCCTTTTTAGTTACCATGTCACACTGCTGACTCATGTTCAGTGTATGAAGACCCCCTAGAACCTTTTTGTACATACTGCTGCCAAGACAAGTCTCCCCTATCCTATAATTATGAATTTGATTTTTCCTACCTAAATGCTGAACTTTACGTTTATCCCCATTGAAATTCATTTTATTTATTTTAGCCTAGTTTTGCAGCTGTCAAGAGCATCCTGTATCTAGACTCTGTCTTCTACTGTATTTGCTACCCCTTCCAATTTAGTATCACCTGCAAATTTATTCAGCATTCTCTCTATTCCTTCATCCAAATAATTGAGGCACTCCAATTGTCACTCCTCTCTTTGAATTCAACCTGTCAACCAGTTACAAATCCACCTAAAAATAATAGGATTCAAACAACATTTTACCAATTTGCCAACAAGAATATTATGTGGAACCTTATTAAAAGCCTTATTGAATCAAGATAAACTATGTCTACAGCATTCAGCTGATACAGCAAGGTAGTAATTCTGAAAATATATTTTGTATGGAAATGCAGAATCTGTGGCATTAGCTGTTCTTATTACTTGCCATATATTACTACTCAGTGTCACAGTCATACTTGAAGAAGCCTTTATATTGCAAGTTTTGGCACCCTGATTCAGCATTAGAACTTCAAAGAGTATCATGCACACAATTTCATTCCTTAGAACAATCTTGTAGGTTACATAGGAATGGTAAGCTTTCTATAAATGTTTTTTCTATAGATGGATTCAGGGCATTCTGATAGATTATTCCTACATATGCCACCCACAAAAGTGTTCAGATCATCCCCGAGACTGGGAAGAACACTCCCTTTTAGGTCTGGGTCATTACCAAGATCACAACCTACTACATCTGATACCTTAAGAGCAATCTACCCTTTCTCTATAGCAGTAAGGCAGCCCTAGCAGGACAGGATGCTCTACATCCACTGATGAGAAAAAAAACCAGGTTGCTTACCTGTAATTGATGATCTTCGAGTGGTCATCTGTGTAGTACCACACATGGGTTGGGCGTCTGCGCACAACCTCGACTGGAGAAACTTCTAGAGCTTTGCCTCAGAAAGCTTTTGGCGGGCTCTCTTCCCGCCCTGGGGAGCAGGCACATACTGCGCATGTCTGGAGTGGGGGAGAGAGCTGCCTCCCACTCAGTTCCTCTGACCACTACCGGTAAGCCCCATCAAGCCAAAGGAAGGTGAACAGGAGATGCCAGCAGTGGGGAAGGCTGGGTGGGATTGTGCTACTGCACAGATGACCACTCGAAGATCATCAGTTACAGGTAAGCAACCTGTTTATCTTCGTCATGGTCTCTGTGCAGTCCCACACATGGGTGATTATAAGAAATGAAACAGTGGGAGGAGGGAGCTGGCAGCTGCAAGAAACACAAAGAATACTGGTTAAGACACAGCATCATCAGCGAGAAGAAACACCCACGGGTCCTACCTGGAGACGTAGCAGGGTCAAGCGAAGAGAGATCGCAGCACCAGCTGGCTGAATACAGCATCCCCTCGAGCTCGGACGTCGAGTTTGTAGTGGGTCATAAAGGTCGATGCTGAGGACCATGTAGCAGCCGCACAGGCATTCTCCAACAGGACACCAGCCAGGAAAGCGGTGGATGTCGATACCACCCGTGTAGAATGGGCAGTGACAGAGGTAGGAATGGGTTGACGTGCAAGCTCATAGCAAAGGGCTATGGTGGAAGTCACCCACTTAGACAAGCGTTGAGAGGAAATTGGCTCCCCGACATGAGGGGGCCCATAGGCAAGGAACAGCCAAGGAGATTTACGTATAGGCTGAGTCCTATGTAAATAAAAGGAGAGCGCTCTGCACACATTGAGGCAGTGGAGGGCTCTCTGAGGTGCATCAGTCGGATTTGGAAAGAATAAAGGTAAGACAGATGACTGAGACAGGTGAAAAGCAGAAACAACTTTAGGCAGGAAAGAAGGATCTGGTCTAAGGACAACCTTCTCCTTATGGAAAACTGTATAGAGGGGATCAGCCCAAAAAGCAGCTAGTTCACCTACTCTGCGCGCAGTAGTAATCGCTACAAGGAAGGCAGTTTTCCAGGAGAGCAACCTGAACTTGGCCGTGGCCATGGGCTCGAACGGCTTAGACATCAGCTGAGTGAGAACAAGACAGAGACTCCACGAAGGCACCAAAGGCTTCCTAGGGGGACAGAGGTGGAGGAGACCTTTGAGGAATGACTTTGTAAGATGGTGGGGACAAAACGTGGCTCCCTGTATCAAGGGATGGTAGGCCGAGATGGCCGCTAAATGAACCTTTAAAGACAAGTATGCAAGGCCAGTATTCTTTAATGAGATGAGATAGGAAAAAATCTGATGAAGAGACGACTGGAGAGGATCAAAGGACTGATCAGAGGCATACGACTGGAACCTCTTCCACTTCAGAGAGTAAGTGGCACGGGTAGATGGCTTCCTGGCATTCAGAAGGACTTCGGACACTTCAGGCAGGAAGTCTAGTGCAGGATCTTCCAGGCCGTCAATCGGAAGAAACCGGGATCAGGGTGGAGGATCCTTCCTCGAGCCCAAGAGAGGAGATCTGGGACGACAGGGAAAGTATGGAATGTCTGGTTGGAGAGCCGAAGGAAGGAGAGTGCCAGATTTGGCACGGCCACCATGGGGTGACTAGGATGCAGGACGTGGCATTGGCCATAATCTTCTGAACGACCCGGGAGATCAAAGGGAACAGAGGGAAGAAGTAAAACAGGGTTCCACTCCAGGTGTGGAGAAAGGCATCTCCCAGGAACCGAGCGGAGGGTGGACCGCGGCTGAAAAAGAAGCAACACCGGGCATTGTGTGCAGTTGCAAAGCTGTCTATGACAGGGTGACCGAACTCGAGAAGAACAGGTTTCAGGTATCGAAGGTGGATGGACCATTCGTTGTCCGAAAACTGGGAGCGACTCAACCAATCGGCATCGATGTTTTGAGCGCCCAGAATGTGGATCGCGGAGAGCGTGAGAGAATGGCGGATGCACCATTGCCAGAGATCGATAGCTGCCTGGCAAAGACAAAGGGAGGCAGTCCCGCCTTGTTTGTTTATGTAGTAAACGGTGGTGGTGTTGTCGGAGGCAACCCGAACGACTTGGCCTCGAAGGACAGGGAGAAACGAGCGGAGAGCAAGATGAACGGCACACAGTTCCAGGATATTGATATGAAGGGCGGCTTCGCGAGGAGACCAGGTCCCTTGTGCCGAAAGGATTCCACACTGGGCTCCCCAGCCCCAAAGGGATGTGTCGGTGGAGAGTGACACTTGGCGGAGGAGGATGCCGAAAGGGCATGCTGGAGAGCAGGTGCTGAGGATGAGACCACCAGGCGAGAGAGTCGACGACAAGGGGTGGGATCAACAGGATTTTGTGCCACGGACTGCGGAGAGGGTCGAAGGCATGGAGAAGCCACAGTTGGAGGGGGCGCATCCTCAACCTGGCATGACGGGCCACAAAGACCATAGACGCAAAGTGCCCCAGGAGCCTCATGACAGAACGAGCGGACTGTTGGGGAGAGGTCTGGGAGACCAAGGCAAGGATGTCAGAGGCCCTCGAGTTCGGGAGAAACACGGTCTCGAGGTTGGTATCGAGATGGGCACCCAGAAATTGAAGGGCCTGGGCAGGTTGGAGAAATGACTTGGGTAGGTTGACACAAAGACCGAGGGCACAAAGGAAAGACAGGGTCGTTTGGACATCTTAGAGGAGCTGGTCTTGGGTGGAGGCAACGAGAAGCCAGTCGGGGCAGTGCAGACAACATAATGAGGTAGGTCGGGAGGCAAAACGAACTCTATGGCGTACCCGACCCATAAGATTGTAAGGACCCAGATATCGGTTGAAATTTCTTCCCACGTTCATAGAAAAGGAAAGAGTCAGGTCCAGACGGGAGGGGTGTAAGATGGAGGAGATGGCAGGCAATCAAAGCGGTCAAACGGACTGCTTGGGCTGCTGGGATTTTTTAGGGGCCTGTTGGCACACCCTATTCGAGTAACGGGAGTCATAGGGCCTCTTTCTCCAATGGAAGATGGGCGCAGGAGATGGCTGGCGTCTGACATAATATGGTTTCCAGGAATGGTACCGGCGTCGAGGTGTTGATGCCGAGATACCTAGGTTCTGAGCCTGCTTCTGACTATCATCGACAGCCTTTAATGCTTCGTCAGTGGTAGAGTGGAAGAAACCTTCACCATCGAAGGGGAGATCCTCAATCCAAAATTTCACGTCGGGCTGTAAAGAGGTACCTCTTAGCCAAGCATGTCAATGGAGAGCAATGGAGGAGACAAGAAATTTTGAGGAGCAAGTGACAGCATGACGGACTGAATTAATTTGTTGTTTCGAGATTGTGCAAATTTCTGATAAAGCTCCTGACAACATTGGACGGTGTTCCTCCGGAACAAACTGTAAGACGGGACGGACTGCATTAGCCACACTAAATGCATAGGCCAACAGATATGACAGGTAGATTCATAGAGACGAAGGAATACAGCTTCTTTGCAATAACATCGATTTTGCTGCCCTCACAATCAGGAGGCGCAGAGTGGCAGGCAGATTGCTTTGATTTCGAGGAAGATTGGACCACCATGGAATTCGGCGGAGGCTGCCTGAAGAGAAACTTCCCCGAGTTCTCTTGGACCTTATAGAGAGCTTCGTATCATCTGGCGACCGGGGGAATTGAAGCGGGATGAACCCATATCAAGGGCAGAAAGGTGGACTGGCAGCAGAGGCAGGACCGTAGAAGGTGGGAGGTCGGCCTGAACAAGCTTGTGAACGGCATCAGTCACAGTCAGGGATTCAGTGGAACCCTGGACCTGAAGCGCGGAGGTCAACCTGGTTACAAGTTCCAGATACGCTTTTGGGCCTTCACTAGGTGAAATAGAACCCGAGGCCCGAAGCTCATCATCGATGTGTGGAATATCGAGTTCGAGGTCTGCCGAATCCAAGTTGTTGGAAATTGACATGGGAGAGGAGGATCTCCGCTGTTGAGTGAGATCAGCCGGTATCGAGTTATCAATAGGGGGATGAAGCCCAGGTTCTGAGGGAGAACACTTTGGGGCATCCCTAGATCTCGAGAGCTCAGGAGGCACAGAGCGGGTCAAAGTCACGAACAGAGAATGCCTGGTGCGATCCGAAATGCGTGGATGATCAGGACGTTCAAAGTGACAAAGCCGATCATAGTGATGTCGGCAAGGAGTAGGAGACTTCAGATAATAATACGGATAGTAATCAGGCCGATCTCGTTCATCAGGAGACCAATATTGGTCATCGGAAGGCGATCCCGAGGGAGAAGGTGACTGGCAACGAATGAGACGCGTTCGATCACATCGAGATCGAGAACAGCAGCCAACAGAATGCTCCCTGCCCTCCAAATGGTGGATCGGGGTACGGGAGTGTGGCGACGGAGATCGAGAGTCCCAGTGACACGACAAGTCGGGAGGTGATCTCGTAGATTGACCTAGCGGAATAAGGCCAGAGGCTGAAGAGAGCATAGGCGGCGGGTTCGGAGGCCACAAAATGGACTTGTTAGGTACAACAGCCACAGCAGGGGTCAATGTCGTTAAGCCAGTAATTATTGGGTCGACAGCCGAAGCTGATGTCAAGGGCTTCACTTTCGATTTCGAGGAAGCCTTACCCTCAGGCCGTTTAGATTTCAACTTTGGTGTCTTCGAAGAGCCGTCTGATTTTTGAGAGACAGTCGAAGCCATGGCAGGACGCAAAGCTGCCTCCAAGAGCACAACACTAAGGCGAGTCTCCCTATTATGTCGAGCTTGTCTAGTAAAACTAGCGCTATCGACTCTATGGGATTCCCCAAGACAAAGAAGGCACAACTCGTGACTGTCGTTTGAGGGAATTTTAGCTGGGCAATAAAGGCAGTTTGAAAAACTTTGTTTTGCCCATACGTTCTCCACCCCACCCACTATAAAATAAAGGGGGGGAAAGGGGGAAAGAAGAAAAGTATTATTTCTTTTTAAAAAAAATTGTAAGGAGAGAGAACGAAACAGAAATGAAGACAGAAGGCAAAGAAATATACTTAGCTGAGGCAAGTACGGAGCAACAGAAACGAGGTGTGAACACGCAGGCGGTCGAAGAAAAACTGAGTGGGAGGCAGCTCTCTCCCTCGCTCCAGGCATGCGCAGTACGTGCCTGCTCCCCAGGGCAGGAAGAGAGCCCGCCAAAAGCTTTCTGAGGCAAAGCTCTAGAAGTTTCTCCGGTCGAGGTCATGCGCAGGTGCACTGCACAGAGACCACGACGAAGATGTCATGGTAAATCAGCATTCTTTTCTCCATCAGAGGAGGGTACCCTCTGCCAGCAAGGGTTAAATAGCACTGTCCATATTTGAGGCTAGCAATCTGAGTGCTAGACTTTAAGGACTTTCTTAAAAAAGCACTTGCCTCCCAAACTCTGAAAAGCATAAATATCTACCATATGATGCCTAAGAAAAAAGATAGAAGCAGTGGTGGCTACCCTTAAGTTCTGTTTGAGTGTGGCATTAGAGCCTTGCACTACAGAAGCTGAGGGTCCTCTGGCAGAGAGGGCTAGATCATAGGCAAACATTGGGACTCACCAAAAAGAACGTTCATACCTTTATCTCCTGAAGGTGAGCATTGTGACTTACATCATGAGGGAAATAAAATGCATCTGATCTGCAAGACCTAGGCTGCGGTCACACATACAAAATAATTCACTTTCAATCCACTTTCCAACTGGATTTTTGCTGTGTGATCTGGCAAAATCCAATTTGAAACTGGATTACTTAGTGTGTGTGACCGCAGCCCTAGTACTACAATGAAGCCCTGCATAGCCATTCCTTTTCTTATGGGTGCTTTTAGAAAAGCAAAACAGTGCTATATCCTGAGATGAGAGCCATCTATTACTTTGCCCTTCCTCAAAACAGCTTGTGGGTTATGAGGTCCCTCTTGCCTATTCTGTCCTGCAGCATAAATAGGTTAGGCTTGATAGAGTGACTCTAGAGTTTCATGGCAGAGTGGAATTTTGAAGTCAGGTCTAACTGAAGACCACTGTGATACACTGATCGCAGCTAGATTCAAGCCCAGTAGCACTTTTGGAGACCAGCAAGATTTTTTAGGGTATGTGCTTTTAAGAGTCAAATCTCCCTTTGTCATGAGGAACGTTGACTCTCAACAGCTCCTACCCTAAAGATCTGGTTGGTCTCTAAATTGCTACAGGACTGGAATTGGAACCTTGGATACTATGAGGGTTTCTTCTGCTCTGAGGTTAGGAGGGCATCTCGGAATGGGTGATTCCCACCAATTGCTCAGGGAGGCAGGACTGAACTCAACTTCCTGTCTCCCAGGTGGGAGTCGCTGTGGCTCAGTTTGTTTACTTCAGGAGCTAATGATCCCAGGAACAGAACAGAGATAAAACAATCAGATCAAGTAAGTCAGTTAGAAGCACAACAGATGATAACCAGAGAAAAGAGATGTGAGCAGAGTTAAAGGATTAGAGCCAGTGGGCATCTTCCCCTGCAAACTGATCACATAGGTTTGGTCAGACTCAGGATCCTGCTTTTGTGGACGTTCCTGTTCTTTCTGGGTTTTGTTTTTTGTTTGGGACAGGATGCCCTCCTAACTTCAGAGCAGAAGGAACCCTCACAGTGAATATCCAAGGTTCCATTCTCACTCTGAGGAGGACATCTTGGAATGGGACTGCCAATAGCGGTATCCCAGTGACAGGTGGGAACTGATGATCTTCCACCATATCCTGCAGCACTCTATGCCCAAAGGCAGCATCTGCTGAGGAGAAGGAATCAAGTTTGTAGTGTCTGTTGTGAGACTGAAGAACGTGTTGCTTCCGTGCATATTTCCTCCACTGAAGTTTGATGATTGAAGGCTGCGGTGGTGGCTGCACTTCTCACTGAAAGGATCATGATCCCTGATAAACCCAGAATGTAGCTTGCCTTGTAGGCATGGGAGATGCACTGTCAAATGGTGTAGCTGATGGCTGATCTGGACATCATCTTCCTTTATTTGGGGCAGTTCATGAAATGAGAGTCTCTTTCTGATGGATTCTGTATGTTGGGGGTGGATTTTGAGGGCCCTTCTCTCTCCTTGGGGTGGCTAGGATGCGGGTAGAAGGAAGGGAGTGTCAGTGTTGCGCGGTGTTAGCCCACTGCAGACCGGGCACAGGTGCAAGGAGATCCAATAAAGACTGGAGTCTTTCAGGCTTATGTACAAGTAATTTACAGTTTATTATACAAAGCCTCCACCAATACTTTACACTGAGTGACGTAATGCTCCGCAGACAACCGCATTCCAAGAAGGAACGAACTGCACAGTACCTCACTGTACTTATACTTGCATTGGCCAATCAGAGCCAATGCTGAGTCACTCTTACACAGAGTTAATTAGCTCTGGCTAGAGCCAGCCAGAACCGGTCAGAGCCAGCTCTTCTGTCACTTAGAGCTGTCAGCTCCTGTCATTTAGATGCCTTAGATCTACAGCTAGACTTAACATTAACAGAATGTTGACAGGGAGGTGAATGACTCCTGTGAAAGTTTGACTTCACCTTAGGGATCTGGCCTGATCATCACCTTGTCCTTGTGAAGACACAGAGGCCTTTTCTGCCTGACAAGGCTCCCAGTTTTAACAGCTTTCTAGCCAAAATCACAGCTGTGAGGGTTCTCATGCACAGCCATTTTAGGGGGAACTCAAAAAAGGATTAGTGAGAGAAGAAAGTAGTAATACTTATAGAGGACATATTAGTGACTAGAGAGAGTCAAATCCTAATATTGTCAAAGTACTATAAGAGTGTGAAGTAAAGAAGCTGACAGAAACTTGAGTTAAAAGAAAGGGAAAGATTTAACTGAACAATATATATCAAACCTTGGACAAAGTACATTCTGAAGAGAAAGGATTTGATAAAGAGAAGTGAGTGTGACAACTTAGAGGTTATAAACAGGAGCGAGAGTGACAACTTAGTCAGAGGTTATTAACAACCACAGTTTTATTTATTGAAGAAATAAGTTGCTAAACATCCTGAAACCAATACACTTCTTGTACAAATAAAGCTTTATTTTGTTTTTATGAAAACCTGCAGTCATATGTTAGTAAAATATTAGAGTCTCATCCTCAGGACCACACAGTCCAATGAAGGGGCCTTAGAGTTTAGGAATGATACTGTGGGAAAGGTGAATAAGAATGGATTAAATTCCTGGTGGCAGCATTACATACCCAGAAAGAGAAATAACAAATTAAAGACACACCATATGAAACCAAAATAAAAAGGAGAGTAGTCATGACAGTAGGCTTCTGTGAGATAGGTGGTCTGAGAGATTGTAGGGTCTCCACCAATGCTTCCTCTAAGCTGTGGAGTCTTGTGAGCAAAAATTCTACTCTGTGAGCTACTGGCATTAAAGCTGTGAGTGAGCGATTTGGCTACTGCATAAATTAGTTTGCTCTGGAGCCCTCCTTCCTGAGCTAAGACAAAAATGTGTGAGCTGGAGGCTAAAAAACTGGGAGCTATCTCACACTAACTCAGCTTAGAGAAAACACTGGTCTCCACGCAGAAGTGACCTGTTCACATACTTCTGGTTGACAACAGCTGTCCAATTCGTTTCTCCCGGGCATTGAGAAAAATACAGAGTAAACTCCTGAGCAATGATAACAGGAGGGAACTGGCTCTATAGCACGTGCCTTCAGTAGCTGTCTTTTTCCTTTTTGCCAGAGAGAGGGATCTGAGAGACTAGAGGAGTCAGCCTAGGAAAACTGCAAAACTTTATAACATAGCTAGACTGGATGGCTTGCAGAACCTAGTGTTCTGGTTGAGATGGACGCCAGCCTCCCACAAGAATGCCTCAGGCATCATGGTTTCCTTGCTTAGCCAGCCGATTTGGTGTGCTGTACCTACGTAGGACTGAAGCTGGGATGATCTATTGGTGTAGGGTCATCTGGAAGAGGGGCTACAGGTGCTTGACCACTGGGCCCTCCTTTGATCTGGTTTAATCTGGGGTAAGGCCTGATGGGAACAAAAGGACTGAGAGGGAAAGGATCTTCTATTGCCCCTTTGCAGACTCTTGGGCATGGCCCTCATTATCTCATTTCCACCAGGGTGTTGCTGAGACAGTCCCTGAACAGCCTTTCACCCTGCAGTGCATAGGCTATTACTATGGACTTTGAATGGGGATCTTCTTGCCTGCATGAATTCATAGAGTGCATCTGGCCATAGAGCAGCTCCCATGAGCAGGATGCAAATGTCAGTATGGAGATGTCTGCTAGGAAGGTGACCGCCTTTAAAATGCAGTTGGCATCCTGTTGCCCATCTGTTGACACTGGGAGTAAGACCAGCTTCAGGGCCCACACAATGGCTGCTTTAGAGATTAAGGCAGAGTTAGCTGCCATCCTGATGGTCATTACCATGGCTTCATGGGACTCCTGCAGTACATAGTTTGCTTTTCTATTCAATGCAGGCCTGTAGGTAGGCAGGGCTGAGGGTGGCCACACACCTCACAGATGTGTCCAGCCCCCTTTGGGAGGATGCCAGACCCACCCCAATGCAGGTGGGAGGCCTTTGGTTTCATGGTTGCAGAGTGCGGCAAGTCAATGGTGCCCTGGATCCACTCCTGGTAGTGTGATGCCTCCTGGCCTGGGAACGGTCCTAGAGGTCTGGTCATAGTGCTGCCGCCTCCCCCAGGGCTTCACTGCCCCCATGCACTGCTCCACCTTGGCCTCAGTCCTCACTTGCATTGTGCAAACTGGACTCTCAGCCCAGACCAGGCATGCTGGTCTAGGCAATACTAGCTCCTCCCTCCCTTCCCTGTCACATGCACGACCGCCTCCACCACCACCTGAGCAGGACCCGCAGCTGCTTAAGGAGGCCCTGTTGCCACCCTACACTTGGCAGCTTAAGGTGGAGCAGAATTCCTTCCATCCCCTTAGTGCAGTGGTGGCGAACCTATGGCACGGATGCCAGAGGTGGAAATCAGAGCCCTCTCTGTGGGCACGAGTGCCATCGCCCTAACCAGGCCCAGACCATCATTAAAGTGTTGAATTCTCTGCCAAATAATTTTAAGTAAATGAAAACTGTGTTGCACCCCCTTTTGGGCCAATCTGATGAGCATAAAATTAGTTCTTTATTGTCTTCGCATAATATAGAAATTCTGGAACCTGTAGCAAATTTTTTTTATGAGGTAACTAAGAGGAGAGGCTCATGTTAAGGCAATTCGGAATGTGATACCCCTCCAGCCTATTTTGAGGCTCTGCTGCATGTGTATTTGATATTTTATGCCAATAAAGGTATTGTATTTGTAAGTAAATGAAAGCATTTGGGATTGCTTTCCTTACTTTGTTTGGATCATCTTAATGTATGAGTCATTTTTTCTAAAGTAAAACCTTAGTATTCAGGTTAAATTGCTGTGTTGGCACTTTGCCATAAATAAGTGGGTTTTGGGTCGGTTTGAGCACTTGGACTCTAAAAGGTTCACCATCACTGCCTTAGTGGTTGCACCACAGAGCACTTTCTAGTTGCATTTGTGAGCAGCAGCCCTCAGAAAGACTTCCATTTATAGCAGCAGGAGTTGATTCCACTGGGAAGTGGGAGAGAAGCCCTGCACGGCTGCCCTCATGATGGGGGGGGGCAGGCCCTGGCCCCCAGAGCTCCTTGCCCACCCTGTTCCTCATTGTCCTGGAAGACGGCACTGCAGTGGGCGTTCTGCTCAGGAGCTACTGGATGCCGTGCAGGCTCTTATTTAGACCACCGCTAATTAATTTAGTGGTAATCTGATTAAGGAAAAAGCTTTTGGTAACATTTATGAACTGCCTGTTAGATATATGCTTGGCCCACTCTCCCTTTATCTGCCTTTTCGAAAAAATTGGGAAAGGGAAACCTTTCCTCTGAGTAAGGAGCCCTGGAAAAAAATTCCTTGTTTGTTAGGGGCTTGGATTTACTCCCAGGATCAGGGATTTCTGTGAGTTCGAGGGCCAGGATGGCTTTGGATAAGAGGGACTGGTTGTTGTTCAATTTGGATGCCTCACCTCCCTAAGGTTCTGACTGTGATGAGGGGCTGCCATGGACCCCGGCAGCAGAGAAAGAGGCTTTGCAAGCTGCTTTGGTGGGACACTGAAAGCGAGGGTCCCAACTAGGGATGTGCATTTCAAGATCCCGAGCCGAAAAAAAGCCGAAAATAACGATTTTCGGCTTTTTTCGGCTTTTGGGATCCCGAATTAGCAATTTATGAGCTTGTCCGAATCCCGAAAAAAAATCCCGAAAAATTCGGGTCCATTATAACCAATGGGGCCATTGAAGTCAATGGCAAAAATCCTCTTGAAACTTTGTGGGGGGCTGGAGGGGAGGGGGTTTGGGGTAGAGGCTCCAAACTTGGAGCGTGCTTACTGGAACCTCTCCCCAACATACCCACCAAGTTTCAAGACGATTGGACCAGTTTTTTAGCCTGTGGCCAGTGGCCACCTTTGGATTTCCAAAGCGGAGCGGACTAGTAGTCATCTCTCCTTACAGTCTCTCCTGGCCATGGAGCAGGCGGGCTGGGTGTGGTTGGGGGAGGGGCGTGCAGTGCACAGGTTCTGCTGCTGTCCCCTGCCCTGAACAGGGGACCAAGCCCGACTCCCAAGTTCCCAACTCCTTTTCAGCCTCTCGGCAGCCCACCTTTGGATTTCCAAAGCAGGCTAGGCAAATAGCGCTTCTGGTCATGGAGGAGGGGCCTCTGGGCCTCTGGGGTTGTAAGGGAGACGTCTCTGTGTGAATCTCCTGCATTGCTGGGCACAGAGGTTGTTGGGGGGAAGTTGAGATTGCTCTGGTTCTGCAGCTGGGCATGGCTGCGATTAGCAAACATGCTCCCCTATGTAGGCCGCTGCCACTGCAGAGGGGAGAGATTGTTTTGCTTTTGGGGTTTTTTGGGCACTGGCACATTGGCACACTTGTGGTGGACTGGTTCTGCTGCTGGGCCTGGCTGGCTGGCATTGGCATTGGCGATGCACATACATGCTCCCTCAGCCTGTGTGCTGCCGCTCCAGTGCAGTCTGGAGAGATTCTCTGGTTTGACCTAGTTCTGGTTTTGGGGCACTGACTGGCATGGCAACCTGGCTGGCCTGGCACAGGTGGCAGATTGCTCTGGTTCTTCTGCTGCTGGGCCTGGCTGGCTGGCATGCACTTGCTCCCTCAGTCTGTAGTGGCTGCTGCTGCTGTCTGGAGAGATTCTCTGGTTTGACCTAGTTCTGGTTTTGGGGCACTGACTGGCAATTGGCAACCTGGCTGGCCTGGCACAGGTGGCAGATTGCTCTGGTTCTTCTGCTGCTGGGGCCTGGCTGGCATGCACTTGCTCCCTGTAGTGGGCTAGTGGCTGCTGCTGCTGTCTTGAAAGATTCTCTGGTTTGACCTAGTTCTGGTTTTGGGGCACTGACTGGCAATTGGCAACCTGGCTGGCCTGGCACAGGTGGCAGATTGCTCTGGTTGTTTCTTCTGCTGGGCCTGTCTGGCACAATGCACATGCTAGTGCTGCTGCTACTGTAGAGAGATTCTTTGGTTTGAGCTAAGTTGTAGTTTTGGGGTTTTGGGCACCCAGTTTGGTAGCGCAGGTGGGGGGGCACTTGTATGGTTCTGCTGCAGTGTGGCTGGCTGGTCTGGCAATGTACAGTTTGAAATTGCAACACGCAGCACACTCCCCCAAACAGTTTGCCCCCATCCCTCCATTGTTCTCTATGGTGGGAAAAAAATTACATTTTTTCCCACCATAGAGAACAATGGGATGGGGGCAACCTGTTTGGGGGCCCATAGAATTGGACCCCCTGGTCCAATCTTCATGAAACTTGGAGGGTGTGTTGGGGCTGGCTGGTCTGGCAATGCACAGTTTGAAATTGCAACACGCAGCACACTCCCCCAAACAGTTTGCCCCCATCCCTCCATTGTTCTCTATGGTGGGGAAAAAAGTAATTTTTTTCCCACCATAGAGAACAATGGGATGGGGGCAACCTGTTTGGGGGCCCATATAATTGGACCCCCTGGTCCAATCTTCATGAAACTTGGAGGGTGTGTTGGGGAGAGGTTCTAGTAACCACCCTCCAAGTTTGGAGCCTCCAACTCCAAGGGCCATATGATACAATGTTGCCGAATTGCCGCCGAATTTCGGCGGCAAACCGGGAATAAACTGCAGAAGGCTGATCTGGGGGCAACCTGTTTGGGGGGCCATAAAATTGTACCCCCTTGTCCAATCGCCTTGAAACTTGGTGGGCATGTTGGGAAGAGGTTCCAGTGAGCACCCTCCAAGTTTGGAGCCTCTACCCCAAACCCCCTCCCCCCCAGCTCCCCGCAAAGTTTCAAGAGGATTTTTGCCATTGACTTCAATGGCCCCATTGGTTACAATGGACCCGAATTTTTCGGGATTCCCGAAAATTTTCAAATATCTATGCTTTACCGGTATAGATATTTGGGTTTTTTCGGGTTTCCCGAAAAAATTCGGGTCCAATAAACCCGAATCCAAATTTTACCGAATTTTTTTTTTTTGCACATCCCTAGTCCCAACAGGATGAAGCATCTAGAGCCTTCCTTGTGGACAGCTGAGAGCATTCTCACATGCCTTGCAGCTCCTCTCTCATGAGTCTCTTTTATTTAAAGGCTCCATCATCTCAGCCAAGCAACAATTCCACCCACCCCCAACCGGGGGGGGGGGGAGACACCACCTTACAAAATCCATTCCAGCAGTCAAGGAGTCCCTCTGGTTCAGGCAAGGGTCCAACAGAGGAGCCTGGCATGGCATTGTAGCCCCCAGGAGCCAAACTGGCAGTCAAGAGAGCCATTTGACCAGAGGTTCCATTTTTGTGGCATAATGGCATATTTTAAGCACTTTCATTTTGAGCCACAGCCGTCTTCCTAGGCCTCTCAGCAATTTGTCACATTATGTTTTCCTGAAGTGTGATCATGCAAAACACAGTACATATATAAAGATGGCCAGTTAGTGAGCTCCTGCTGAGCTCATCATCTTTACTTTTACAAAAGGGTAGCAGAGGCTATGACATAAAGGAATGGAAAGGTGTGGGGTAGATGGAAATGTAATTATTGGAACACAGAAGAGGGAGCAATGAGTGCACTGAAACAGCAGAATGAGGAAAAGCTTACACAGGAATCAGGCAAAATTTCATATAGATTGGCTCTCCTAAACTGCTGCCAAATTGTTATTTAGCGCTTTTCTTGCTGGTTTCCAAATAACCAAGCAGGCAAATTCTATGTAGGCAAGGGGGTAAGAAACACAAGGCTTTATGGGATCCAAAACACACCCCACAGCAATATTGCGCAGCTGAGCTCTGTTATAATGTACTTTAGTAGAGGGATTATATGATCTGAAAATTGTCTTAAACCAATGAAGGCTGTGCCAAGAAGTTGTAGGCAAGGGGGTGTCTGGAGATGCTGCATAAAAAGACTCCTATGTGAAAACAAATTAGCAACAATTGTTCTTGTAACAAGGGATATACTTCAAATGCATTGGGCTCATTTCAGTGTTGTCCTATCTTAGAAGAACTATGCTGCCTCTCTCCCTATGACTGTGTGTGAGGAACCAGAGCTAGACCTAACAGTAAGGGAAGGGACACTTGGCTCAAGTTCTTTAAGAAAAATTTATCCATAGTCTAATGTACTCGTTTTATATTTTCCTGTTTGTAGTAATTCTGAGGTCTTAAAAAGAATACTTCTGGAGGCCTTTAAGAGAATTTTATTTGAGTGGTTCTTACAAAGATTGTTGCAATATGAAAGTCATTTGTTGATAGAAATATCAAGCTGTTTTGTCAAACACACTGAAGTTAACCCAAAAATATATTTCACAGCTCACAGAGCTTAAAAAAGAGCAGAGATTATATGCAACCAGACAAAATATATTCCTGCATTTCCTACTTCAACTTTCAAACTAGGTACATTCCCTGCAATCAATGGACCTTTAATTTGGAAATGCAGAGATAGCTTTGTTTGGAATTCTAAACACACCTTACACCTTATTTACAAGAAACTTTTACAGTGACAATCAGAAGTTACCATCTAGAAATAAAATGCTCTAATCTTCCCAATGCTGCCAAATGGTCAACATTAAATGACCAACCATTAAGTGATCAGCTGACCAAAAGAGTCACTCAGTAGCCTCTTGAATTTTCAGTCCATACAAAAAAACACACTAAATATGTCCAGTTAAATTCTGATATTAACCTTTAGCAGAGCATCTACATTTAAGTGAATGTAAAATGTAATACCTGCATTAAAAGAAAAGGCTGGTGAAAACATTAAAAAATCATGTCCTGACCACCTTTTACAGAAAATCTTTTCTATGAGCTATCTGTTCCTACAGATCACCTTAGCCAAATGTTCTAAATGTACAAGAATTACAAGGCAGAACAAGTAGTCAGCTTTGTATACAGTGGG
>NW_015164187.1:1192676-1195834 GCF_001447785.1 Gekko japonicus
CTGCTTACTCTTTATTTTTTGTTTAAAGGTAACAGGAAGTGTACACAAAAGGACATTACACCCTTTCCTTTTGTTTAATCTAAATAAAAGGTAACTCGGTCTTCCTCCAAAAATAGCTATGTACAAAACTGACTAAATCCATCTTCATCGCCGAGAAGGAACCAAAAGCTGAGTTGCAGACACAGAATCAGGAAAAAGATTGTGGTATGTTGGAAGAGGTACATATGCTGCTGTAATCATTTTACCTAGAGAGAGAGAGAGAGAGAAAGATGGGGAAGGAGGGAAGAAGTGATTTTAAAAATACTTATTTTTAAAAAATGAGAGTGGGCAGTATGACACAAAGACGAGTGCATTCAGAAACTTCTAGGGAAAGCTTCGAAGTGATTTTAAGGCAGAAAGGCCTATAACTTCACATTGCATATGTTGCTCTACTTACCATTATGGCTGGCATATCATAAAGGTCAGGGATGTTAAGGTGGGAGGGCAAAGTTCCCCACCCAGAAAATATCTATGGATCACTATATTTTTTTCCACCTGAACAACTCATCTATCCAAGCTCAAGACATTAAATTGGATGAACCAGAAATTGTCACTATGGCTAAGGCAACACATCAGTTCTTAAATGCTTGTAACAAATTCACAGTGACAGAGCCAAATCAATCTTTCTGCTCTCCTAAGGGTTTACAGCCCTGAAAATGCATCTATTTGGGGAAAACATGGAACAGATGCATTAGTTTCACTGTGAATCTCCAGAGGACCAACAGACCCTCCCAAAACTTTGACACATCTAGTTCAAGGTATTCCAGGAATTTCTACTTATTTCTCAAAGTTATAGCACTGTCTACCATGTATGACTATTTTTGTTAATGACCAACTGTAAAAGAATAGCAAGTGCTTACTTACCTGCAAACCATCTCCCATGTAATGCATTAACAGCTGCAATTGCTGCAGCTATTGAAAGGCATTTGACATACACATTGCCCTGAAATACAAAAAACCGTTGTAATTGCTTTCATCAAGTAAATCTGTTTTCACCAACTTCTCCCTTCCTCTTCCCTAATGCAGAAGACATGTAAAAAATGTAAGATTTTTAAAAGTAACAGAATCTCTTAGTAGCAGAATTACAGAAGCTTTTACACCTATGAACAGGTGAAATGTTTAAACATACTAAACATTCTAAATAAAATCTATCTGCTTTCAGAAACTTCAACATTGTTTTCCAGACTAAACTAGCATCTTACACTCATCTCTACACCTCAATGTAGACCCTCCCGGAAGATCAGTGTGCTGCAGTGGGATGGAGGAGCTAGGAAAGTTCCATTCCTCTGATGGAAAATTTAGTCTGGATCCAACCTGGTATTTGCTACAAAAACACAGCCCTGAATTGTAGAAATTGCAGTACACATCACTATCATTTACAGCAACAGATTCAGAATTCATGAAGTCCTGCTTTCATGAATAAAGTTGCATTAAGGCACAAATGTTAGAATATTTCCATCTTGCTCTTTTGTACATTGAACTATTTCCCCAATATTTGTTTGTACTAATGATAGGGATCACTTCTTGGAGAATGACAGGAACAGACAACTTTTCGATTAAATTTCAGTAACATACCTGAGCTGAATTTTTGTCCACATATATATGCACAACTCCTCCGTGTTTGTTACACTCCTCAATCACATCATCCTTAATTTCTGTATCCCAGCCAGCTTCTTCTTCACTGTAAAGAAAAACATAAGTCTAAAAATTCACTGACTCTTGTGTTTATATTAGATGAAAAAAGAAGATGATCAACTTACGTTTGAGGGTTAAACATGTTGGAGAGCTGGAAGCACTGTGTTGCAAGTGGTTGTACATTAGCAGCTGCAGCCAGTGCTGAACAAAAAAAATGCACCATGAGTTTTGTTTTTACACAAAATTCTGCGCACAGTGAAGATAGTCAATAGATTTTTTTTACAGTTTGCATTATATATTTTAGTAAAAATAAAACAAAGGCTTACAAAACTGTATATTCTACTAAATACATAAAGCAATTTTACGTCTCATTCCATAAAAAAACAGGTTGCTTACCTGTAACTGATGATCTTCGAGTGGTCATCTGTGCATTCACACCCATGGGATCTAGTGCGCACGTGCTGGATCGATCGGCATTGTAGCAAGCTCTTTAACGGATTTTCGCACCCAGTCCCTCGGGCATGCGCAGGAACCCCACCATGCATGCCCAGAGGGGTGGGCGCGGACATCCCGCCAGTTCCTTCAAACCGCCGCAAATCAACCCCTATGGAAAATGTAGAAGCTGACAGCAGCGGGGAAGGAGGGCGGGTGGTGTGAATGCACGGATGACCACTCAAAGATCATCAGTTACAGGTAAGCAACCTGTTTATCTTCGACGTGGTCTCTGTGCTTCACACCCATGGGAGATTAGCGAGCAGTGGCCTACCTGGAGGAGGGTGCTGGCAGGTCCTTACTGCGTCGCTGAAGATAGAATGTGACGTCCCATGTTGGTATTAGAGTTCTTACGGACGTCTAAGGCATAGTGCCTCATAAAGGTGTTAGGCGTGGCCCAGGTAGCAGATGTCCGTCAGGGGTACTCCCTGGAGGAAGGCAGTGGAAGCCGCAACAGCCCGGGTTGAATGGGTCTTGATGGGGCCAGGCAACGGCTGCTTTGCAATCAAGTAGCAGAGGTGGGTGAGACCCACAATCCACTTTGAGAGGCGTTGAGCCGTGATGCGAATCCCCAGCCTCGCTGGTGCATATGAGACAAACAGTTGGGAGTCACGTCTCGTTGGGCGGGTTCTGCTGAGGTAGAAGTGCCCTTTTGACATCGAAGGTATGTAATGGAGCTGGGAAGAAATCTGGGAGGAAGACCTCTGCCTATAGGTGGAACTCTGACACTACCTTTGGCAGGAACGAAATGTCAGGGACGAGGTGGACAACCGTCTGGCAAGAATGACAAATAAGGCGTGTCATGCCAGAAAGCCAGTATCTCGCTAACTCGCCTTGCAGAGGTGATGGCCACCAGAAAGGCCATTTTCCAAGACAGGAATTTCAGTTCGCAAGTCGCGAGTGGCTCAAAGGGTTGCCTCGTAAGTTGACGAAGGACTAGAGGAAGATCCCAGGGAACGACAGTTTTGACAGGAGGGTAGAGGTGTAACAAA
>NW_015164187.1:1196280-1196900 GCF_001447785.1 Gekko japonicus
ACGTGAACATGGTAGGCCGAAATTGCGGCCAAATAAACTTTTAACGATGAATAGGAAGTCCCGAGTCAGCTAGGGACAGGAGGAATTGGAAAACTTTCTCGAGGCCTGCGGAGGACGCTCGAGGGACATCATCACCTAGGGAAGAACAGAATCGCTGCCATTTATAACGGTAGAACCTTTGCGTAGCAGGTTTCCTGGCGTTCAGTAGAATATTGGCTATGCGGGTCGAAAAACCTTTGACGTTATTCTCCACGCCGTCAATTTCATGCGTGGTACGTCGTGATGTAGGAGAGGGGAGTCTGACAGGAAGAGAAGGTCCTGTACCGGAGGGTAATGGTGGTATATTCCCTTTAACAACTCGAGGACTGTCGAGAACCATGGTTGTCTCGGCCACCATGGTGTTATCAACATGCAGTTCGCTCCGTCTCGGATGATCTTGCGTACCACTCTCAGAAGCAGGGGTAAGGGAGGGAAAAGGTACAGAAGGCCTGTGGACCAGGGAAGAAGGAGACCGTCTCCGAGCGATTATGAGTCCCTGCCGCCTCGACTGCAGAACAGGGGACATTTTTTGTTGGCTCTGGTGGCGAAAACATCGACTTGGGGAGTTCCCCACCTGCGGA
>NW_015164187.1:1198291-1243632 GCF_001447785.1 Gekko japonicus
TACAGCAGAGGCCATCGTCCTGGAAGATGTTGATATGCTGCTTTGCCAACACCATGCCCTCCTTTTGAATGACTCTGGCTGCCTGAAGCTTGTCTTCTGGGAGGTGGGTCAATATTTCAGAGAACCTTTCCCAGAGAGTATATTGATACCTGCTCATGCAGGCCAGATAGTTAGTGGTTTTGACACCCAATGCTCCGGTGGAGTAGAAGCATCTGCCAAAGGCGTCCAATTTTTTACTTTCTCTGTCTGAAGGTGCAGAGTGTGTCCGTTTAGATTTTGAGGAGGATGTTACAACCATAGAGTTTGGTTGAGGATGGGAGAATAGGAATTCGGCCCCTGTCTCTTGGACTCTGTACATACGGTCCAGTCATCTTGTCGACACCGGGGCTGACTAAGGTTTCTCCCATGGTGCCTTTGTAGCTTGCAAAAGGACACTGAACATGGGTAATGCCAGAGTGGAAGATGTATCAAGCTGGACGATGTCAAAAACCACATCCGTCACCTGCGGGTGTTGCTGAACGACAGAGAGGCCTAGGGAATGGGCCATTCTTTTAACAAGATCTGTGTATGACGTGAGATTGTCGGATGGGGAGATGGGCAAATAATCAGCGACAGCTTGATTAGGAGACTTATGATCAGGGGAGTTGAGAGCCTCAGATGCTTCGGTATCGGAATTGTCTTCAATTGAATCGGAGGAGTCCTGGTGTGGCATTTGGACAGGAGTGTCCTGTTGACCAGTTAAAAGGTCTTGGTGGAACGACAGGGGTGGAAACGACTGGGGTTTGGAGGATGACTGTGTTCCAAGTTATGCTGGGAAGGATCGTCTGCAGGAGGACGAGAGAGAGATGCTGAAGGTCTCGACCTGTAGGGCGATCTCGATCTATGAGCAGAGTGGGATGAATATTGATCCTAGTCGGAATAGCACGCCAGAGTCAACCATGGCAAGGATGGTGTGGTGAATAAGCCCCATACAGATACCACATCTGTTGTTGATCCCAAGACAGAGGTGGGGGGGGGGCAAGAAGACTTGGGGGGGGGGACGGGATCGACTTCTGGACCGTGGACGTCTCAGAGACAAAGCGGCAGCCTGTCTTTGAGAGGAGCCCGTATAATCTTGGTTGTCGATATCTACAGATTGACTGTGCAGACGTGGAGGGTGACGCTGCGTATCGCATGAAGCATATCGGTGCCGACGTGGATCGATGTTGGGAGCTTCCAATACCATCGACAACGGGGAAGGAGACGGAGAAGGCTCTGCATCAATTTTTTTACTTAGGAGCTCTACCGTTTCGATGTCGGAGTAAGGACGCTCCATTTGGTGGACAGGGGAGTCCAAGACATGGATGGTCGGTATCGGTGGAGGGGCTTGGGCCTCCGGTATCGATACTGTTGTTGGAGCGGGAGGCACTTTAGGGGCATCACCCAGTGCAGCCACCGCTACTTTCCCCTTCTTTGCCACCTTAAGGGGTTTGGAAGAGCCCTTCTTTGCGGGCTTTTGCTCCTTACTTGGCCTGGACTTCTTTTTCACCGGTGTGGAAGCGGAGGATTGCGCCTTCAATGCCGGAGGCTTCGGCATTGGTTGGCCGATAACGGAGGCAGGCCTCAATGCCGGAGCCGTTGAGGTTGATGGTTTCTCGGCGTCCATCACTGAGGAAGGATGTAGGGCCGATTCAAGCAGGGCCGCTTTAAGTCACGCAGCTCGTTTTTTTCGGGTCTGGTTTGAAAACCGAGCACAGTGGCGACAAGATTCGGGTCGATGAGACTCTCCGAGACAAAGAATGCAAAGGGTATGACGGTCAGGAGGAGCAAGTTTACTACCGCAACCCTTGCACCTATTAAAAAAAGCCCCACTTCTTCTCCATAAAAGAAAAGAAGAAGAGGGAACGGTTGAGGGGGGTGTAGCCCGAAGGCCTGAGGTAAACTCCCCCTCAAAAGAAAAAAAAATAACTGTTTTTGAAGAAGAAACAAACAAAAAAATAAAGTTAGAGAAAATTTGGAAATAATTCCTAAGAGCTGTGAGGTGAGCTAACAGCGAACCGATCAGACCAACAAAGAAGAGTGGTAAGAAACACGGTGGTAAGAAAGGAACTGGCGGGATGTCCGCGCCCACCCCTTTGGGCATGCGTGGTGGGGTTCCTGCGCATGCATGCCCGAGGGACTGGGCGCGAAAATCCATTAAAAGAGCTTGCTACAGCACCGATCGATCCAGCAACTTTTCTCCTTCCCCCCTCCCTCCCCTTACTTACCACAGGTAAGCCTTCTTCCCCGCCCCTGCCTGACCCCAACAGCGAGGCCAGGGTGGCTTCGAGGTACTGGGCCCGCAAAACCCCCCCCCCCCCCCCCCCCCCGCCAAAGTAACTCCCAAAGCTTTCAAAACGTTTTCCCCCCTCCAGTCAAGTCCATTTTAAATTATCTGGTATCGTCAAAGCATAAGAGACAGATATTTAGTTTGCTTTTGTCATGTGCCATTAAATGGCTTAAATTCAGGAATGTGCAAGAAGAAACATAAATGGACTTAGAGCAGTTTCACTTGTGGAAGATCTTGTACAACACCTCCCTATATATTATAGTGCCCAGAAACTGGATAAGATCTTGTAGACACACAAGTGAGAATACAATAAGCTTGACTTTGTGCAGGTGGCTACTGCAATATTTTTCTTGTTTTCAGGACTGTGTCATTCGGAGGAGACAATAGAACCCCATTCCATAAGAGGAACTCCAGTTGTAATTGTCTGGACTCTGCTCACTGTACACTCAATGGGACTGAGGGCTCTTAATTATATAACATTTGACTCCTTTAACTAGGGAAATAATCAAATAGTATCTTTTGTCTCATGGTCAAAGGCCTTCTGTTCTCCCAAAACATACTCGTTTTTCACCAGGCTACTGTTTTGCATTTCCCCCTTTTAACTTAAGTAGTCACATATCTTATATAGAATTTTATACAATCTAGGTTATATAGAAACATCTGATAATACTAAAAACCATTTCTGCATGCTTGGAGACTTCTGTAAGCATATGGTCCCCGCCTTTTCAGGAGGAAGATATATTCTGAAGCTTCTGTGATCAACACAACCTATTCACTTGACCATTAGAGCTCATTTACAATGTTTTCATCTGTCTTCTCCTTAAAGACTTTAACTTTGAATCAATTAACAGCTCAGGTATCATTTAAGCCATGTATTACAGAAATCAAATTCAGCCTCACCTTCACTCTGCTGTGAAAGTCTTGTCTGCAAATCTAAAAAGTTGTAGAGAAAGTTTAATATCTTCTTAGAATGAACACGATACTATAAAATATCACATTAATATAGCAGTTCCCTAACTTTAGCTATCTAAAGATTCTCATTTTTACATTTTTTTTGTGGACTAACAAACACTAACCATCAGCAGCAAACACTACACATTGACTACACTTTGTAAAAGCTCTTGCAGTATCACAAGTGACCTGTGGAGACTTCTGACCTTTGGTATCCACAAAATAATGAGGACTCTGACTGGCTACATGTAATTTTAAGAAAAATATTTTTACTGTCTGTACTTGGCCTACAAGGTCAGTATCAGAAGGTAGCTGATTCTATACTGCCACAAGACAAAAGTCAAGTTCTAACCAATCTTGCCCTATGACTGAAGTCTGCACCAGAAGCAGCAAGGAATTTCCTCATTGGTTAATAATTTCTAACTAGTGGCCAGCTGAACAGCAATGGGAAGAGCCCTGCAAATATTTTCAGAGAGGCCAATGGAAGGGGGGGGGGGACACCAGCATCACACAAAACCTGAATTTGGGTATTAAAACAATTGGCTATTATTGTCTATGGATGCTAAGTGGCATCTCTCTTTGTCTGCCGAGACCTCTGCACTGGAAATTAGTGTGGAAACTAGTTTTAATTTTATACCAGAAGGAATTATAACACCTGCATTAGAACTGTACTTCCTTGGACTGAGTTCCCTGGACTGAGCTACTGGTTTCCAGCAACCAAAGAACACATTTTCCAGCCAGTGCTTTGAGGTGATCTGGAAGCCAGGTACATGCCAGTGATGGCAGCTCCAGGAGTTCCCACCCTTCAGGAGAGGGAAGCTGATGCTGCTCCCATCCTCTGAGAGTCTCTGCCCTCATTCCTGGAAAATGGTTTTTACATTACTCTGTTTTGGCTTGGTTTTTACATCACCATGATGGCAATAAAAGCCCCTCCAAACTTACAGAGGGCTCATGGACCACCTGAAGATTGCCCCCCCCCCCATGGTCCTTGAAACAGCTTTAGAAATGCTGCACGAGGAAAATTCTTTAATTCCTCTATGTACTATTAGTATTGTGTGCTGCTATACTGGCAGGCAGATACCAATAAGAGAGAATTTATCACACATACAATTCAAGATTAATAATGTGAATCTGTGTTCGTCAATATTTCAATAATGCGTCATTCAGTAGACCAGGAGTCCCCGACATGGCACCTGTTGATACCATGGCACCCACCAAGAGCTTTTAGAAAGAGGACAGGGCTGGTAGGTGCAGTTTGTTCCCAGCAGGTCTTCTGACTGGCTGTGCAGATTAAAAAGTATTCTGTTAAACAGAGCTTCTGCCTGTTGCTTTTAGACTTGTTGCTTTTAGACTTGTATACAGCCTTGATCCTGACATTGTGTGGCTGGCTCTGTCTCCTGTGGCAGCCAGTTTTGTGATTGTGCCCACAGCCCATTGTCAAAATTCCAAAAGTCCCAGCAGGATCAAAAATGTTGGAAACCTCTGCAATAGGCTATCTATGCCTTTTTATAATGATCAGAAGCTGGATAATGGAAAGCAGATGGGGGGGGGGATTTTTAATCAGCCTCACAGCACAAATGTGGAATGGGGGGCCCCAGAAACTACATATGTAATTGCCAGAGGATGGAGTTGTTGTTTTTTAAAAGAAACGGAAGAGATGCCAACAATATGTGAAAACTAATGCATGCTCCTAGCCTAATTGGTTTACCAATATCATTTAAGAATGCTCTTGTTGACATTCTTTTCTAGCCTGGCTTGTTTCTATTGACAACTTGTTTTACTGTTTTAGTTGTGGGCCACCTTGACAGGCAGCACACAAGTTTTCTAAATAAACAGACTGCTCCACAACATAGTTATCATCCAGTTTTGACATTACATCTGCACAATTAATGAAATAAATGGTTTCTTAAGAGTCCAATATCATAATACACTAACTAATCTGTTGACAGCATAAACAAAGGGGGGCTAAACTGTGGCTCAAGAGCTGCATGTGGCTCTTTCACACATATTGTGCAGCTCCAGGCAGGGCAGCTGGGGAAGCATGCCTCCGGTCTTAGTAGACTTGAGGTATGTGGGGGGGGGGGGCAGAGAAAGAAAGCAACTTTAACTTTAAATGCATTCTCAAAGTGCCCCTGCCAGCTGGCTTGGCGAAGGCATTTGTCTCTTTAAATCCCTTCTCCAAGCCAAGCCCAGCCGGCCGGCCGGAGATCCTTGGAAGACCCATTTAAAGTTTCTTTCTTTCCACCTCTCCCTCCCTCCCATTCATTTGTCTTTCTATTCACCTCTCCCTTTCTCTTTTCCCCTTCCTTCCTCTCCCCATCTATTTGCTTTCTTTCTACCACTTTCTTTTCATCTTTCTTTCTTTCTTCCCCTCCCCTTCCTTCCTTCTCCCACTTTGTTTCTCTCTCTCTCTCCCTTCCTTCCTCCCACTCCCACCATCCCCCATCTATTTACTTTCTTTTGTTTCTCTCCCTCTTTCTCCCTTTTTTCTTTCCACCTTTCTCTTCCCTCCACCCTCCCCTTCCCTCCCCTATTTACTTTCTTTCTCTTTTCCCCCTCCCCCATCTGCTTTCTTTCCACTTTTCTTTCTCTTTCTTTCTCCCTTCTTTCCTTCCTTCCCTCTTCCTCCCCATCTATCTGCTTTCTTTATTTCTCTCCCTTTCTTTCCACCTTTCGTTCTTTCTTTCCACCTGTCTCTCTTCCTCTTAGACAAATAAATATCATTAGCAAACAAATAAATATCATTAGCAAACAAATAAATATCATTATCAATTTCTTGTTTTACCTTTCGTTTTTATTTTGGTAGTCTAATTTAATGTTAATAAAAAGCAAATTTGCATATTTTTCAATAAAAATGTGTATATTTGTTCGTGTCTTGCGGTTCTCAAACACATAGGCGTTTATTCTATGTGGCTTTTACGTTAAGCAAGTTTGGCCAACCCTGACATAAACCCTTAGAGAAACCCATCAAATAATTTGTCTGATAGTGATTTAGTAGAGGTGCAGAAAACAAAAAGAGACAAGATCTTCTAAAATGGTTAAGCAACTAGCAGATCAATACACAAGTAACTTCCTCTTTATTTTAGAGAACAGATTTTACCTGCCACAGCTCCAAATGCTAGTGATCCACTCATCTGCAGAGCTTGCTGAGCAGCTGGAGGAATCTGCAAACCAGTACCTAAAATAAACAATGAATGTATAATGAGAATCAACTAAACTAGAAGGCCTACAATATATGCCCTAGTTACCCACCGACTATTCTTCTAGACTGAAAAACTTAGTTGAATGGAATGTGGTAGCAAAAAAATACCGAAAGAAAATCCAGGCTGCTTTTTTAATCACGACACTTACCTTCAGCTAGTCTTGCCATCAACTGAAGGCGACCAGTTGTACCCAAGTCAATGCCAGTCCTTTCCAATTCATCACTGTCCAAAAATGAGCTGGCACTAGATGCATCTGTACGCTCAGTTACATGACCAACTTTCATTGGCCTACCAGCTAGCTCAAAACCATTCAGTTGCTCTAAGGCCTTTTTAGCACACTCTGAGTCTGAAAACTAGAAAACACAAAATTTGAATTAGACAATTATTTGTAGAGGGCTCTGTTTCAGCACTCCTTTTTGAGACACATTTATACTTATTTGAAATTAACAGATGGCCCTGAAGAAATTGGAACAAGACCTATTTTACAAATACAGAGATTTCTGCCTTCAAATAGACAAAGTGAAACCTTACAATTAAGTTATTATCAACAGTACACTGTATTGCTACACATTACTATACATTTTATAGATGCCTACAGAGACTGTATTTATATTACGACAAAAGCTTTTTTCTTAAAAATTCAAGTTATAATTGGGGTTTTCCATATTTCTCAGCTGCACTGAGATTGTGTCAATTATCATGATTTCCCAGTCCCTTCTAATTTCTTCTCTCAATTCAATTCAAAACCTTTATTGGCATGGATCAGAGTCATAAACAGAATTTCTTCTCTCTAGAATTTGGTAGCTTTATGTACCAGCAGAAAGTTCTCCAGGAATGGAGTAGCTTGTTATTTTATTGTTATGTTACCTAATTAGCATCCAAAAGCACCGTATCTACATATGCTCCCACAAGGTATGAAAGCACGAGTCAGTTTTGCCACATTTTTTCCAGCAAGCAAATGGATACTGACTAATAGTATGATAGCCAGCCATTGCTGGTTAAGGTACCCTATACTAGTATCTGCTTCAAACAGCAGCTCCCTTACATTAAAGGGAGTTGAAAGTAAGTTTTCCTAGCACCTCCCTCCCTTTCCTTTAAGCACCAAGCTAAAACATTTCTTTCTGCTCAGCTTTCAAGTGAGGGGTTCCATTTTTTTAGCTGTTCTATGGTTGTTTCAATCCTGAGGATTGTTTTATAAATATCATATTTAAGCTATTTATGATGTTTTATGTCTTGGCTTTTATTTTAATGGCTTGCTTTGTTGTCTATTATTGATAATTTTATGCTAATTATGCTATGATAATTTATTGTACTGTTTTACATTCTGGGCTGCCCTGAGCAGATCTCTGGAGAGGTGGCATATACATTTTCTAAGACAATTAAGACCACATCTTTGGGTCTACTGGTCAGACAAAATCTCTTCCCCACTTAGCTAGGTATCTTGGATCCTTCTGCCCATGCATTTCTTCTTAAAACTGCATAACAGAGCTCGTGGTTTGCAGACATATGGTTCTGTTTTGTAAAATGGTCTCAAAGCTTGTTAAGCCTCCATTAAGAATTCCAATAAAAAGGAAACAGCTTTAAAATGGATATGGAGACAATCCCAAGGAATTTGTTTGCTTCCTATTTTTAACTGCAAGAATGGTTTTGGTAACATTCAATTTTTAGTGACCTCACACCTTCTATAGACTTTGTTTTCCAAATTTAAACATCCTATATTAAAAGTGGAAAAGACATATTGGCTAAAAAGAATATGAACTAGGAATAAGTCATTAGTCCCCAGATCAGTAACACTGAATGCACTGGTTATTTCTCTGGAAGTTGTAGCTTTTGCATCCTTGCCTTGTTCTCTCTGGAAGTTCTGAGGTGAATGTTATTTGCCCCACTGGGAGGAAGCAGGTGCAAGTGTTCAATGCATGTGCAGTATCACAGGAGAGCAAACAACACCACCTCCACCCGCTCCCGGTGGCCACTCAGTTGTTTTGGCAGCCAAATTAGCGTGGAGAGGAGGGAGTTATGTTTGTGCTTTTTACACAGTAGTAGCTACCAGGACTGACTTGCAGCTGTAGTATAGCTGCAAGTCCCTGTGGCAAACCTGTGCAAAGAGTAACATCTGGTTTCCCTCTTAGCCAATACATTTCCCATGGATTGCTGATCTGAATGCATCCTGAATGACTGTTAATGGAGCACCACATATGAGATTTATAAAATGTTGAATTTCCAAAGCTAGTTCTTCAACAGTAATGTTCTTGAATATCTATAAATGGTTAAATTTCCAATGATACTCTGTTCTATCAGAATCCATGGGGCTACTGGGCATGTGCGCTACCCTTTACGGTCTACCATATTTTAATCCCTATACCTTCTTGAAACTGATGAGGGTTAACAGAAGATAAATATGGAGAATCTGTTGTGAGATCATGAGAAAAAGTATAAACCCTCTTCACATACCCTGAAGATCACTGTTGTAACAAACTGTAGAAAGATAAGGAATTTTTAAAAATCTACATCAGTTATAAAGCTGTTAACTTTAGTGCCTGTCAAATTATGGCATTGCCAAGAACAGTCACCTTCCTGATGAAAGATCATACTCAAAGTTTATAAACTTACGGTAATGAATCCATATCCTTTGGAGCGTCCTGTTTCACTATCCATCATCAACTGAATGCTTTCAATCTGAAAGGGATCATGAATAACCATTCGTATACAGTAGCCACAATAATTCAAATTTAATAAAAATATTTTATTTATATATTTAGACATTATTAATAAATTATCAAAGTAGGTGAGAATGAACTAGCCAAACAGGATAAATATGTACTCAGGACTATTTAATGGAAGTCCAAGGCGAAGTGTCATGTTAAACTGAAATATGATCAAGAGGAGTAGGCAGGGTACACATGCATTCAACAGAAGTAGTTAAAGCCAATAAAAGGGTAACACATCATTGATTAAGTCATAGCACTGTTACAAGATCATGGCAACACTTTATACTCCAGGTTCAAGCTGATCAGAGCACTTTAAACACAGCCTCAGTTATTCAGATTTGGGAACATTTTTCACAACTGGCTGAAAATGTGACTTCAAATGGTTTTAAGTAAATTCACTCTGTAGATTTATTATGCATCTAACTAACCAGAAACTTACCCGGCCAAATGGCTCAAAAATTCCACGAAGCATATCTTCAGTTATGTTGAAGTGTAATGATCCGACATAGAGTCTCATGGGCCCAGCACTACCTTTCTGCAGATTATTTGCCATTGCTGCTGCTCTGTTTTTTTCTGCCTAGAAAAGTGATTTAAATAGTAAAGAGTGGGTTAGTCGATAGGATTTAACAGTAAATTATTCTACATTAATAGTTTCAGCCTGTGTACCAGTTGAATGGCTCTCATTTCCACATATATAACAATGAATAAGAAGTAGGACCAGCTGTTACGGCAAGGGAATTAACTGCTTCCTTTCAGCAAGAAAGGATATCACAGTATATTCACCCACTCAAAATCTGCCACATGAAGAGAAGAGATTGGATTTATACCCCGCCCTTCACTACCCAAAGGAGTCTCAGAGCGGCTTACAAACTCCTTTCCCTTCCCCTCCCCACAACAGACACCCTGTGAGGTAGGTGGGGCTGAACAGAAACTGCTCTTTTTCAAGAACAGCTCTTATCAGAACTATGGCTTGCCCAAGGTCTTCCAGCCAGGTGCAAGTGGAGGTGTGGGGAATCAAACCCGGTTCTCCCAGATTAGAGTCCGCGCACTTAACCACTACACCAAACTGGCTCTGGCACTGGCTGAAGGGCCTTCCATGAGTCAGGAACAAGATTTTGGAATTAAAAGCCACTGTTGTCACTGATCATATTTAAATTAAAAAGAAGCAGCCTGAAAATTAGTTTAACAACTTGTTTTCAGTGTTAGCACTTGCCTTCCATTTTACTACCAAATGCTGTATAATTAGCACAAATAATCAAATAAAATAGGTGCATTACACTTGCTTTTATTATTAGCTCCCCACATCCTGCTTAGCTGTTTTGAAACTAAAGCAGCTGCCATAGCCCATCCCTTGTTCAATTAAAAAAAGATATATAGGTAAGTTGCGTCTATAACTGATGTCATTCAAATGGTCACCTGTGCAAATCAGATATATGGGGCCTATGCTGAAGCTGCTTCTGACATGTTATTACTCTACCTGTGATTTGGCACTCAAATCCTCTCCCCCAAAAGGAACTTTTGACTCTATGTATGTCCTGTGCAGCGTTCCGTGCGCCTTGGTGTTTAGTCACGCTGGCCACATGACCACGGAAACGTCTTCGGACAGCGCTGGCTCTACAGCTTTGAAACGGAGATGAGCACCGCAACCCTAGAGTTGGATTCGACTGGCTTTCGAGCAAGGGAACCTTTACCTATGTCCTGTGAGGAAGGACAAAGTGATTTCTATTTACTTCATTCAGACTGCCACTTGCAGCTTAGCTCAAATGACAGTATCAGCTGCAACAGGGAAAGGGGCAAGTTGTGGAACCGCACAGATGGCCACTCAAATATCACTAATTACAGATAAGCAGTGTATCTTTTCTTCATGGTCTCTGTGTAGTCCCCTGTTTAAGGACAGGTGAACATTGGACGCTATCTACTATGTGAAAGATAAAGTCCATCTGGGGTAAAAGATAAGGTCAAAGCACCATTCTATTCGAATGACAACTGAAGAAAGGACAGCAGAAATGTCCCACTGCACAATGAGCAAATGTAGTATTCACCAGAAATAGAATTTTAAAGGAAAGCAAATGCAAGTCACAGGATATTATGAGTTCAACCGTTTACCCAGTAACTTTCAAAGCAGTAGATACAAGCTCCAGGAGGGAACTGGAAGATGAATAGATGGCTGAAGTAAGGCCCTTTAAAATATTTAGTCAAGTCACTGGAAAACAATAGACCACAACAACATGCCAAGCAGAAATAGCTGTCAGGGTTACTTTCATGGAAGAGCCACATCCAACTGATGAAATGTGGAAGTAGCACAGAGTAATTTATTTTTATTTATTTATTTGATTTTTGCCCTGCCCCCCCAGCAAGGCTGGCTCAGGGCGGCTTACAGCAATATAAAATGGTACAATAAATAATAAAACTAGACAAACAAATTTAAAACCGTAATTATACAACTTAATAAAGTGCTAGCACTAATTCCTCAGGCACAGTCAGTATCATAATTTACTACAGATGTCCCAGGCACTTGGGTCAGGCTATAGTTAGATCAAGCTATATTTGGGGGGACCAAGGGGGTTGGGCTCGCTCCCCCAAACTGTTAGATGTCAGTGGAGGCAGTGGTGGTGGCGGCTCCAAAAGCCTGGTGGAAGAGCTCCATTTTACAGGCCCTGCGGAACTGTAACAGGTCCCGCAGGGCCCTGATCTCCTCTAGGAGTTCATTCCACCAGAATGGAGCTGCCACTGAGAAGTAATGATGCTGTTATTGGATCCAAAGCCAGCTGAGACATGGAAAGGTTTTCTTCCCCATTTTTGTCCCAAAGAATTTTCATAGAAATGGCTCCCAGAAGTACAATGGTATCTTTTATGCTTCATCACTGTGTCAAGAAAACTGAACAGGAAGATGCTCAACTCCTTCCCCAGCAGTAATACTCCACCGCCCCCCAGGTCTGACTACTAGTTATTCCATAAAGCTTTGGAATGCTCTGAAGCTGCTTCTGCACAGATCAGGAATTTACACAGAGACTAACAGAGAACATAAAGCTATCAAATTTCCCTGGGTAGATTTCTGAATACCAATAAAGTTAACAGGACTCAAGATACATTCATTAAAACCTCTTCAAGGTATTGCACATGACCTTTACTGATAGAGCTACAATACAACTTTGTGCAAACTTACTTGAGATGCCTGTACTATAATCGGTACTCCCAACACTCGTTGTCCTGTTAATCCAATTGCCAAAGGCACTGAACTGACATCCACAAATTCTACATAAGCAATTCCCTTGGAACGCCTGGAGTTTCTATCAGAAATCATGCGTACATCACGAACCTAGGAAGAGCAGAAAAGTTAAAGCAACATATTAATCAGAATACACTTAACTGGCATACATGTTCTATAGTCAGAGTACTATATGACATTACACAAGCAGTCAGCATGGAATTTCATTCCCTAATTATGTTTGTCATTTTGGGCCACACGTTTTATTTCTTTACATAGAAAGTACTTCCATGAAGAAAAAGGTGTAAAAACACCGTGTATGCCACTGAAGGCCTCAACAAGCAAGCATGAGTTTTGTAACATGCACATATGGTGAGAAGCCTCAATAAGCATAGGAAACATATAGTGTGAGATACACAGTCATACCCAATTACCTAAACATGATTTTTGGATAGAAAATTTAATGTTTGAAGCCACCTTTTGAAAGATTTACATTATTTAATAATAATGGTGTCACCCCCCCCCACCTCCACATTACTTCCAGCATTGTTTCTAGGCATCCCCTGGGCCATGGGGTGGTATTTCAGGAAGCACAACACATTGCAGTTGGAGGTAGAAACTTTGTACGAGGCAAGCAGAGCTCTGTTGGCAGTATTTTGGATCGGACACATTTTTTTAATGCCTGTGTAGATACATACAAAATCATGCAAGCAGTGTAACAATGTCAAGTGTAGTGAATAATGCTTCAATGCCCTGCATAGCTACCCCTAAAGTTCTCAATGAACTACTCATATTCTACCTCTAATTACTGAACTAATCCCAGTAGTATGGAGTCTTGAGCTGTCCTGCAGTACTACAAAGTTCATATCTTAAAACAGTTGGTGCCAAACTTAAATCCATAAGGAAAAATATTCTTCCTCTTTCTCTTTCTAAATCTTTTACTTTCAAAAGGATATACCATTAAAAATTATCCTTGTAACTTGGTCTCGCCTCTGCTCTATAATCTATCCTGACCACGTGTTACACTGGGGGCAGAGGCCTGCCCAAACATTTCAGTGGCAGAATCTCGCAAGTCACTTCAGATGCAACCAAATTACTTATTTTATACAAAAGAGGCCTTGGCAAGATCCATTTAATTTTGCTTTTACAGTGGCAGGAGGAATAGCAGAATAAATTTTAAATTCTTTAATCACTCACTTTTCCTACAGTAGAGAAAAATTCTTCCAGGTCTCTTGGCCTAATTCTTGCAGCAAGTTGCATACAGAACACTGTTCGAGCATCTCTCTCTTCTGGAGTAAGATTATCAATAGGTTCTCTGAAGAAAAAAAATCAATAATTTGAATTTCTGATTTTAAAATGTTATGTGAGCATATTCTGCTAGTGATTTAGACAATTTACTCAAACAGATGGATCAACAAAAGGTTCTAAGACAGAAATCAAATGTAAGTTGTTTCTCAAATATACCACATACACAGCTTTAACAAGGAAGTCTTCCACACAGGAACAGCATGTTGTGGCTTCCTCACTGTTGATGCGCCTGCAGTTGAAGTACAGCAGCAATGCATTGTGCAGGGGGTTGGACTACATGACCCTGGAGGTCCCTTCCAACTCTATGGTTCTATGATTTGAAATGACAGCTTTTCCTGGTTCCCCTGAATTGCCCCCAAGGCTACTAGCCGTTTTGCAATAAAAAAATAATTGGCACTAGAATATTCTTATGTCAATTTACTGTTGTACTGGTAGGTGTAGCAGGTTCTCTGAATTCCCAGCTTTCTTTCTTTGTTAAAGAAAGTCTCTGGTCCCCTTCCCTTATGAAGATATGCCTTTTCTTTCATCTCTGCAAGAAAGGGGGCTACAGACTTACTTTTTTAAAAAAACGGAAAGCTGGGAATTCAGAGAACCTGCTACACCCACTAGTATAACAATATTCTAGTGTTATTAAAATAAATGCCTCCCAGCAGCGGGGATAGGAAACGGCTGCCGTATGGGCCAGAAATCCAAAGCCATCCAGGCTTTACTGCAACCTTTTCCAAAACTTCAGAACAAGGCAGGTTTCAGAAAGATCAGAGGAAAGCCAAAGAACCCCTCGGAGATGCATGAATGCACCATGATACTGTGGGGAAGCAAGAAAAAAAGATTCCCAAAAGCACTAAACTTACAATGGAGAACAGGAATAATTTCTACCAAATACTCATTTGATTTCCATCCTGTATGTCTTTCCTCAAGGAACCTGAGTAGGGATGTGCATTCGGTTTGTTTAAACCGAATGCACCCTCAAAAATGGCCCAAAAGACCAACAGGAACAACATTTATATAGGCCCTGCCCTGTATAAATTGATGGTGCAACCGCATTGGACCACTCATACCACACAGACCTAGAAAAGAATATTTATAGCACTGGAAAAAATGCAGAAAAGGGCAACTACAATGATAAGAGGACACTTTCCCTATGAAGAAAGGTTAAGGCGCTTGGGGATCTTGGCTTTGAGAAACAATGACTGAGGAATGGCATAAGAGGTTTACAAGGCTATGCAATGGCACAGAGACCTAGAAAAGAATATTTATAGCACTGGAAAAAATGCAGAAAAGGGCAACTACAATGATAAGAGGACACTTTCCCTATGAAGGAAGGTTAAGGCGCTTGGGGATCTTGGCTTTGAGAAACAATGACTGAGGAATGGCATAAGAGGTTTACAAGGCTATGCATGGGATAGAGCAGGTAGAGAAAGAAGTACTTTTCATCCTTTCTCACAAGACAGGAACTCATGGGCATTCAATGAAATTGCTGAGCAGTCAGGGTAGAAGTTAGAACAGATGAAAGGAAGTACTTCTTCACCCAAACAGTGATTAACACATGGATTAACACTTGTGGCTAGTGGCTATAGATAAGAAAGAACTCTTGGTCTCTGGGGCAAGTGATGCTCTGGTGCTGGGGGGGGGCAACCCCCTCACCTCTTTTAATAGTACTGGATTCCTTATAGTTTTTTAAAAAAAACTCCTGAACACCAGCCACCAATGGACCACTGCCCTGATCCAGCCTCCATCACCACCTCTTGTGGTAGTGAATTCCATGTGTTAATCACTGTATTTTTTCCAGTGCTACAAGTATTCTTTTCTAGGTGTGTGTAGTCTGAGTGGTCCAATGCAGTTGCACCATCAATTTATACAGGGCAGGGCCTATATAAATGTTGTTCCTGTTGGTCTTTTGGGCTTGCACTGCCACAGTGCCACTTGCTCTGGAGTGTGCCACTTGTTCTCATGGCAAACAAGCACCTCCCAAGACAGTTCACTTTCCCTGAGATTCTGTAGGAGAGACTGACTGCTGGGTGCTGCCTGCTTGCCTGCCTCATGGAGGTAATGGAGGTAACCTGTTTGGGTGCCCATAGAATTGGGCCCACTGGTCCAATGGCTTTGGGACATGGGGGGTTATGTGGGGAGAGGCTCCCAAAGCTACCCTGAAAATGTGGAGCCTCTCCCTCAAGCCCCCTCCCCCCCAGAGCCACTAACAGCACCATAGGGAAAAAGCAACTTTTCCCCCACCATAGAGAACAATGGAGAAGATGGGGGCAACCTGTTTGGGGGCCTGTAGAATTGGACCCCCTGGTCCAATGTTCTTGAAACTTGGTTGGTCTCTTGGGGAGAGGCTCTGAGCAGCTACCCTGTGAGTTTGGAGCCTCTCCCTCAAACCCCCTCCCCTCCAGCCCCCAGAATATACCCCATGTTTTCGCCATTTACTTCAATGGCCCATAGGATATAATTGGCCCAAAATTGACATTCAGCTGGCCAAAAGACTCCCTAATGGGCTTGTACTGCCGAAATTTACATGTGGGAGTCTTTCTGCCAGTTGAAATTGATTCTGCCTATTCGGCCTAATCCGAATCAGCTGTGTTTGTTTTTTTGCACACCCCTAAACTTGAGAGGTTATATAGGATTTCCAGGTCCTCCAACCCAGGCACTGGCAAGGCACATACCATCTTAGGTTTTAAGCAAGTTAACAGTATACTCTAACCATAACCTGGATCCCTTCATACCACAGTCTCCTTGCCACATCCCATGCATTTCTGAGGATCTTCCAGCACATAAGCATAATGGCACTTTCATACTTTAAGAAATCATAAATAAAGGTTTATTTTTGAGACTGAAGAAAGCCATTACAAAACGTTTTGATTTCCCACGTTAGCTGGGAGTGAGCTCTCAGATCAGCACATATGGCCATAGCTGGGATCCCTCCACAGATCCTATGCCTCCTTTTTATTTTATTTCTTAATTTGGCCGCACCCAAAGTTTGGAATAGTAGAAAGGTATTTATTTCTACAACCTAGGAGACAGAAAGAAATCTCAGTGCAGCGAAGTGCAACTGATTTTGCCATTATATAAACACCAACAGGAATTGTCCAAGATATAGGATTGACATGTCAACATATCTATCTCCGACTTTCATATCTTTATGCCCTTTCACTATGTTTTCACCAGAATTCAATCTAGCCAAACGGGAACCAAATAAACCTAAGTCTGTTATTTCATCTGGGCTATAAACCGCATCAAAGATGACACAACACCCCCAATTTCACCCTCCTTAGACAATATCTTCCCAAGTAACTATTACCCACTGATCTACCAATGGTTTTAAATTTTCAGCTTCAATTTAATCCATTTTGAGAAATATCTTACTCCCCCCCATCATAATACTTTTGGGGTATAGTCCTGAGAACCCAGCACTTTGTTCTAGCTATTGGGTCACATCTCAGTATTGGGCTCTGGCACCTGGATCTAAATCCCCAGATAGGTGGGGAATGTGCGCTACTCTTAATCTGCCCTGCTGCTTAATCTGGGTGCCCTAAAGACAGCACTCTGCTCCCCCACCCCTCTCTCACCAATGCTGCTTTCTCCTTCCTCTGACAAACCTTACTGCACATCACTTATCAGGACAGGCTCATATGTCTAATTTCCTCTTTCTTCTCCCTCCCCGTTTCTCCTTAGAATAGTAACATTTGCTTCGCTTAGGATTTATTAGTTTAGGACTTGTAGAACAGTTATCTAGTGTGTGTGTTACCAACTATGTATTCAGTCTGCTAATTACCTTTGCTATTATTCTGTTTAATAGATTCTTAACTTTGAAATAGTACCTGTTTATTTCTAAGAATCTGCAACCCATGATGTGGTGTTAGATCAAATCTTGGATGCTGGTATACGCCTGGCAGAATGGTTCCAAAAAATAATCCTGAGCTGAGACACATATGTATAGGTTTCTAACATTTGGGTAACATTCAGAACAGGATTTCCCCCATCCTTCTCCCTAAAGTACCTGTTTCTCCATCTCCAAAACTTCCATTTAGCTGTGACACTGTCACAAGTATGGATACAAAGTCCAAGCTTTATTCACTCAGCGGTTACATAACATATGCCTGAGTTACACCTTTGCTTCCACTCTTATTGCAAATAAGGGTCCCCTTGTTTGGGCAAACTGTATAGAAATACTACAAAGGAGAAGTCAGGAGTGAGCTCCTAAATACTGATGGAACTCTGATTTATGCAAGAAAATCTCACCAAACAAACATAGGGAAAGCACGGACACTGGATTTGGCAGCACAAAGATGTGCAAGACACAACTAGCAAAATCTGGCAGTTAAGATGAAAGCAAGTGGCCAGAAAGACTAAGGTAGCAAAGGTCAACACAGTGGCTCTGTTCTGTCTCTGTCGCCCACTCGCTTCACCACTCATGTCCCAACCTCCCGGGATACAGGCACCACCTGCATCTTCTTGTATGCTGGCTGCCTGGGGCTGAATTGGAAAGGGTCAGCTTTATCCCCTGTACCCAAGATAGTAGTTTCTTGCTTTGTGGGAGCCATCACCATGGAGCAAGAAGGCAGATAAAAGGACCAAAGTTCTCTTACCTTGCCCTTCTTCTCCCTCCCTGCATGAAAATATTTTGCAAGTCAACATGTTAGTATATAACTAATAAGCCAATAAAATGCCATTAGCACCCCAGAGGTGTAACACAGTTGCCTTTCACACCACAGGACAACTAAGCATAAGCAGAATCAAAGGTACCAACAAGAAGAATATGCACATTCAGTGTTTGGGGCATCGTCAGTATGTTTGGAGGCATGTTTGGTCCAACTTACATAATAACAACCTTGGTAGGTGCTTTCTAAAGCTTAGGAGACCTGGCCCATACAGAAACTGAATAAAGTTTGCCCGTCAAGAATTTGCAATGAGACTTCCTGTAGTGGCTTTTTGTTCCTGAGGAAGGACCAGAGACACTGAACAATACCTAGGAAAAGTGTTGATAACTATTCCAGACTTCATTGTTTCCCTTTGAGAAATTTCTATTCTGGACTTTGTTCTTTCCCTTTGGGATATTGTGGACTTTTGTATTTTCCTATGATGGATTACATGTGTTGAATTACCTGTGTGTTGAAGGCTCTTTTTGTTAACTTTGGTGCGGGTTTGTGCAGTACACAGTTGTTATTTGCTGTTTTTTTGGCCATTCAGTGTTTGGGGCATCGTCAGTATCACTGCTATGCAGTACAACAATAACTGCATGTATTCGCTCTTTCTGAACCATCAGATATGCCCACTATCCAACACAATCTGTAAGTAGCACATCAATATAAATAGTTTGAAAGTAGATTTTAGAAGCTGCAACTGTGAATAGGATTTGCAAAGAAAGCATCTGGAATGCCTTACAACATTCAACACTGCATAGCTAATTAAAATTAAACAGCAGAATTCAAGCATACCTCACAGGACTCTTGTCTTTTCTGAATGGACTTTTGCTCCTGGAGCGCCGTCTGCTATGGGGGGAAAATACGCAGAATTATGAAAGTTATAAATATTAACATAGTCAGTTAACTGCCCAAAGTAAAATAAGAAAAGGAAACCTTATTTTGATGCTGTGAGGCAAGCCAATCTTTCCTCTGATGGCACTGTTGAATTTTGGACCAGAACTAGATGTAAAAAAAGAAAGTAATATTAAACATTGCATACATGTAACAAGCCTATAATTTACTTGTTGGCTTGAGATGTACTATTAAAATCAAGCTTATTCACCGATATTTCAATTATGAATCACCACCAATAACCCAATTATGAATCACCACCACCGAGATACTGTCATACCACTATGGTCATATTACTGCAGATGCTACATTACTGGCCTGAATAGTTCAATTTCCAATGATTAAAAAAAATCAGCCCAAGATAAAAATACCCATAGAATTTAAGGTAAAGCTCATATTACTATAAAAGTTGTTTTAAAATGTATTTTTTCTTCAAAAACAACTTACTAGGGAGTTCTGTAATGTCCTCTGAAACGACGTTCTCTGCTTCTAGAACGGCTACGTCTGCGTTCTTTACTTCTGCTGCGTTTCCTTTCTCGGCTTTTGCTTTTTTTCCTCTCACGTTCACGACTTCGTTTGCGTTCCTTACTTCTGCTTCTTTTCCTGTCATGACTACGACTTCTGCTCTTGCTCTTTTTTCTCCTGAGCAAGAAAACACAACATGTTCAGGTATCCTGTTTTCAAAGGCAGCAAGCATGAAGAGCCAGTTAACAGGCCCTGGTAATATCCAGATGGAACTGTATCAACTGTGTTTCTATTCTGCTACCAAGTCCAATCAAGGTGCACCTTTTGACCTCAAAAGTCCTAAACAGTTTAGGTCCAGAGTATTTGAAGGGCCTCCTACCCCAACCAACCTGTAGGTAAGAACTTTCTGCAGAAACCTACTCTATCTGAAATACATTTGGCAGAGTTCCATGGAAAAGTCTTTTTAGCTGCTTCCCCAAGCTGCAGTTTCCACAAAATGAAACTGATACGATACATGCAGATCCTCTGGAGGAGTCTCAAACTTTTTTTTAATTCTGGAAGGCTATTAATGTCTAATTGATACCCTTTAATAATGCAGCCTAATTTTTTTTAATATTTAAAAAATTTTAATATTTAAACATTTTTATCTCTATAACTATACTTCAGTTTTTCTTTAACTATGTTTGAGTAGAAAGGTGATATAGAAGTAAGCTAAAATAAATGTACACTAGGCCAATTTTCAAGTAGGGTAGAGCCAACAAACTCATTTAAATATATTTGCATATGTCGTCAACTTAATATATTGCTGCCGTAGTCTTTAAATGCCTATTTCCTTCCAAGATTAAGCAGGGGTTTCATTAACCATGTAAGCAAGATACAACACATAAGAAGTATCAGGTAACCAAGATATACCACGTTGTTTTTGCAGAAAATCACAACTTACTCTCTCCTGAACATTTAGTGAGACTTTCCTTTCATTCTTGCCTGAGTACACTAGATGTGCACCATAAGGACATTATGCTCCAAATGGAGGAAGAGTTATTCCCATTACAGCCAATGGTTTAACCCACTTCAAGTTAGCTATTTGCTTGTTAAGGGTCCTTTAAACAGTAACAGAAATACTTTTAAAAGTAAATTAAATGTCCTATGGAATTTGGGTGCCAAATGTTCTGGAATGTTACTGTTTACAAACAGGTAACCTTATGTCATGCCAGAAGGCTAGATGCAATTACATTAAAAATGTTAATCTTTGTCCATATTATTTATGTTCTCTATATGGCTTTTGAAGAGTTAAGAAAAGTGTTCATTCAATTACTACACTAGCTTCAATTTTTTCAGATTGATTTCTGAATTTCAGTGCCATAAATGGCTTTTAACTGTAGTTTTCTAGCAGTGTGTACTCAATTTGTCCTAGGTGCCAGTATCTAAACATAATGCATCTCACAATACTTAACAGCTAGGATCCAGTGATACACAAACAAGAAGTACCTGGTGCTGTTCTGCTTACACAAGCACAAGGACTGCAGCAAGACATAGCATTTTTAACTTAATAAAAGTATGCATATATATCAATGCACAATAGTTTGTATTATTTGTTTTTGCAACCATCAGACACTATGAACTATGCCTTGCACACACAGAAAAGACAGTAGGGACAAAACTGCTTTCATGAAACAGGCTCCATTATTACTTTGAAGTTCTCATTTGTTTTGAAATTTTATTCATCATAGATTCTATTCCTTTGCACCTAAAAATTCTAGGTAATAAAGAAGTGATTTCTGAGAGTTTGCACTACATACCATTACTTAAAGAAAACAGTTGGTTAAGGAACTGTTGGGTAGCCAGTTTTAGAAATTTAACATTTATGGTTCCTCTGGTACAGCTAGAACCTAAGAGCCCAGTGACTGTCTTTACAACCAATTTAAACAAGAGTTTGGGGGTTCATTATTTTTTAATTCTGTAAGATACTGCAACATACACATTAAGAATGTCAAATAAAATTTTAAAAATCATAATTAATTCTTTGTCATAGTCACCTGTAGTAAAACTGCCTCCAGGATGATGCTGAGCTTGACACAGTTAGCAGAGGTGGCATTTAGTGAAGCATGCTAAATTTGCCTCCAGTTTTGGGGATTAAGCCATGTGACCCATTCTCCCCCAAATTAGGATGTATATGGGAATTCTGTCATGTGCAATTAAATAAACTGTCATTAAATCTGAAATTTTCACTAACCATAATTTGAGGGACAGAAGTGATAAGACCAAAAATCTAGGCAGCATTCCTTTTCATGTCTCTTCTAAACAAGAGTTCATTCCCATTCCTATACCACTTTATAAGTGCTTTAAATTATGCAATACTGATTTGCTTTTTAGTCTGCTAGACATTTGAACAGCCTTAAAAGGGGATTATAATTCAAACTATAGCAATGATTGTGACATTTGCCATGTTTACATTCTACAAATACCTTTTCCCCTGCACAGAAAGTAATGGTTTTAGTTTCAAGATTATTTACTTCATAATCTAGTTATGTTTACAAATGGCATAAATAACAGCAGTATTCTTATAACAAATATTTCAGTACAGTACTGCAACACCATGAGAATAGTCAACTGCTATATAGCAAGGAAGATCAGGTCAAAGCTCTTTAACACTATCATTCCCTAGAAAAAGACAGTGATTACTTAAATTTTGTTCTTTGCAAGTGCAAGGGCATCTGGACTACTCTATTTTCCCAGCCAGCAGAGGGGGCAGCAAGGATCATTTAGGGTACTTCACTCCCAAGTGAAGGAATCAGTCACTATAACTGTTCGCATGGGTACAACAGATTTGCAAAATACACCTAACAGGCTACCTATTATTGCAAACGTTGTCTAAAAAGCCAAAGATTACTTATTGTGTTCCATATCAATGAATGCAAAGTGATAACTGATCATGATGCATTTAAGGGCACAGCACTAAAACATTTTTTTTTCATCCTGCATTTTTTTTTGGTATAATATCGGGGCATGGGTTTAAGATGACTAGAAAATGTCTATAATAAAGGAACTTTGTAAAAGCGCTGAATAGATAGCACAGAGCATGTGAAACTCATGTTTGTCAGACTTCGCTAACGGATAAAATTATTTATGATCTCCGGAGTTTTGGCCACTTGCTACATATTATACAGCAACATTTCCTTGAGTATCAGGCACCATTTATTTACTCCATTTATATTATGCCTTTCTTCCTAATGGAGACCTAAAGCAGCTTACACTTTTCCATTTGATCCTCACAACAACCATGTGAGATAGGCTATCCTCAGAGTGTATGACTGGATCAACGTCATTCAACAAGCTTCCAAAGCAGTAAGGGCATTCAAATCTGCATCTCCCACATCCTCATCTGAAACTCTAAGAACTATTAACACACTAGTACTCTTCCACAGTCAGCAATATAGCCAATGAGGTAATGTTTCAAGCAGAAAAATCCCTCCTGCCCCATCTATCAGTACTACCACACTAAAGCACCGTGGTTTAGTGGCTAGGGTCAGACTAAGATCTGGGAGACCTTGGTTCAAAGCCATGGAAGCTTGCTAATCTACCTCTCAGGGTTGTTAATGAGGATAAAATGGAGAAGGGCAGAACACTGTAAGCCACATCAGGTCCCCACTGGGAAAAGTAGAATATAAATGAAGTCAATAAAAATTGTTTCCTTGAAGACGATGGAAGAAATTGAGCTGAATAAAACCTGGGCTGAACATTAGTCCCTCCCTTTCTGCAGCTAATTTACAACTTAGGCTGGAAGTGCAAGCCTTTGATGAAAACTTTGGGCAAGAGCCAAAGGGGCTCTTGACCCTTGGCTCTTAGCATGTGGTCTTGCGTATACTACTGTACCAGTGGAACCATCAACCGCTTAGGATGTCCTTACAACTCACTACCTGCCTTAAGTCTGTATTGGGGAGTTGTTGGTGTATGAATGTTTTTGTAATCTTTATTTTTATATTTCATTTTGCTATTTTGAATCCCCAGTGTGAGAGAAAAAAACATTCTAAAATATATACCCTAACTTAAAAGCCCTCCTACCCCAGCAAAGCAGACAGAAAAATTAGTATTCAGAACAATTTACTTTTCAATTATTGACAGCATGTATTCTCCTGGGAAAGTAGTTTTTCCCAGGTTAGTGGCAACATTGGAGAAATAGCACACACACACACACAAAGCTTATACAAAAATATCACACACAACAGACTTACAGGACAATGGAAATTTAATTTCCTAAATAAGAACAAGCAGTCACAATATGGAAAAATTTCTTACCGCTTCTAGTCAGTGAGAAACTATAAATGGAGGTCTAACTGTTCTACTACTACCTTTGATATTGTGTACCTGCTTTAACTCGAGCAAATATTTTTGGTCAGTGTATTTTTGGGAATTCTACACCTGTGTGTCACTCTAAAATATACATAACCGTTTGTGAAGCTGAGTTTTGCAATACATTGACTAGGTTAGAAATTCTTGGCCAAGATCAGAGATGCTGTTCCGAATGGCCATTATTATGACAACATAAAAGGATATGAAATCCAAGTGTATCATGAAATTCCAATATATAATCCAGGTATCTAATAAATCCATATTTATTTCAATTCCATTGATTTGTGGTCAAGAATGTGGTCAAGAATGTAAAGAACCCATCAAGATGGAATAAAATACCTGCTTTCTAGGGGTCTTCTATTAAAATGACTGAAATCCTTCTCCCTTTTGTCAAAGCAAAACATTTAGTTTCCATCTTTTAGTTATTTATTTCAGGAAGCTGCAATTCTCATCTTATGCCTATTATTTTTCACTTTATCCAAAGGAAATCAAAAATCCACCAATAGCAAACCTAGAATACTACAAAAGTCAGGACCATTCAATTCAAAGCAGGCATAACATCTCTTCAACATCTCAGCTACTGAACCAACCTGCAACTGATGATTAAAAAACAAAATGTGGCTCAGAGCGGATTGGACAATCTCACGTGTATGCAAAACAGAAAATCTTGTCAACATATGAATTCAAAAAGAGGCTTTCCCAAAAGCTCTCAAAAGGTTTAACCCAGAAACATCTAATCAAATAAAACAAAAGCAATGGGTTTTTGCTTTGTTTACAAACATACTATTTTGTGCTGCATCCAGAAACTTGGCCAAGATGTCCAATAGACCACACAAGAAAACTGTAATAAAAATCTTGTTCTACTGGTTGGAAGCAGTTTTATATCCTGTGGTACTCTGGAAAATTTCAACAGAAGAAAATTAAGAACTCACTTCTTGCAAAGTCAACATTGCTTTGCTAGTGATTTTGAAGTAGTATAAATCTTCAGTGCTTTTATCAAAGAACTGCATAATGCTTTCAGCTTTGGTAAGTTGCAGGCAGCTGACTGACCTTGGCCAAGCTTACCCCATTTTATAAATATATGGATAAATATATGGATGTTGATTAAAGATACTAGGTATTTGACACAGATCAATATCAATAAGCAAGCAGTTAGGAATGACATAACCAAGAAGACTGTCACCCCCAAGGTATTAAAAATATTTGAAGAGTAAATATTCAGTAGAAAATCTTCCTTCATGGTAAGAACATATAAGAATTTCAGAAAGCTCTTTTACACGCTATGTGGAAAGACCATCTGAAAACTGTAGGCAAGGCTAACACTCTCTCCATGACATGAATAGCATCACTTTTATGCTTGGGGGTTCATTGACTGAATATTCACTGGGCACTATGTACAGCATATTGCCAAAAGTGAATATATGAAAAAAAAACCTTAATCAATGGTTATCAGTCATGCTTGATACCTAGTGTCTTCGTTAACCAAGGAGACCATGTCACTGATGCATGGTATTCCAAACAAATACAAAAGAGGAAGTTAACAAGCTGCTATAATGAAGCACTCTCTGGATAGCAGGATGCAAATTCCATCCCATGTAGGTCATAACTGATATTTAGAAAGAATATGTACTTGCCACATGGATGACTAGATGTCCATCATCTCAGCATGCAGAAGGCAACATACTATAGCAGCTCAAAAATATGTTCAATTTATTACCATGGTGGAGCTGCCCTGGATAGACTTGTGCAGATAAAGGAATAGGATACCATAGAGAGGCAGCTAATTCCATTGTTCAGAATGAGGTGTGTCTAATGAGACTAAGGAGGATTGTCTGAGTGCTTTGCAAAGAAATGAATGTATTCCTAAGCCCAGCAAATTATCTGAGAGCTGAGATGTTGTCACTTTGTTGACAATAACAGTATACAGACAACCTCAATCACCTGGATAGGAGGCCACTGGGAAGCCCCACATAAGAGCAGTTCATAATTATTGTTAATGTTACTAGTTACCAATTGTACACTGATAGGATGCCATAGCAATAGCCCTGCACAATTTCCTTGATCCTGCCTCTTAATGTGCTATGAAAACTGAAACAAATTTCCACTGTGATATTTAAAATTACCTGTAATAGTGTGTGATACTTTAATGTGTACTAGCTTTGTGTAAGATTATTTTCTACAATGTTATCACTAAGCTAAATTCTCCCAAGAGAACACATGCTGGGGTCAATTAAAAATAGGCTGGCTATATTCATGCAACCATACATCTTGCATGGAATTAAAATGAGGTATGCATCTGATAGGAAGGAGAGGGATATGTTTAGCCCTAGATATATTACCTCACTAGAGAGATGGCCAACTATTGCAAAGTACCTGATGATAGACTAAATGGGAAAAACTTTGATGTATAATATGCAGCAGGTGGGCCAAAACTCTGGGCTCCATATGCAATTTTATCCATAAGCTAAGTCTGAAAAACAAGAATTTCACATATTACATATGTTTTGCACCATCTATTCAGCATTTTTACAGAATTATTCCCAAAATTTCATTGTGGAGCTCTCTTTAGTCATTCTGAGCACAAATTAAGCAAAAGGTTTCCAAGTTATGGCTCCAAACTTTACTTCCTTTAAATTCTTGACAAAGACATTAAATACTGCCAAGAAATGTTAGTCTGAGGTTACTGGGGATGTTGGCTAGCTAAAGACGTGAATTAGAGAAAAATAGTAATTTCAGCTGTTTACCCAATGGCTTAACAAAGGGTTGAATCACACAGAGAGAAATTCTGCTTATGGAACTCTTTTGCTCCCCTCCCTTCACGGCAACCCACACAACTCTCCAAAATGCCTGCCTCTGATATTCAGGTGACCCCCCCCCCCAGCAATGCGGAGTTCCGTGTATGAGGAGAGAAACAGCAAAGACTACTCCTCAGAGTAGAAAACATGGGCTAGATACTATTCATAGCCTCCTACCTGTTGGGAACAGAATGTAGAGCCTTGCATCATCACCAAAGATAAGCATCAAAGAGGCAGTTAAATAAATATTGCCCCAACTGATCATGGCTGGTTGAAAGGAAGAGATTGCTTGGCTAGTTCTTGGGCAGCTGACTGCAAGACTATTGATGCTTTGCAACTCCAAACAGCTCTCTTGTAAGATTATTTTAGGTGAAATGTCTGTGCATATTTCCTGTAGTATATCACTACCATCATTACCACTCTGAACAACTGAGAGAATTAAAATGCTCCAGGCAAACATTAGAGTAGGGAGCACTGTGGTAAATTTACCAATATATCCAAAGTAAAGGCACTTCCCATAATACAAGCTGGTATGAACTCATATGGGGAGCACACTTTTGTAATGCAGACCTACAACAACACTTCTACTTTATGGAACATTAGCAACTTTTTAAATGGTTTTGAGCCTTAAGCGGTGAACAAACTCAAGCATGTTTCTTCAATAAAAACATTTCACTGATAACCCAATGCAACAGTAAACAGCTTCCAAAGTGATTATGCTAATCACAATACGCAACAGATTTAGACACAGAAAGTATCTGCTAATGAGAAAGGTGGGGAAAACTGCTCTTCCACCATTTGAACTGGACAGGGAAGAAAGAGAAAAGTTTCACCCATAAAAAAGGACCCTGTTTTCACTTTATAAAAGTAAGCCTAATGGATGGTAATTAGAGGTTTCAAATTGTTCTTCAAATATTGCACAGGGAAAGTACTTTCCCAGCTCAGATTGCCTTCACCTGCACATGGCAAAACACATTAGGCACTTACAAGTATAATCAATAAGATATGCTACATTTCTGAATTTTGCACACATGCTTTATGATAATTTAAAAGGGCGAACACATTTATGGAAAACAGCTGCCTACGAAAATGTAAATTAAATGCTACACTAGAAGCAATTGCAAATACAAGTACCAGCATATTCTTCTCTTTTTAAAAAAATTATTGATTTTTCAACTTCTCTGAGGGTCAAACTAGTCAAAATGCTAGGTGCTCCACAGTCAAAGCTCTCAACCATTTTTCCCCCTTAAGCAGCAGCCATGTGACAACTAGTTCATATTAAGATTGCACCACAGGGGAAGAGAAGGAACTCACTTTACATGATGGGGGTTCTTGCCTACAAAAGTTAATACAAGAAATCTATTTCACTTAGCTTTTAAGCTGTCATAACACTAGTAAGCAAACATTTATGCTGCTTTAGGTTTTGTAGATATTTTTAGACTTACTGATCCTTGTGAACTACCTTTAGCTTTTTAAAAAACAAACAGTGGAACATAAGCACTGGAAACAAGGTATACAGCAAGGACTCTATGTATCTCCTGTGTAGTACCTCTTTTTTCACACTGGGTATAACTCGAAATGCTCTGACCTGGATAGCCCCAGCTAGCCTGATCTCATCAGACCTCAGAAGCTAAGCAAGGTCGGCCCTGGCTAGTATTTGGATGGGAGACCACCAAGGAAGTCCAGGGTTGCTATGCAGAGGTAGGCAATGGCAAACTACTTCTGAACATCTCTTGCCTTGTAAACCCTACAGGGCAACAAATAACTCAAAATATATTGGCTGCAAACCTGAAACTGTGAGAGGGAATGACTGGCTGCCACACCTACTAATTCTGAAAGGCCAAGGCATACACTAAAGAAAAACAGTAAAGACTTACTTCTTGCTGCGCTCTTCATGGCCATTGGCACTGCTCAATTTGTTCTCATCCTAAGCAGGGTTGATAGAAGAACATCGTGAGGACGAAGTGGAAACATTTCAAGTGGTCAAAAGGGTAATGGGAATAGGGATAAGAAAATACAAAACAAATTTTTTAATACTAAATTATTTTACAGTTAAAATGGAGGGCTAATAATTTACATAGACTTGTTTAACCACTTTGCTGCTATATTTAAAGTAATAAAGCTATAAAAACAAAAATTACTGATTATGAAAATATTTAAATTGTATATATTTCCTTACATGACTTAAGTTATCCTGTAGTTTTCAGCACTGAAGTGGTTAAATAAATAAAACATAAAAAGGAAGTTTCATGTTTAAAAGCAATTTTCATGGACTATGATCCCTTTTGACCAGTACCAAGGCTATATCTCTGCCTAAGCCCCAAGTGGCCAAGCTAGCAGCCAGCCACTATCGATTTCCTGTGACCGATGCCATTCCTGAGATCTTCGCCCATTTTCGTTGGAGGGTTGGGACTGTAAGAGCTTGATGCCACCTCTGTCACACATCTCGCCCTGAAGCAAACAGGGATTCACACTGCTTTAGTAACGTCGACTCCCAAGTCAGTCATCAATAATCCAACCAGTCCAGCCTAAATATTCCCTATTTCCATACCTGTTTACATGGAAAATATCCATGTTAAACTAGCACACATGATTCTTAATATTACAAGTTATGATTCATTTCAAAATATTACATAACTACTAATTATATAAAACTAAACACAAATTTTAAAAGGTTACAAAGACTTGTTCAAAACTGATACCGCATACCTGCACTAAGCATATTCCAGAATAGACTACTAATTGTTGTTAAGTTTATTGTAGTTATCACACCAGTTACACCATGAGTTCAACTGCTACATTACTTAAGTTTATATAAATTTGTGAAGCCAGTGCTACTGCATGCAAAATTCAAGTTTCACTAACATCTGGTGAAAAAAGACCACACTAAAGAATCACGTCACTTTAGTGTCTGTTTAGATCTGACCCTATGTACTAAACATTCAGAAATTTAGAGAAATCATAACAAAATGAGCAGTTTCTAAATTGAATAACTAAACAGAAGTGTACTTCCACAATGAATAGTAGACTGTGATACTTTGCCACACTTCTAATAAAATGTGAACTATTCAGGGATCCAAGAATTTTGGAAAGGTCTTTCGCACAACAGCTGATTGCCACCTGTCCTGTTAAAGACTAATCACGGGTCTATCTTTAAAAGAAGAACAGTCACTCTTCTTGCATTAAGCAGGCTAAGATTTGCTTGCCATGAACTTGGGGAAAGAGGTTATTCTTGGAACCCTGCTATTTGCCCAAACCATTGCATTCACCTTGTTGCTATACCAAAATGGAGCTGGTAGTTTTTAGGAGAGTGTTTTTGTTTGTTGGTCGGTTGAGTTTTACCTAGGGGGACCACGGTACAGCGATACGTCACTCAATTACTACCTTATGATTGACAGTTCACACTGGAATCAAAGGTGAATTCATGGGAGTAGAGGTGAGATATCGTTAGGCAAGTCTACAAAGAGAGATAGATGGGCATTTATTCATCACGCTGAAGTGAAACTACTGCACAATATAATTACATTAACAGCATATAGTTACTTGTAAGTTACATGTAACGCACGTCCAATAAGATAAATCATGAGGGCTCCGGGGATGTTAGTTTACAGTTCAGCAGTAGTTTCATGAATAATGCTAAATGAATATTGCTAAAGACCTTACAGCACATTTTCTCACCTTCTTATAAGGAGCCTCAAGCATTGCTTCAATATCAATATCATCAGCCATTTTTCAGGACACCTAGAAAGAAGAACAAAATTATTTAGTTAAGAAAACTACTTAACCATTGTTTTGAAACAAACATCAAGACATTTAATGATACTTAGGTGACAAAACTGTAGCTCATGCAAGCAACTAGCAAATTCAGCCAAATAAGTGGTGTAAACACCAGTATTTGATTTGCCTATTGCTCTCTGCAAAACTGGATTTACTTCATATTTTTAAGAAGCACCCTACAAACAAGCATGTTTGCTATTCAGATCTATTAAACACTCACTGCTTTAGAGATTTACAAGTTTTAGAAGACATTCAGAAGAGCTTGTTTGAGACAATCAGCTGCAGACTGTATTCCCCCCCTTAAAGTCGACTAACTGTTAAAAGGCTACAACATACTATTACAATCTTCTGTAGACTTCCTGGCTAAATAGAACAGGATTTCACACAGAAATTACTGCATTCAGCTCATATTGCAGTTGCTCTACAGCAGGGTTTCTCAACTTCTTTGTACCATGACGAGCCCAGGCTTCGTCAATGGGCAAGCAACATACAGGCCGCAGGCCTCAAGCAACCCCTAAAAGCAAAACAAGGAAGAACATTTTAAAGTACCCGTGTTAAATTTGATTTGTAAGCTATTATCAAGCTTTTTGAACCAAGGGTAAATAATGATCCTCACAGCTGAACAAGTTGCTGGTCCACTTAACTTTCTGTATATGGAATGAAACCAAGTTCTTGAAGGTACGTATATTCTTCTAGATACCCTCCCACAGAACTTCCTCTAGGGTGCTCATTTAATACACACATTTGGTGGAACTTTTAATGCTTCTTACTCAACTTATTCATTTAAAAAAATTCACAGAAGAGCTATCCTAGAACTGTGAACCCACAATTCATTGTGTTGTTCCTTTACCTCCACCAAAGTGTGAGAAAAACATCCCTTTAATGGGAAAAAACTCATTACAGCTTCAGATTAGAAGTGCCTCCCAAATTTTTATTTCTCATCACATGAGATCCACCATGAATCACTGACTTATTGGGTCAAACATTTAAAATAGATTAAATAAATAACCCCAGAACCTCTTGCATAGGACCAGCTAATAGCCTGCTGATAGCATGCTACTCAGAGACTTCTGAACTGATCAAAAAAGTACTTAACTGAAATGGGAAAAGGGATTACCAAACTATTATATCTAGTGTTGCAGCCAATAATAACTGAAGTATTACCCTTATGCCTATGAAAAGATACTGGTTTGACTAAATTATGCCATATCAAACTAAACAGATCAATTAAGATTCAAGTGTTAGAGTCACTACTAGCAATTCTTAACTGGTGACTTTAACATTTTTTATTAGAAGCAAACAATTACATGATGCAAAACATGGCAATATCATATGGAAAGAGGTCCACTGTAGCATCTGGGAGAAGTGCAACAGAAGCCCGGCCTTAATCCATAACTCTGACAACCACAATCTTTCCCAGACTTGATTATAGAGCACAATTCCTAATTCAGGAAGCACAACTCACTTTTGATACCTGATTGCAACAAATCAGAACAGGTGTCCAATATCAACAGCAGTCCTGATTGAAACGTGTTGTATATCAATAAATTCCTAGTAAAGGATCTGTTGCCAAGACCAAGTTGGAACACCAAAAAAAAGTTACTGAAAACAAGGACTGTGAACAAATCAAAGACAGGAAACGAGAAAAAATATTGCAACTGAAGACAATTACCTGATCAAACAGCAGCATGTTATTCAAACTGCAGAAAGACTGAGAACATACACCACTTCCCCAAGAAAGGAATACCTATCTGAAAATATAACTGTGGCATGGGGGAAAAACCTGTATTTTAGAGAAAGCTGATTTGCTTTAAAAAATTAACATTTTATGTTTTTCCAGCTTGACCCAATAATTGTGTATAGCTTTATGGCAAGAGGAAGTAGGTATCATGTACCAGAAACACTTTTAATTAGGAAACAGCAGGCTAAAGCTATTATTCAAGATTATGTCCAGCAATGGATAATTCCAGAATTGGTCATGTTTTAAGACGCTGTGACAGGCAAAGTAAGTAGGACTAGACAAAGTTAAAAGGAAATCTAATAATGATGTCAAACATAGCTCATAAAAAGTACAAGAAAACTTGTAACAGCTAACAGTTAAACAAAAAAGGAAGTCACTAAAATATACTACCTCCTCTTTCGATATTTGAGAAGAACAACAATTCCAAGATGACCAACACATTATACTGCTCGAACTTATAACCACAAGTGGCAAATTGAAGAAGAGTTGGATTTATACCACGCCCTTCACTCGGAGTCTCAGAGCAGCTTACAATCACCTTCCCTTCCTCTCCCCACAACAGACACCGGGTGAGATAGGTAGGGCTGAGAGAGCTCTGAGAGAACTGCTCTTGCGAGAACAGCTCTGAAAGAATTAGCTGCATGTGGAGAAGAGGGGGATCAAACCTGGTTCTCCAGATTAGAGTCCACCACTCTTAACCACTACACCAAATTGTCATCTCAAGTACTAAAGATCTGTTCAATCAAGTACAAAACATGCTTTCAAAATATAAAATACCTTTCAGAAATGTTATTAAATATATCTAGCAAAGTTATATCCATAGGTCCATGCCAATAATTGAAAACAGTAATATGGGGGAGGCTGATATAGAAGTAATATCCATTACATATTGAAGATCAATTTCTTATCTGAAAAGCTTAATTATATGTGGTAGCATACCCCTAGGATATTGGCACATCAGTTCCCTCGCATATTCAAAATAACAACTGCTATTTTGGAGGGACAAGAAGTTCCCCAACAGATTTAATTCCATCCAAGATGGAAACATAAAATATACAAACTACTAACGAAAAAATGTGCTTCATTGACAAAACTTCTGAAAATTAAACTCTTACCCTAAATGGGAATGACGTAGCATAGAGGAATAAGAATATGAGTTGGAAGACACCCTTTCAATCTTAAATAAGCCAAACCTGCCAAACTGATTGAGATCTAATAACAAAACATGATTGGATGCCACATGAACAAGGCTTATGATAGCACATTTCCTCCATTAGTCATGTAACTGCAATTCAAGGAATAGCTACCACTTTGCAGATTCCAAACCTAGTTTAGAAGGCAAGGGCAAATAATAATTTGCTAGTTCAAATAGCAAGCTATGGCTTGTACAAAAACTCCTTCATGTAGCACCAAACCATGCTTTCACACTGCATCTGAATTAAATATTTGTGATGTTTTGGCAAACAACTGCAGCCCAGGGCTAATATTAGCCAACACCACAGTTTTACATTGTTGTAAAGGGTTACTGTAGCAATGAAAGGCTCACACACATACACACAAAAGTATTGTTAACAGAAGGCTGGAGAAAGCACCTCAGATACAAGGTCACAATCTGCTGACGACTAATCTTCCCAAAGCATAAATGGAAGAAGCGACATAGATAGCCCAGTATTTTTTTAAGAGCAGCACTCAGTTAACATGCCCACCTATACCTGACCATCTAACTATTACTTCTGAAGAAATAAAGCAAAAAACACAAAATTCAAAGTATTACCGGTATTTAACAGAAGGTTTCAAGTGTTACTGTGTACTATTAAGAGCATTTTACTACAATTATATACAAACACGAATGAACCAAACTGTGTCATAAAAGACTACATGTGCAGCAATTTTGGAAAGCAAAAGAAGCTCCATCATATTGCTGGCAAAATAAACTTTGGGAATATTTTGTGCTTAGCCGAATTTCTACAAATACCTGTGGGGAAAATACAGCAAGTAAACAAAAATTATTTCAAGCAACTTGGTTTCCTATATTAGAATATTTGGCAAACAGTGGTATTGTACCGAAAAATCCTTACTATGAAAAATTGTTACATTTTTAAGTTGCTATATAATATGTTTGTTTCTTTAACACTGTAATTATTAAAAATATATGATCTTTATTTCTTCTTGTATTAATATGCTCTCCTAAAGTTATGTATTGTTATATTTACTGACATAAGGTTAAAATTGTTGTGTTGTTTGTTTGTTTATAAAGAATAAAAATTATGAATTGGAAAAAAAGACTACATATGCAGTTTAAAAACATGGTGGACTTTTAAGAATCTATTTTCAAAAACATTAGATTTAAAAACATTTCAATTGCACCATGCATAATTTTTTAAAAATTCAATTAAACCAGAAACTTTATTTATTTAACTTTTATCCCGCCCTCCTCGCCAAGGCAGGCTCAGGGCAGCTTACATAAAAACAACAAAACAGTATACATTTTTGTATAAAATACATATTAAACAATTTAAAACCATTAGTATATCGATGGCAGCATAATATAGTAAAGTACATTTAAAACACATTCAGCGGTGCAACCACTCTGAATAGCTTCAACTAGACATAGATTGGCACAGGGCCTGGCTAATCAGGGCAGCTCCTACCCGAATGCAAAAACCTAGCTTTTAGACACCTTAAAAAGAATTTATTATTTTCTGTCACAGTTAAAAGCTGCATTTTGCTATATAAAAGGCAGAACCTTGTTGCAAAATATTAAAAATGCTAAATTAGCTTAGATGTATTATTTCATGGCAAATTATGAATACATAGCTATGTATTATGAATACATGGCAATGAATATGAATATGCAGGGGAAACAGTTCTGCACAGAAGCTACTGAACTGTTACTTTTGTAGAGGGTAGACATTTTAGACCAAGAGCTGAACAGTGGGGACTCTTACCCTTTCGTCTTACTAGACCACTACATCACCACTTCAATACCGTTTAGAAACACCTCTCAACAGCCAAAGTAAAGTAGCATATAGTGTGGGCAGAAGGGCTGTTTCAAGACAAACAAGCCCAATCACCCTTGCACTCAAAGACTTTCCTTTGGTTACCCTCACACATTCCACCAAAGCATACGTTTTACAGGATAAAAGGCAGCATGATCTAAAACTTTGAATTAATACTCTTACATAGCACAAAGGCTTTGTCAAATACAAGCCAATGGTTTTGTTCGAACAGACAAATAATATGTTAATTTTAAAGTGAAAAATGTGACGTTAAGAAAGGTTAACAATACATGACTAAAATCTATCCACCTTGACAAACGTTCTTTAAAGGGTGTCACAAAACCACTACACGCATCCTGATGTATTTACCTTTGAAGACACAGGGCAAGGTTCGTTTCCCCTCCCACCCACCTGACTTCCGCTAAATAAGCTCCACAAATTACCCCCGTGGTAAACAAATGTTCTACTCCCCTCCGAGTTGCTACGAATTTCCCATTACTAATCACCATTATTCTCTCTGATGATCATTAGCCCTTGCTGAGCAATTATTGAGAGGTTTTAAATCCTTTCCCACAGGAATATTTAAAGCAGTGGATAAAATTCTTTAGGAACTCTATGGTAGAAGATAGCACTACCATCTGGATAGCGACAACCACCGGGGCCCGTAAAATCTCACTCGGAAGGATCCGAAGAACCCTCCTCCCATATGACTCTGCTTCCCCATTTTTCTCCCCCGGTTGCATAACAGATGCCTATACCTGCGCATAACCGAGGGGATTGGACACCCAAGTCTTGAGAGGCCAGGCTCGGGCACACGTCAGGGAAAACGACATGCCCGCCATGAAGAAGGCCTCACACAATGGAGCGCTTGCCCGCACTCGCTTCGAGCCAAGTCGAACGCGTTCGCGCCCCCACAGAGAAGCCAAGGAAGGGGAGCCCAGAGGCGAAGGCCAGTTACCTGCGCTGCCGGGAGTCGCGCTTCTGGCTCAGGTGTCTGTGAGGAAGGCGGCCGCTACCGTTGTTTGCTCGCTCTGGCTCCGGACGTGCTGTGGAGGGAGGGAGTGTCGGGCCCCCACAACGGCGAAATTCTTCCGTAAACGAAAGCGGCTAGGAAACAAGGAAAAGACTGTGGGTCTCTATAAAATAAACGGGAAAAGCCAAAGCCAGGGAAGCTTCCGAACAAGAAGATTCACGCTAGGCTTTAGCAGAAGCGACTGCTCCCTGAAATGGCGCCCGCCGCGTCTTGGCGCTCGGAGGAGGGTCCGCGCAGTCGATACGGGGATGCCCAAAGGTCTCTGCACGGGCTCTCGCGAGATTTCGACAGCACAAATCCTGACGTGCTCAAGAGCCTGTGCCAGTGCCAGTCAGCAATTGTCGCGAGAGCTGTTCAACCATGGGTTATGGAAGTGTATCCGAGGTTCCTGGAGTTTTCTCCAACGCAGACTAATTTACGATCGGTAGCGCTCTCGCGAGAAATCTCAAATTATGACGCCTCACAATAGAAAGGTCGAAGTTTAAAAGTTCAGGGTGACATTTACGTCTTGTAACTTCTTGCCGAAATTATTGTCTTTTCCCGATATGCGTATTTATGCAGAAGTAAATGTCGCTACGTTCAATTGCGCCTGTTTCCACCCTTAATAATTTAATTAACTTTTTTATTTTCTTACAGTTTATGCATTCGACACACTGGTTTTTGGCTCACGAAACATGATGATGTTAATCTTAAAGGTGTCACAATATTTTTATTTTGTTTGTAGAGAACTAATGCTGTTACTGCACCACAATTTTACGTTTGTACTCGTGTACAAGTTGCTTATGCCTTTTAAAAATCTTAATATTTGGAGAGTGCTAACACTGATTATTAAAGTGCATATATCTGTCACATGTAATTTAAATGCCAAAATATACATGCTGATAAATTTATAAACCAGTTTAAAAAAAATAACAACAACCCACTCCTGTGTACTACAATAGGGTAGTGGGGCTCAAGACCAATGTTCCCTTTAAGCTGTGGAGTCCTGTGAGCAAAAAATCTACTTTGTGAGCTACTGGCATTGAAGTTGTGAGCAAGCGATTTGGATACTGCATAAATTAGTTTGCTCTGGAGCCACCCTTCCTGAGCTGAGACTAAAATGTGTGAGCTAGAGGCTAAAAAACTGTGAGCTAGCTCACACTAACTCAGCTTAGAGGGAACACTGCTCAAGACCCTTCCACTCTGATTTCCAGGAAGAGGCAATCCCTCCCTCTCCCCCCATGCCAGGTAGTGTCATGAAGCTGTAGGAGTCCAGTAGCACCTTAAAGGTTAACAAAATTTGTGGCAGGGCATGAGCTTTCCTGAGTCACTGCTCACTTCAAATATAGCTAGAATGTGAATCCGTCCTACACATTGGAAAGTGGAGTGATTTCAGATACCAAATGACATTAGCAGTAAAGTGACAATAGCAAGTAAATGACAATAGCAGACCTGATTGGATTAGGTGTGATATGCTGAGGGGTAGTAGGCATAGAGAAATCAGCATTGATAATGAGATGGGAAACCAAGATCTCCATTAAATCCAGATGGGTGCAGTGTCTAGAGGTTCATTATCAGTTGCAATTCAGCAGTTTCTCTTTCTAATCTCCCTTTGAAATTCCTTTGTAAGAGAACTGCTACTCTTAGGTCAATAACTGAATGTCCTAGAAGGTTAAAATGTTCCCACAGTGGTTTTGAATGTTGTGGTTTCTAATGTCAGACTTTAAAGTCCATTAATTCTTTATTGAAGAGAGTGCCTGTTTGTCCTGTGTAGAGTGCGTAAGGACATTGCTGACACATGATGGCATAAATCACATTAGAGGATGAGCAGGAGTATAAACCTAAGATGATATGGCTGACGTTGCTGTGTTCACTGATGGTGTTGCTAGGACCTACATGAGAGCAAAGTTGGCATCTTGGTTTGTTGCAGACCTTGGTGCCAGAGTCCATGTTACTGTTAAGTAGTTTATCATTGTGGGTGAGAAGTTGTTTTAGGATAGCAGGCTATCTGTAAGCAAGAACTGAAACAAAAGGGGGGGGGGAACTCAACCCAAAATATATCTGTGAACTAAGAGGGTCAAGCTAACACTATATTATATAAACATATAAATGTTTATTAAGGGGTACATGTTAAAACATACTGTGGTTAAAAGAAAGAGTCTAAATTTCAGACTTTAATTGCTTTTCTAATACAAATACACTTGACGGGTAAACACTTTTTAACTTAGGACCAAACATGTTTCGGCCCCTTTGGGCGTTCCTCAGTGGTCACTATTCTCTGTATTATGCTGACACACATCCAAAATGCACGTGTAAAAGGTTTTTGTACATTTTAGTAATTTTAATTTTAGCCTAAAATATAATTAAATTGGTCAACAAACCTGGTATCAGAGATTTCATTGGTCAGGATGAGTGTCACCTCCATCAAAGGTAATGATCAAGTTGCAAGCGGCTACACTTACATCATTATATAGTGAAACCTGGGATGATGCAATCACCCAATTGCATTGCACAATACTTGCCAAGGAAGAAATTACAAGGTGGGAGGGGGTAGACACGAGAGAGACAGAGAAAGAGCAGCGTGGGGGGGAATAACAAGGTCAGCATAAAAAACTACAGAATAACAGGTATAGATGTTTTCAAAGACAGCAAGTCCAATCCACTTCTTCATTCAATCCTAGGGGAGCCAACGTCTATAGATGGTGAATCCAAAATAACTCTCTTTTCTGGATGTAATAATTTGAAGAATTGACATGGCTATATTTATGGCCCAACATAAGCTAGTAGCATAACAAAGAGACCGAAACTGCAGTCATTAATGATGTACTGGACTGGTTGAAGCTGTAGGTTCCATTATCTCCCTTGGACCTGTCTTGTCGTAGACTATTTGTAGGTACCAGTCTGGCTCTGTTGTTGTTTTTTACTTCATTAAGTGAGTATTGTTGTTTTGTATTGGGATTGAATCATCCTTGATTGAATCACCCCAGAGACTGGCTGAGCTTGGAGCACAAGAACAATAGCCAACCAGGACTCTGGAATAAACCAATCAAGGAGTAATGTTATGTAAATAGCCTATCACTGGGAGTGGGGGGTGTTTGGGTGTGACAACTGCATGCTATTTAGCAGAGCTGAAGCTCTGGAGTCTTGTCTTGCTGTTGCTGAACTCACAAATAAAGTTGAGCTGATCACTAGATTTGAGCCTGCTCATCCATGGAATCCACTATTTAACAATTGTCATCCAAATAATGACTGTTGTAAATCCTTTAGGTGAGAGTCTGTGCAGGGAGGGGCCATGGCTCAGTGGTAGAGCATCTGCTTGACATGCAGAAGGTTCCAGGTTCAGTCCCAAGCATCTCCAGTTAAAAGGCTCAAGGTTGTGGGTGATATGAAAGGCCTCCACCAGCCACAGCCAGTCTAAGTAGACAGTACTGACCTTCGTCTGATTCAGTATAAGGCAGCTTCTGATGAGGAACTGGAGCACATGCAATTGTAACATAGTGCTTGACTGTCAACTATGGATTCTGCTATATGCTTTAGGTGGTAGCTGGAAGCATGCAAGTAGCCTTGGTGCCCTTGTAAGGGCAGGATAAACATTTTGTAAATAAATAAATTCCAACGCATTCCAAGGACAGAGGTAGGAAGGATGTTGACAAGCTTGAGCATGTCCAGAAGAGGGCAACCAGGATGGTGAGAGGGTTGGAATCCAAGTCTTATGAGGAAAGGCTGAAAGAGTTGGGTATGGTTAGCCTGGGAAAGAGAAGGCTTAGAGGGGACATGATTGCAGTCTTCAAGTATTTGAAGGGCTGTCATGTAGAAGATGGAGCAGATCTAATGGGTGGAAATTATAAGGGAGTCGTTACCGGCTAAATATTAGGAGAAACTTCCTAACTGTAAGAGTGATTGAGCAGAGGAACAGTCTGCCTCGGGAGGTGGTGGATGCTCCTTCGCTTAAAGTTTTCAAGCGGAGGCTGGATGATCATCTTTTGGGTATGTTGTAGGTATGTAGGGCTATCTTTCAGCTATGCTCCTGCAAAGTGCAGGGGGTTGGACTAGATAACCTGCAAGGTCCTTTCCAACTCCAACATTCTATGATTCTACGATTCTAAGTATGTATGGTGCTGGTCAGAGGGTTTTCAAAATAAGATGGTGCTTATGTACCTATTATATAGTTATACAGTGATGTTCAGAAAATGAAACTATGGCATAGACATGCCCATGCTCACATTGATGGTGTGGTGAAAGTTGCTGAAGTTGTGGTAGAGTGTCTTGAGAGCTTCCCTTCCATGTCACCAGATGATGAAAATGTCATTAATAAATTACTAATATAAGAGAGTTGTTAATGAGTAGGAGCTGAGGAATTGTTGCTTTAAGTCAGCCATGAAAATGTTTGCAAATTGTGGTGCCATGCAAACTGCATGGCTGTGCCATTCGTCTGAACGTATCAACTGTTGCCACATCTGATGTGGTTGTGGGCAAGGACCAAGTGGCAAAATTTGGTTTGCTGTGGTATTATGAGGGATAAAGTGTTTGGTGCATAGATGTACTGCGAACACAGTGAAATAAAGTGGATTACATAGAATTGGAATGTACTGACTTCATCTAAATGACCTTAGGAATGCCTTGAGTTACAAATTGGAATGTATTAAAGCAAGAATGACTGGCTGTTTATACAGTGCTCATGAGGGACAACATACAAATGTTCAAACAAAAAGTATCACATTTTCAAAATGGCAGTTAAATGCACTGGATGAGTTATCATTCTTCACCCAGGCATTTAACATTAGAATAAGTCTATATAAAGTCTTGTTATTCTTAGTGGCCATTGGGATTAGTTAGGAATTGGATCTTCAACAATAATCTCCAGGTTCCAGGATATAACTGTACTAAAAATATTTTAAACTGAATATTGCAATACAACAGGTTGAGATTCTGCACCTTGATGCATAAGCCTCAGAATAAACCTCTGTCCTTGGAATGTGTTGGCATTTATTTATTTATTTACAAAATGTTTATCCTGCCCTTACAAGGGCACCAAGGCAGTTAACAATTTAAAACATACATGATAAAACTACATTTTAAAACCTTTAAAATCAATCCCCTGCAACACATATAATTAAAACAATTAAAAACAGAGTTAAAACACATACAAACATAAAAACAGCAATTAAAACACTGGTTAGGAATGAAGGATTATTGTGGGGATGTATGAAACAAAAAAGTCTTCATCAGCTGGTAGAAGACAGCAACAGAAGGGGGCAGACAGCCCTTTGGAAAGAGTTCCAGAGCTTTGGTGCCATGACCAAGAAGGCCCTCTTCTGGGGTTGCCACCTGCCTAATCTCAGAAAGCAGGGGCACCCAAAGCAGGGCCTCCAAAAATCACCATAGTGATCAGGCACATTCATAAGGGTTACCATAGAGTTTTGCCCAAAATACCACAGCATTGCCACGCGGTGTCCCCTACATGATGACATCACTTTTGCTTGATGTCATCAGGCCGGGGACGTTGCGCCAAATCATGGCTGGCCACTGGTGGGCAGGAGTCCACCAAATCAGGGGATCCCCTGTTCCCACCTGGGGGCTGGCAACCCTACTTCTAAAGTTTAGCCCTGCATAGCACACATTGCAGTAATCTAGTCTAGATGTAACCAGGGCACACACCAGAGTGGCCAGATCTTTTTTGCCCAGTAAAGGCTGTAGCCAACCAGTCGAAGCTGGTCAAAGGCACTCCTGGAGGCAGCTGCCACTGGCTTATCCAGTGATAGGCCTGGGTCCAAGATCATTTCCAGACTATGGACCTATTCTTTCAACAGGAATGCAACCCCATTCAGAATGGCTGACACCTAAAATCCCAGATCAGACCTTCCATGCACCAGTAGCACTTCCATCTTGTCAAGATTAAGCTTCAGTTTATTAGCCCGCATCTAATCCAAAACTGCCTCGAGGGAGGGTTTCTGCAGCCTCCCTGGGATCAGCTGGAAGCATGAAATAAAGCTGAATGTCATCCACATATTGGTGACAGCCCAGCCTAAATCTCCAGATGACCTCACTCAGCAGTTTCAGCTAGATGTTAAAGAACATAGGATACAAGATGGAACCTTGTGGGACCCTATAGGCCAAAGGCCAAGGGGCTGAGCAGCAGTTCTCCAGCACCACTTTCTGAAACCTACCCTCTAGGTAGGAGCAGAACCACCACAGAACAGTGCCTTCCAATCCCAGCCCAGATAGGCAGTCAAGAAGGATACCATGATCAATGGTACAAAAGGCCACTGAGTAGTCCAAGAGTAACAATAGAATCACAATCCCTCTGTCCATCTCCCAGCACAAGTCATCCACCAGGGTGTTTCAGTTCCATAACCAGTCCTAAACCCAGATAGGAAAGGATCTAAACAATTTGCCTCATCCAGGAAAGTTTGGAGTTGCCAAGCCATGTCACCAGCCCCCCCCCCCGATGTGTGCTGTCTGCTCTCACTAGTAAAGGTAAACGTTCCCTTGCTCGAAAGCCAGTCGAGTCCGACTCTAGGGTTGCAGTGCTCATCTCCGTTTCAAAGCCGAAGAGCCAGCACTGTCCGAAGACATTTCCGTGGTCATGTGGCCGGCATGACTAAACACCAAGGCGCACGGATCGCTGTTACCTTCCCACTGAAGTGGTGCCTATTTATCTACTTGCAATTTCTTGCTTTCGAACTGCTAGGTTGGCAGGACTGCTCTGACTACATCTTGGTTAATTTGCTCTGGCAGCCATTTTAGGAGCTAGCAATGTCATGCTTTGGAGAAGGTGAGGTCAAGGTGCTCTTCAGGTTATGCTAATGAGTGGCCCAAACTTTGGACAGGAGACTGATTAACTAACTTGACTGAATTAGGAAGGGAGGGCTTCCGAGTTCTGCACATGTGTCAACAGAGATAGATGCCTCATACTACTCCTCCGAGAAAACAGTGAAATAAAATGTAATAACAACCGGAGTTAATGGAAGATAAGCAATAAAAACGAAACCCATAGGGAGCAGAAGCTCTGAAGAGTAATTATTGGCTGGGCTTGGTGAGTTATTTTGTGTATGAACTTATTTAAAAGATGGGTTTAAAGCTGCAGTTAAAGCAAAGATAAAATGGTGGCAAAGAAAGAGCTTAAGGAGCTGACAAAACTAATAACTAACATGGAAACAAATATTGGAGATGATATTAAAGAGCTTCAAAGTAAAGTGGACCACTTAACCAAGGAAATGAAAGCAGTTCAGTCAACTGCTGATCTGGAAAATACGAAACATAATGAGAAGGAGTTACAAGAACTTAAGAGAAGGGTTTCCTCTTTATCAAACTGACAACACAGAAGGAATCTCAGGTTTTCAGGAATAAAGGAGAGTATCCCAATTAGAGGAATTGAAAAGACTTTAATTGAATGGTTTCAAGAGCTTGGGATAAATATTATGGAAAATGATTTGGAACGCGTCCACAGAAGTTTAAAAACGAACCCAAAGCTGGAGAAAATCCAAGGGATGTTATTATTGCCTTCTCAAGAGAAAAACTGCAAGATAAGGTCTGGAAACCCCTTAGGAAAATTAAAGGCTTACAACTTCAAGGACAGAGGGTTATACACATCTTGATTTATCACCAGAGACTTTACAAGAGGGAAGATTGATGAAACCGTATGCTCAGGAACTGTTTAGCAATGGAATTTTATTTTCCTGCGGGTACGCAGCAACTATCTTAATCTTCAAGGATGGAAAATTGTTGAGGGCTAAAACCCCTTTGGAAGCGGAGAAACTGCTTGAAAAGCTTAATATAAGATACAAGGACTGAAAAGGGATTGGAAAAGGAAAAGAAGAAGAGAAGAAGAAGATGAAGATGGAAAAACAAATGGACTGAGTCAAAATGTTACTCAGTGAAGAGGGAAGAGGGAATGTTATGGTGAATTAAAAGTAAAGTGGGCACTGGCTCTCTAAGAGTATAATGGATGTATGGTATTTAAGGTTATGTTTGAGGTAGAGATGGTTGTTGAATTGGAAAATGAATATGAATACAGGGGGGGGGTGTTATAGTTGTAGGCAGGATTTATTTTAAGACCGAAAAGGGAGGGAGAAATGGAATCCCTTTCTAAACCCTCAAGGAGGGTTTTTTCAAGCTATAGGGGAGCGTTTGACCAGGTAATAAGAGAAAATTAAAAGAAGGGAATTACGGACCAAAGAACACACCAGCTCGTATCAGGCTTTGATCTCCTCCCGCAAAGAGGGCGAATGCCAAGCATCACTTCAGAAGCTGTTCGAGTTGAGTAATCAACATAAATTCGTCATCAGCCGACTTCTTTGCAAAAGGGGACTATGCGTGAGTGAAAAGATGCAATGCTAAACCCGATTCTGATCGCGCTAGATAACAAAATCGTGCCGCTTACCTGAAATAAGATAAAGACTGATCTGAACCGAGCGGGTGGGTGTAGAATGAATTGATAATCCCAGAAATCCGATTCCGGGGGAAAAGTGACTAGAAAAAGTGACTTGATTGAGCGTTTTTAAAGCGAAAAAACGATTATTGTTGAACATTCCTGTGGTGAGACGCGAGATAAGGGCACAACTTAAAACCGAAACTGACGAAGAGTATCGCGGGAGGAGTGGGTTGGTGTACTGCAAAAAGGGTTCCGAACGACATAAGCAGCAAGTGGGGTGCCTAGAGAGGCTACGGACAACAGGAAGACAACAGGAAGACGATCGGAACCACGAAAGAGCCGGACCGGATGTGAGTACATGCGCACAAACGGATCCGGTTGAACTAAAACTGACCTACTCTATCCAGAAAAACCATAGAGAAGTTGTGCCCGACATTTTGAGGAGGTCTTTAAATAAAAATGCTTTTATAAGACTTTGGGAGGGCCTCAGAAGAGCGAAAATAGTCAGAAACTGCTCATCTGCATTAATGAACTTTAAGATTATCAGATAATAAATTTGAGAAGTACAGCAGAAACGCCAAAACCGAGACCAGAAGTACAAGACCGAG